>NW_012026891.1:327855-333562 GCF_000956235.1 Wasmannia auropunctata
GAGAATTCATGGATAATTTGATTATCGCAACGATTTTACAAAGATTGATTAATACGCAGTTCGCCCGAGTCAATCCGCAATATTTCCAAAAGGCGCATAAAAATATATCAAAGTCATTATCCCATTTCGCTCTTATAAAGGTTATCCAATCCGCGCTGCGCTCCGTAGCCCTATATCGAGTTCATGCGATATACGTCCGCAATGTTCGCGGCCGAGCGCGTTTCCGCCCCGAACGTAAAGCCGATGAAAATGCATTGGCCGTAAATAACGTCGGTCAGGTTTCGAAGGAGCGCACCCGCGCTCACAAGGAGATAAAATCAACTTGACCTCGTTCCATCCCCCAGCCGCATTTTCAGCTTCTTGCGCTTCGTGTTGTCCTCGCCCGGTTCCCATCGGCGATGGGATGGAAACAGCCCCCTCCCGCCCTCCCTCCGCCCGTGCCGATCAGAGGGAGGCGATAACCATTAAAAGAAAAATCGACTGTGAATCAATGAAGATGACGCAAACGCGTGATCGATAATATCGCGAAGGAGATTTCGCAATGATTAATTAATTTCGAAGTGTGCGAAGCTTTACGCGCGAGTTTAAAAGGAGGAAAAAAAACGAGAATAGCGAAACTCTTCCACCTGTTCAGCAGCGCGCTCGAGTTTATCGCCGGAGTCTCCGTCGTCAGGACGTTCAGATTTATTCAATTCATACTTAATCAAATTTCATCCGATTGCGTCAACTGCCCGTTACGATTATAACCGCATCGATTGATTTCAACAGCAGTCGGGCGAAAAATTCTGATACAGCGCAGTGTTTATGCAATCCCGGATTACACGCTTAATATGCAAAATGTATGTACGCGTACACAACGTATCGTAATTATGATGATCAACATGCCGTGCTTTCCATATCAATACCAATGCAATTATATGCATATACATTCCGCATATGCAGAGACATGGTTAATATTGGTTGAGTGAAAACGATGCAAAAATTATATAAAAATCTTGAAAGTTGTTGTATCTTCAGAATATTATCATTCGTCGAAATATCGAAATGCACATCCGAAAATAGGCTACATATAGATATGTAAAATATATATGAAATTTTCTAAAGTTTAATATCAGTATTTGATATAAAATTATTGCATCAATATCAATCATGAGTCGAAGTACAGCAATATCGTAATATAAAAATTCTATAAATCGTAAAACCGACGATCTTAACTTCGCGAGTTAAGTAGTTAGGCAAGTTTTGAGACTGGCTTCCTGTGGATTCTATAATATTCAACTTCTCGTACCTGTCGTTTTCGCTTCCGAAAATTTTGATGGAGATTTTAATCGAATGAGAAGAAGCAGGAGACGAACGCAGAAACAGAACGAGTGCTTTTATTGCGGAGGCTGTTGAATATTCAAAGCGATAAGGGAACGTTCGTCATCTCGCAACGATGCACATGCAGTATACTTAATAAAAAAAAATAAAAAAAATAAAAAAAAGGAAGACGAACATTGGCATTATTGAATAAATGCATTTGCATTCTGACTGCGTTATCCTCGATTCTAATTTTAATTAAATCCGTCACTTCTTTAAAGAGATATCTCGCACGACGAAAGCTTTAACTTGATTGTTATTGTGTGTTTCTCTTGTATTTGTACGTATCAGTGCAAGATGTAGGATATGTGGATACATACGAGACGGAAGTTTAATTTAACCACGGGAGACCCGACTAAGGTCTCGCATCCACGACTGTTTTGTATATATAAGGCCAGAATCGGGACAGTTAAATTAAACTTACACAAGTAACAGTATTATCTCTCTTGCAGCTATGCCCCCCCCCCCCACTCCCTTACAAAAGCAGTTCTTGCATTTGCATGACCAACCGACGGGGGTCTCGCCCGTTAGAGAGATCCAAAATGGCTTTCTCCGGTATATTCCGTAACTGCCGCGTTAACGGGATACCGGTCAAAATTAAGTTTCGCAGTGCGCCGACGTTAATTCGTCGAGACATTACAGGATAAGTTAACAGGCTTTTACACCGGTAACGTAGTTACGCTTCGTTACGGAAAACTCAATCAGGGGACACGAAATATTTAAACCGATAATCGTTCGACGTTCCTTGTCTGTGCCTGCAGCCATGTTACCTCGTCGATGTAAGCATATCTGAAAAGCGACGGGATATCCATTATGACTGTAACTTCGTCAAGCAAATGGAGTCTGCACAAAAAAAAATTCGTGGACAATCCCATTAGATTTCTATTGTTAATTTAATACGCGGACAAATTGTAAAGCTTTGGATAAAAATGTGTTTAACATATTATTCCTGACATTATCGATCATTAATACGCTTATTTGTGAACTTATCGCGATACTTCTTTTCGTTGTGAAATTTATGAGTATTCTAATTTAGTTAATTCGAAGATAATCCCAATAATCCATCTTTTATTATAAAAATTCGCAGAGCCATTTCGGCATTACCAACTGCTACGCCGTTGTAAAGCATCAGGAACGCAGCTACACATCACTGTACTTCACCTGTTTAAATGAAAGATGCGCCGTTTCTGCGACGCTATATATCTCGCATTAATCTCGCATCCGGTCCTTTTTTTTCTCGCACGCATTAAATTTTTGTATCATCTCCCACTTATGACTTAAATTTATACAGCGAAATTTGGCCGACTACTCGTAAAGCTAGTTAAAGCACCGAAGGCAACTAAACTAATTCAAGCTCGTAACGTTACGTTTAAAAGGCAACACCCGCCGGCCGAGTCTCTCTTCAACTCCGCGTTATTATCCTTTACGTCATAAAGCGTATGGTCGTGCTTGCGGGGAAGTATGAGGCACGTATTCCTGCGAAATGTCAGGCACATGTCAGGAAAGTAGTCTCTGTCTCGTGCCCGTTATTCTTTCTGCGTTCTTTTCGAGTAGTTACAGCTTTAATCACGCACGGTAAATAACGTTTCGCTGCGAGAAAGAAATTGCGCTGAAACAAATTCAACGTCCTACATTTCTAAAAACACAAAATTCCAAAGGAATATATTTCGCGAGTATTCGATTCGAGTAAGTTTAGAAAAACTTATATATAATTAGGTTCTTATTTTTTACTCTTATTTGTTTTACTTTTATGCTGTTACTGTAACCGATATTAATACATTCATATAATTATTCAAAATATTACGTCTTATAAATTAGTAGAATATAAAAATAAGCAGAAACGATTCTAACCCTCTGTGGGGGTACTAAGTTCACAGATGTTCAATTAATATTTGATGCACGCTCGATTCCATCGTTATATCGACGACGAGATTACGTATGAAGGCGCGACTGCATGAAGAAGCTTCGCTTGCCAAAAATCCAATCGAGGATAAAACGACGAGAGAAAAAAACGTTACTTCATACTCCGATCGTGTTAAAATATCTCCGTAAATAACCCAAATTCTATCTGTATTTCCATCTGACTCGAGGTAGTCGAGGTACAAGAACACGCGAAGATGGGAATAAGGGAGAACGAGTGAGAAAAAAAAAGAGGATCAGTTCGGGCAAAAGGTAGAAGATCGAGCCAGCCATCTGCTTACGTATTCGATCACGTAAGTACACACGGGAGCACGGAAGGAAAAGAGGAGTCGGTTGTCGAACCACCGCGATCGGAAATAAACGGTGGTGTCTCGAGGCGGCGGCGGCGGCGGCGGCAGCGGCGACGGCGGCGGCGCGGCGTCGAGTTGCTCGCGCCCCACGAGAATATCGCGATATTGCTCGCGTTAACCAGTATCGCGGATCGGGCTTCAAAATCCCGGACCGTACGGCGGTGTGCCGGCGCGTCCGGAATCTTAAACACCGCAACACAACCCTCGAATCGCCAATACAACGGCAACAGTCGCGCCATACCGCATAATATCGATGTTCCAACACGGTTACCTTCCAGCTTCGCACTTGTGTTCTATAAATATTTTATATTTTTGGAATTGTCTTAACAAAAGAATATCAAGGCATCGATGATTTTTAATAAGCGTGAGAATCCCTGTTCTTAAAAAAAAAAATGTAGATGCATCGCCGTTGAGAATACTGTGAGAGAGTTAAATCCAGATGATATTTAATCTGAATTAATTAAAATCCAAGAAAAGTTTACGGAAAAAAATTTCGAGTTTATGTTTTTAACATTCTAACGTTTAACGTAGTTAAACGTAGAGAGTTTAACGTAGATAATCGTGTAGGAACTAAATGCGATGCAGGTTATTAATGCCATTAGAAGAGAAGCTATTTTGATTATACGCGGGCGTGCTCTCCATACAATTATAACTATCGTAGCCGCACTCACCGCACTTTAGCGATGATACGAGCGATACACGGGCATCCTGCGCACAAATACGTTTCCTGCCATCATCATCAAACGATCGCTATGACTGGCAGATAAATATTATTGAAGGCTAACGAGATTCTGCAGCACGGTAAAATGCAAAGTGACAGGCGCGATTTCTCCGTTTTCAATTCTGCCACTTCCCTCTCTCTACCCCTTCCGTTCTTCTTGTCTCTTCCTCTCTTTCTCCCCCAAGCGTATTTTTAACGCTTTCCATTTAACTACCTATATGCTTGTGCAAAGAAAATATAGGGAGATCGAGCGTAACGGGGAGCAAAATGGAAAATGAAAAAAGAAAGACAGTCGGGAGAAGGGAACTTGGCAGAGCGATCAGAGAAACGGGAGTTACATCATTGAGATGCAATTCCAATATTGATATGTCGGATTGGCTGGTGCTCCGACGTAGCGTCAGCGGTGAAGATCATAGAGAGTCGCGTCAGTGGAAGAAGCTGGAAGAGAAGAGCCAAGGATACAACATATCCCGTAGCTTATGCGTGCGGCGAGGCTCGCGGAACACGCGAAAGATCGGGTGAAATTGGGAGAGATATTATTGAACGGCTGTGTGTAGCAAGGGATACGGAGAAGAGAGGAGAGAAAAGCGTAAACGTGAGTTTCCTTGCCGCAGTTGTAACGCAGAACTATATCGAGTCGACAGTAAGCATGCACGGTGCATAAAGAATTTAAGCATGATGTCTGATCTTACAACTATCTCATACGACTACAAGATCTATATTTATCATTATATGAATATCGTCAAAAAGCGTATTGTGAGATACAAGAAAGGTATCGGAATAAAGTTTCATATTTTGAAACAGACACGGTTCAATAGTTATATCTGAATTATATAGATTAAATCATGAATTATAGATTAAATCAAGTGTATTAAATACGTGGGAAAAATAAAAGTATAACGTAGCTCAATTAACACAATTCTTCCCTATTGCTAATTAATTTAAATGTTCTCAATTATCTCGATTTTTTATTCCGCGTAAAATAAATCGCGCACATACACAAAATATTCTTTGCGATATATCGCATCACGTCTCAATATTGATTTCAGTTAAGTTCTTCAGTGGAGACTATAAACATGAGAATAAGGATAGTTACGTATGCGTCGATTGCACGCTTGCAAGATCGGTATGTCGCGATGTATTGAATTTAACTTCCAGCCAGAATCACAAGATATCTTGCGGCTATCTTTCGTAACGCAAAACTTCATTCTCTGTGTCGCCGTCATTGTAAGACGACATCAGCCCAACGGACGAGATAGAGATAGTGAGCAAGCGAGAGAGAAAGAGAGAGAGGGAGAGGGAGGGAGGGAGGGAGGGAGGGGGAGAGAGAGAGAGAGAGAGAGAGAGAGAGAGAGAA
>NW_012026891.1:339501-340470 GCF_000956235.1 Wasmannia auropunctata
TCACTATTTTGAATACAACTTACTTAATAAAAGAACATTTTCTAATTGTGATTGTTCCAAATTCATAACGTTGCGCTTTCAATCGCGGTCATTTCTAGGATCAACTCTTCGATAATTCTAAGTCACTCGCTAGGTCGCCGGCTACGTTGTCCTTAGCCTCGCGCAGCTTGTAAAACGTAAACATCCAGGCCAAGGTGAGTGTCGTTCGGCAAAAACAGCTGATCGGCTCCTGTGTGTCAGCTGATCAGCACGTGCGCTGCTACTGATCTCTCTAGCTCGTTCTGTCAGCCGGAGTATATAACCCCGGTTTTCGCGCCCTGCGCCGGTTATTTTCTGTTTTAGAAGTACACGCGACGGTGTCGTACATTACTGAACTCAAGCACTCGGTGCTGGCCGCGAATCCTTGCGATAACCGCGAATTCTTCGTGCCGAAACCCGAACAGTCGCAACGCGACGTCCACTGAAAGCCGTGTACATACGCAAGCCACATGTAAATAGTGTAATACATTATCTGTAAGCCAAGACACTAACGCGTAATTTTTTTTCCTTCGTGGCTGCCGCGGGTACAGTCGGGCACGCTGCGCGGCTCTCTCGCGCGCTTTCAATCGCCGTGGCAACCGCCGCCTTCGGCGATCAATGAAAGCGAGCCTAAATGACTTAAAACGGGTATTTACTATTTACGTTGACTACGTAAAAATCAAGTTGCTTGAAAAACCACGGCGCGGCTTCGGGAACCTTCTCAAGAACGATCGAATTTCCTTGTAGGAAATGCGTAAGGGAGAGAATGTTCTCGAAAACCTCGGATATATATACGAGTCGCAAGGGCGGCTCACGCACACACTAGCGTTCGGAGTTCTCGCTAACTATCGTGTATCTATACCATACCTCGCCGCTCGCGAAAAGGTGTAAAGCCTTATGTGTCCGCAATACTAGAAATCTGTCCAAGTTCTTGGACCGAGAACTGTGTAG
>NW_012026891.1:340520-354802 GCF_000956235.1 Wasmannia auropunctata
TTACACTTTATAATTGTAATAGCACAGTCAGATAGACTAGATAAGAAGCTAAACTAGCTAGACTAGCTAAAAACTGAAACACCAGCCTGATTTAGTTGAAAAACTAACACGTCCTAAATCTTGGTAGTATCTACATTAGAAGACTTTTTCAGGTTAGGATTTTGTTGAACAGATACTACGCTTTTAAAACAATAGATGGCTGTACTAAAAAAACCCACAAAAACCCACAAAAATCCGCAAAAACCCCAAAAATTTGGGTTTTTCTAAAAAAATTGGGTTTTTGCCAACCCTGTCCTCCGGTACGATCTAAATGTTTCTCTCGCCTCTCATTTTCGCATTTTTGTACCGTTCTCGCGACGTTCCGTAATTCCTTCCTATATATAGCACAACGACGTTCAGTTACTTGAAAAATTATTCTCGTTCGGGCGCTTACAGATGCAGGAGACAAGTGAAAGCAATTAGTCAAGATCACGTTGGTAACAATAGTGCTTGGTATGCGCAGCATGATTCGTGATTATAATTCAACGCGTTTGCGCCCTATCACAATAAACATCTCAATGATCGGCGGCGACCATAATATCTAGCAAACTCGGCTATCAATGATCATTGACGTCCTCACAATACCTGGCAAACTCAACCTACCAACGATCATTAGTGTCCACAATACCTGACAAACTTGATTATCAACATCACCAGATGCACATTGCGCAGGATCGAAAATTTCAGGACAAGCGTTATATACAATTCGCGAACGTGCAGCCTGCGACAAGGTCAGTCACGTTCTGCCCGTCTTTGTCTCTGTTATCCGGTGGTAAGACGGTGTGTTCCGGTAAGCCTGCATACGCCAGGTGTCGACCCACGGCGGGATGCGGAGATCTCGTCGTCGCGAGAACGACGGCCGTGACACGTCCTGCCGTCTACACGCGCCTACATATGTATGCCGACGCTGCGATTTGCGCGATAACGTAAACTCGCTTGTCAAAGGACCCGCCGAGCGTAACTGCAGGCAAGTGGGAAGGGGAGGCAGAAAGAGAGAGAGAGAGAGAAAGAGAGGGGCGGGGAAAAAGAGAGCAGAACGATGGGACAAGCGAAAAGAGAGAACGAGAGGAAAGAAATACGTCCATGTAGGTCGTTACATATGTATACGCGCACGCATGCCATAGATATATATATATACATACATATATATATATATATATATATATATATGTATATATATATACATATATATATCGTTCATCGTATACACATACATATAGGTATGTATGTACGGAGAACAGGCCGTGTCAGGCTGTATACTCGCTGCAACGAACATGTATTATTCAGGCTGACACTTGTGCAATGCCTAGCGAGGGTAGATCCCGTCCCCTTTCCATCCCTCAGTGCCTCTATCCCTCGTCGGACTCGGGGCTGCCCTCATGGCAAAATAAAAATGCGGCGGGACGCGAATCCGCGGTGTTACCCAGTCGACGTCTCCGGGAGAGACGACGACGACGACGACGACGACAATGGCGCGCTTGATGCGCGAGAAGGAAATGTTATTTCTTTAGGACACTAAGTGACAGCCCGAGGGACGTTCGGAGGTATTTGCGCCGTTGTCGCCGTCGAGATGTCCACCGCGTCCATCGCGACGCGTCTTTAAGGATAACCACGCAACGACAAACCACCTCGCGAACATAAAAACTTTCAAGTTTTTACTGGCTGTCAGCAATTATTAATGATTGCTTCTTAGTTTACAATTAAATATGTTAGTGAATAGATTTGAAAACTTGACATTTGATTAAAATAATCGATTTGGATTAGAAACATTAATTTGAAGTTTAAAGAAGATTGGCCTTTAAAAAATGAAAGGAATAGCATCTGACCAAAATTTATCTAGAAGAAAAAGACAATTTCCAATTTTGCTTTAAAAAAAAAAGAAAAACGTAGAACGTACAATCTCCTGCGCAATCTCATTGTCTTTTCAACGAGAGCTATAGATGAGGCAATAAGTCTCTCTTGGAAAACGCCTGACGTGCAATTCCCGATATAATTCCGGATACATCCGGCTCCCGTACCTTCGCGCCCCATGGTCATTACTTTCTTCCGCGCAAGAAACAATATTCTTCCGCTACCGGCCATTATTTGCATTGAGTAGACGTTTAAACGTGCCGGTAGAAAAATGGTGGAAGAAGAAGGAGAGAAGGGGACAGGGCAAGAGAGGGCGGAAGCATTAGTGGTATTGCCATACTATTACTCGCGCCCCTCCTAATAGCCCGCCCATTAAAGATAATGAACGTAAATTATGCGTAACGGACCGCGGTTAAAAAGGTCACTTATATCTACCGTAAAGAGAGCCATTCTAAATTGGCTGTGGTATTCACAGTACGTGACAATACACGGAGAGAGAGTTTCGCCTGATACACGATGAACAAATTAAAAATTACGAAATTGCGACATCTACCTGCGCTTGTATTGTAGAACCACGTGTCCCGGAAAAATCTTCTAAAATCGATTCTTACTTCCTGCATTAAACCTTTTCCTGCAAAAGGCAAGAGAAAATTCTGCAGCTTTTTAATATTGAGGATTAAATATCTCTCGGTAATTAAACCTCGAATTAAAATTCTGAACGAGTACCATCCGCTTGTGAATACAGGTGATTTTAATAAAGCTTCATTAATAACTGATTTGATTTTCCCGTCACTAGCAGAAGATTAATAGAACGCATATGAGTAATTGAATTGAATCCGCAGCGATCGAATAAACACGCATAAAAGATATTCGTACATTCATTTCAAAAATTTTAATTTATACTCTTTAAATTTGCCGAAAATTGTACTTCGTTGTATACCGTACCTATCTTTCATTTCGCAAAATAATTGTTTCAGAACATACAGGCGCAAATTAATCATCCAATATCTATTATATCTATTATATTGCAGTTAATATATCACGTGAATACACCTCAATACAATATGACGAAATACAGAACAAGTTTTCATTTCGTCATTCTTATGCCAATCTCTTATCACTGGACTCGCGGCTCTCGACGTGTATCCGTTCGCCGTGAGGTCAACGGTATAGAGGAGATAGAAACGAGGTCGCACCGATAAAGTATTTCTTCCACGACTCATTTACCGTAAGGCAAATTCGTGCTCGCAACCCGCGACTTGTATCTCGTTTCAAGCAAGTCAACTTTACGCCACGTCGGCTCCTAACCAACGGTTCGCGGATTAGAAAGGATTTCCGCGAGTTTTCGATAATATCGCTCTCGAAACAGCCTCTCGATCCCCTCCCCGCTGCCCCGCTTCTCGATCCGTCGCGATAGCGAGAGGCAAGAAGAAAGATTAAATGCGATAAAGTCGCCGGAATTTCGCCCTCCACCAGTATTGCGCATCCGCACCGTCCCTTTACAATCTCTTCGCGCGCGGCCTTTTTATCTCGTCGCCATCGGCCCCTTGATTTTCCTCCTGTACTTCCGCTATCTCATGTTTATGGACGAGGCCGATCGCTCCTTAAGCGCGTCTTTCGATTTATTTCCGTCGTCAGGTTGCGCCCTGGGTTCGCCGGAGGCGATAAAGACGGGCTTTACAAAACGATCGAAACGATCCGTTACGACAGCACGGCCGACTGCCTCTGCCTTGCAGGAACTAGATGCACCCGATATACAGTCGAGTGCATTAATTCGCTCGCTGAAGGTGAACTGAATGTGGGCGCGCTTTAATTCGTTTGCACAGGGTCATTTAACCCTTTCAACCGGAGTCTCGATTTACGAAAGGGAAGATATTCGTGAATTGTTACTAAACGATCTCTCACGAGCGATTCAGTTTAATTAAAACACTGCATTACTCTCCGTTTAATATCACAAATAATTTACTTTGCAAGCGGCAAATTCTACAGAACACATGTGACAAATTCTTGCGCGTCTACGTCACTATTGCATCACGTTATGGCGTACGAAAAGAATTTCACATACGCGATCATGCAATGTTATTGCGTTTCTATCTCTAGTCATATATACGTACGCGAAATTCGTGAGCAAACGTTTTTGACCAAAATCCCCGATTTCGTTTAGAATCGAACAATGATAGATACTCTATCAGAAGTGTGTACAACGCGCTGATACGAACGACAGCGTCGTCTTGACGTTTTCGCAAAATCGGATCATCACGGTTTCGGTTGACGCGTCGATTCCGCATTCGCTCATCGAGCATCGGAAGGCAAGACAGTCTCGTTGGTGAGACGCTTAACCGAGCCGGGTAAGAAAGTTGGATAGCTCGGCATGGCGAGCGTGCGAGTAAATAACAAACGAGAGGAGACGCGAGGAGGTGCACGCGCGCGGGGGCCGTAATTAAAACCGGCTGCTGTTTACCCGGGGGTAATGAAGGGGCAAACACACAGTTTGTCTCTGTTACTGGAATATCTGCCCCGCCACCGTCGCCGCCGCAGCCGTCCCTATTCGCGTCTACATGATACCACGAGTAATGTGGATCACCCGCCTTCGGTCGCCGCAACGGACTTAGCCGTGGCAATTCAAGCGCGACTTCCCGACTCCACTGGGATCGTAACATTTTCGGGAAAACTTTGCTTCCGCCGCTACTACTTGGCGCAAAAGCTTTAAGGCCTTGCACCTACATGCTTCAATCCTACCTCGATATCGTGTTAAGTCCTTCGCGAATGTGTCCGAAGTTATCAAGCTCGTCGGATATATACTAAAAAATGTAATTTCCTCTCGGAGCACTAATTTTTTATAATTTAAAAACTTTGTATGTTGGGAGATGTTTGAAATGCTTCATGTTTAACATGTCGTTGCAAAAAAAAAATTTAAATACCATATTGGTAACAAATGATGAAGCATTAATACATGCATATCCTCACAATTAGCAAATAAACAGAAGCTTAAAAATAATTCACCATGATAAGTTGATCGATAACAGAAATGAATGAAAAATATGGAGAATTTTTCTCAATGTAAATGCGAACTTTTATCTGAGCTGTTGTGCGATCTTCGCAAACGCCTAATTGCCGCATCGATTTTCGCTTAAGACTCGACCTCGACGTTCATGCGTGCCCGGCGTTTAAAGCCATGAAGGCGGACGAGCACGTACGTTCACGTGTACGTGTATACGCGAGAGGAAGCGGGCGAAGGCAGGCAGGAAGGGAGGGAGGGGGGAGAGAGAGAGAGAGAGAGAGAGAGAGAGAGAGAAGACAGAATCCACCGAACCGAACGAAATAAGCCAGATCCACCTGATCCCTTATTCCCCGCCCTGCAAAGAGATTGATATCGGCCGAAAGGGATGATGTTATTTTTGCTCGGCACAGTACGCATCCCCTAACGAGGAGAGGGTCGCCCGCCTGCGAGCAGCGCGAGCGACGCGATAAATCTACCATCGGCGATCCTATCCACTCTCCCTACACCGCTTTTAATCCGCCCGTAAATGCTGGCGATCGACGAAACGTAGGATAATCGTAAGCGAACGATGCGTGAGTATGTACAAAAGGCTTGACTTGACGCAACGAGAATATCGATTAAATCGTATTCGATTCGTGGCATATAAAATGAAATGCATGATGCGTGTTCCACGCACGAAAGAGCTAAAATATGATAAAACCTGACAATTAATTGCAACAATTGCACGCTCAACAATTAATATGTTTAAAGAATATAATGAATTTCAGATTCAAATCTTTACATTAAATTTTATCGTTTAAATCTTTAATGATCGTTTTACCTCAAACCTTTACTTTTTAATTTTTTCAAAGCATAACTAAAAAATATAGTGCTATTTTTTTACTACCAAAAAAAAAATAGAGCTCGAAGAGATCCATATGCGAGAGATCCATAGAAGGATTAAATTTGCCGTGTATCCGTAAGGTGCGAATTTGATAACACAGCTAGAAATTAGCTGATCGTCCATTACCAAATTAATAGCCGTCAGGTGAAACGTCGTTTAACGCACGCTACGTTAGCGTACGTTATACACGCACGATAATAAGCAATGATATGTTCATCGTGTGTGCGGCTGCGGCCGTGTGTGAGAGTGCACGTATCACGGAGACGGAATTCGAGCGGCCGCAGAGCCAAGTTCGACGGCTTTAACGGAGAGCCGAAGTTGGCTCGAACCGAGACAATTGGACGCGGGCCATCGTCTTGAGCGACAGCGCAGATGCGGCAAAAATATTCACAATTACGTCCCGCTTAACGCCGTCGCCGCGTGAATAATAGACACCCCTCGCCCGGCACCTCGGCTCCCGCAACCCCGGTTCTCCGATCCCCGTTTCGCCATTACGTCGCTTTTTCGCTTGTCCGGTCGCGGTGGCTCTTCTAGGAAGGTCTAGAAATTGGCACAAGGTTCCGGCGTCGGCCATCTTAACCACACTACGACGCTTGCCATACGAATTTTTCTATTTTCGCGCATCGACGCACCGAGAGAGACCGACGGACCGACCGCCATTCCGGAGCGAAGTTCACCGTGTGTCGCATCGATTTTTGCGACGTGTGCAGTCGCCTGCGTAATTAATGCCCTTTTTGTGCGTTATTTAATTTGCATCTTATTTTAAAAGTTATCCATATAATTTAGGATAACTATATTTTGACATTTTCTAATAAAATTCAATCTGAGATGAAGAGATATACGTGTAGAAATCTCTAAAAAATTGCGTTTTTATATTCATACAAAAAAAATAACTAGCACTTTGATCAATAACACTTTGTTTGAATAAAATGCAAATCTATGTAAATCAGTATCTTGAAATATGTATGCTTGTTGTACTTGCATAATACAAGCTTTTCAATGTAACATACGGTAGATAACAAAAATGATCGTACACCCACATGCAACACATGTAATTTAAAATAGTACTTAGTTAATTTGTTCCCCTTTCGCACAAGTATTCTCGCCGACGACGTTCGTTTCCAACGGGTGAGAATACATTTTGCTCTCTATATTGCATAACTTGCATACATTTGCAAGTATACAAACTGTCTGCAATCCTAGGAAAGGAAAACACAACGCGATCGCGGACTCGAAAAAAAAATACCAATTCCGCGTCCAGTCCGAAAACGACGAATCGTCGTCGCGGGCGCCATTCGGTCAGGGATTCGGCGAAAATTCCACGGTGAACCCATTATCGGGAAGCGCTCGTTTTAAAATATACCAACGGCGTGTGGTATTTGCAATTCCGACGAGGAGGAGCCGCGGAGTTTGCTATTCGCCAGAGAGCGTCGAGGGACGATCGCGAACGCTCGCGGCGAGCGCGCGAGTTGCATAAACACGCTCGGACGAAGCGCGGCACGAACGCGGGGAGTGCAGCTGCAACCCGCCGCCCCATAGTCGACGGGGGCGATGGTACGTGACTCCGTATCCGGCGATCGTTAAGCTTGGCCCCGAAACGGTCGTTACTTCCGATCGAGCGAAGCGACAAATCATCGTAGGCGACGCTAACGCGGCGTCCGGCAGTTAGCGGGCGATTTACGTCGTGCGATTCGCTCGCTGGAATTTTACAATAACGCCCCGATCGTACCCGATTGCATTAACACTGATAAGTCTGTGTCAGGCGGTCGTGATTACTAGCAAATATCAAGTGACCTGCTGCATATAACTAAAAGAATGCAATAATCGAAATTACGGAATATCTTAAAATTATTTACAAGACAAGAATTATTTACGATAATCTTCAGATAAATAGAAATGAGTAAATATCGATTGACACGCAATAAAATTTAATAATACAATAATACCAATTAGTACACGTGAAACATTATTTTTCCTGTAACAAAATAAAATATTATAAATTGATTTTCTTTATTTTCGTTATAATCCATATTGAAACGTGTAAATGTATTAAATTTTCCGAAGCAAATAGTAAAATCCTGTCAGAGTTAGTTTTCGAGTTCCAGCCGCGAGTTTTAATGTGCGAAAGAATACGTATCTACGAGCGAAATATTATACCTAATTCTTAAAGCTATATGTGCGGATACTCTCCTCAACTTAGCGAACGTAATACTTTTTCGTAACCCCGTTTCGTTCTATCGCAAAAGTCATGTTCGGATGTGAGCTCCGTTCGCCCACTTGTTATTGCACTTCTCTCGACATTCGTCCTTTTCTTTCCTACATCCGAAACGTCCGAAATTGGACAAGAGCCAAGAGCAGTCGACCATCGTTCCAAAATGGGCATCCTTCTCTTCTTTATCTTTTCTGCTTTCCTCCGACCCGTATCTACCCATCAATTTATCCGTCCACCTCGTCTTTTCCGCGCCCTCCTTTTTACCTCCTTTCTACCGTTTGCCGCATGACTTCCGTTAGAACGATGCGAATAGTTCACCGCAGATAAATTATTGTTTAACCATTTCGTTAGCTCCGTTTCATTATTTATCACCGTTAATAATTCCACCATTAATAATTCCGACCGACGCAAAAGTAAAAAAATAAAATCATCCGCAAAAATACATTTACTCAGACGTTATTATTAAAGGTACATTGTAACTCGCAGATTTCGCGACATTTGGTTACTTCAAGCTTCTGCTTCGATTCTTTCTCTTTGCAAAGATAAAAACAGATTTATCCGTCCGCGACTCTGAGCTGTATCTCGAAAATAAAAAAAACAAGTCTACATAAAACCGAACAATCAATATTTTATTTCATACAAAAATTTGGGTAAAATAAAAATAATTTTAAATTTTAATATAAATTTTTTGAATTAAATGTAATTTATTTTACGGTTTTTATTTTAACTTGATATTGATGTCAAACTTTCAAGGATTCAACGCAAGTTTGTACAAATAGGAGCGCACAAAAATATGTCGTCGTGATGGCAACAAAATGGCATCAATACATAGAAATGTGCGTTTTCAGCGTATGATGAAAGCCCAATGCAAATTTAAGGCATTGCGGTGGTTGTGATTTTTCTCCCTTTTTTTTAAAAGCCACAGGACCACGTTGAAATTTACACAACATGTTTTAGCGGTGAATATCGATCGGCCGTCGCTCGCGATCGCCCTTGGAGAGCTTTTATACGATATTTTATTTCCGACAGAGAATGTAATACCGAACTACTAACGAGGGTCGGCGACATCGAGCGAGGCGGTGTTTCGGTTGCAGGTCGAACAACCGAAACCAATAATTGGTGAACACAACACCGAAAAAGCCCAACCGTGTATCGAGCGTATTACACGGGAAAAATAAAGGGGTAAAGCTAACAACTACCTATTGTTCCGCGATAGAGTATTATTCACGCGATGTTATTATCGTTTAACACTCCTAAATATTACTTCAATTTCCACGCATCTCACAACGTATCTTTTCACGTATCTTTTCATGTACTAACACACCCCTGTCATATTACGCGAGAATGTGTAAAATTTATAAATCTATATTTCATATAATTTTATATATTTTAAAATACGCTTCCGATAAGCGAGAAGATGCTAGAACAAAATCATTTCTATGTAAATCGCGCACGGAGGATACCAAGGAGAGACGTTGTCTTGGAAAATACACAAATGATAGTCGAACAGCGGCAGCTCGCGAGATAGGCGGAAGACGTCGGTGTATTTCAATAAAGTTCGGTATGCATTCCGAAATCGACAAGCGGTTTATGCACCTTCTGCGAATTGCATGGCACGAATAGAATAGAACGTAGGTATACGTGCGAGTCGGGCGTACGTTGCACGCAACGCGCCAGTTTCCGTTTCCCAGGCTGGCTGCTGCGTGCACAAATGCGTCCGTTCGATCCGACCACCGCGCGGCGAGAAATTCGCGCGCGCGAAGACCGCGAGAAAAATAACCGCGGTCGGGAGTAAAGATATTCCCGCGAATACTCGCCGCCGCGGAAAATGGAATCTTCGGCGCGTCAACCACACCCGCTTCTCGACAAAAATCTAAAATACTACGCGAGATCTTCCGAGACGCGTTACATCGAATCCACAGATTCCAAGAGAAAACAATACTTTATATTAATTTCGTGAATTTCTAATTTTTCAACTATCGACATCGCGTATATAATTCTTCGATTCAGCTAGTTAAAAAATTGTACCTGTTATAATTTTTATTTTTCACCAGAAACGCAATGTCATATTTTAGGCTAGTCTACATCCTTAGCACCTCTCTTGCTACTTGTCCATTTACGATGTTTCTTCGCCTGTCTTTCTCGAGCTCACAAATTTTGACCTGCAAGCAATTTCTGACAGCCCGCTCAACACCTGCTTCTTATCGTTCGTCGAGCTCTACGTCAAAGATTTTACTATCACCTTGGATGAGATAAATAAAAAACACCACCCCATTTCTGTCATGGTTTTAGAATACATGCAATATAAATGTTTGTCGACAATTCGCAGAGTGATTTTATCCCGCGACAGATGGGCAACCAGAACGGTAAATAAATAAAATAATATTAAAAAATATACGTTGTTGAGTTCGCTCTCGTCCGTGCAATATTAATTAATTATTGGCAATTACAACAGAATATATCATTGGTGTTGAAAAGGGAACAAAATAGAAAATTTAATTTAGGAAAATATTCGAGCTGTTAAAGAATTTCAATTTTTATTGCTCCCGATATATCAGTAGCCAGGTTACGCCCGTGAGTTACATCCAACCGAATTATATTAAAATCATGACGTATGTTATAACGCACACACGCAACGTTTTCACGTACGCGTACACCGAGAAGAACCCGGCATTATGGTACATACAGCGAGAGTAATCGGATAAACAGTACCCTCCATTATTATTGCAAAATCAATAAAGCAGCCTCAGTACGTTATTACTATTATAACGTTCGACAAATCGCATTAATGTTCAGTGTCGCATACAGAGCGAAACAGACCTTGTGAATCTCGCATTGTTCACTGAAGTCTAATGGGCCGACACGTTTTCTGTTGCAATTTTGAAACAAACGAATAAATTCAAGTACAAGTTTACCATTACCCTAACATCGTCCCCGCGCATTGCGAGAATGTTGGAAAAAAGATGATAATGCGTGGTCATAAACATACGCGAGATTTCCACTTCGGATAAACCAGTGCAAACTTCTCCGCAGCATATGGATTATGTCAGAGTGCCGGCGAAACTTGTACCTGGATTTGCCTGTTATTCGGATGAAATTAAAGCCGTGCAACGCACAGCAGCACAGTACTGCTTTTGATTATATGATTTATTAACATCTCGTCCGCGTTTTACTAAAAATTAATTAAACAATATGCGAAAACATCGTATTATCTGTAATATAAAAAATGAATCATCTATAATATTGAATTTGATGATATGACTTATTAACGTCTTGCCCGAGTTTCAGTAAAAATTAATTAAACAATATATACGAAAACGCAATCGCACTATCTGTAATATAAAAAATGGATCGTCTCTTTATAATATTGATTGGATTTAAGGTCAGAGGTTTTTAAAAGGGCTTTAATCAGTAAATCAATTTGATTTTGCGTTTCGGAAGAGAAAGAAGGACGCTGTACGCGTGACACTTTCTCGCGAACACTTTCACGAAAAAAACGGCGAATCTTTTCCCAGGGGGATGTATGCACGCCGAGAACGCATCCGACTACGAATGCTCGGCGGGATTAGTCGGTGGTAAAAACTGGCAGCGGCGGCGGCGACGGCGGCGGTGGCGGGGTCGCGCCATGAGGGTGCAGCACGGCGACATGAGGGTGTGCAGCCGTGTTTCTGCTGCACGAGATGGAACGAACCGTCGCGGTTTCTCGCGAGCAGCTTCGCCTCGGCTAGTAACACATACACACATACATGCACGCACGCACGTCTACACGTACACGCGCACGTGCGTCTGTAACAGCCACTCTAGATAGCACCTGTTACCCTTACTCCGGCATTACCGACCCCTCGCATCGCCACCCCGTTTCCATTCGGCAGCACCCTAACTACTTGCGCGCGTCGCTTTTACATATGATCCCCCAACTCCCTTCTGTACTCTCTGTACGGCCTTCTCGTGATCGCGAGGGAGAACGAAATTTCGACGTTTAAACTGGCGAACTGCGATTCCGAGACGCGCACGTGCGTGGGATATTCATTTAGGAATATCGTCCTCATAAGCGAGAGTAAAGTACACACTATTTCCAATTTTCTTATCGTTACTAAGGGGGGCAAAGGGGAGAATATGTCCCGTTCCTGTTAAGTAAACACGTAATCCGTGATTAAAGTCACGTGAAGGTGGAAACGTTCTGAGCAACGGTGCAGGTAATCTCGTTAGTAAGAAACACTGCATCACTGTCACAACACAATAAATAAAAGCTATCCATAAAGATTTTCAGAGGCATTTAAGATAACGACATTTCCGGAAGTATTGCGCGCACGCGATACGCAAATATTCATTATAATAACTTCTTTACGCGCAGTATCTACGTAATTAAAGGCAAGATGGTTACGTAATATCTGAGATGAATGAGAAGTTCTAGATATCTCGAGTGCAGCGCGGTGCGATCGTTAATATATAAAATGACTCACGATAGCTTTTAAGAGGAGATCGTAAAAGGCTTGAGAGAATCGTGCCTATTACAAAAGAGAACCGAAGACTTACATCAGAGAGCAGCGTTTTTATGAATCGTCTCCTCTCGTTCACCCCTCCCGTGAGTTTTACACGCAACTCCGCAGCAGGGATGTATAACTCCTAACTCCTCTCTACCGTGAGTATAAACGAAATTACCAGCCGCTTCATGCCGCTGTTCCACGGAGCACGTTGAAAATTAGTTCTTTGTATCCCCGTGAATTATCGGGCTTATCAGCCGCCGTCGAGCGGAGGCAAGCCGATAGCGTTAGACGCAGCGGTGAATCATCGTTTAAGAAACTTTGTTAGAGATAATTTCATCTCTTCGGTAAATAAAATTGTTATTTTCGCCATGCATTTACCTTTTGGGTAAATCAATCAATTAAGGAGCGGAATTAAATTAATTATGGAAGGAATTACGGATGGGAGAAGAGTAATAAAGTCAATTTACTTTGATTTGCAACTACGTGATAGTTAAAAACTGATAATGCTCCTCATTTTGGCAAGCGTATAACCACGTTGATTTATATATGCTACAGAAATAAAGCAGATATATAGATCCACCGATGCATTAATCGGTATGCATCGCGCTCACGTTGCGGCTATAAGCATTCCGCGCACACGGGCTTCCTCCCCCGCGCGACGGAATATTTTCGCAGAAATTAGACAAGCGAAAGCGTCGAATCTGTAAAACGCTACGATCCGAGCGAACACAACGTGCAAACGTAGAAAAAAAAACATTGAACGAAACCGATTTCTAGCGAAATATTTTACATACCGCTAAAACAATCGTAGCAATAATTGGACAATGTACAAAATTAGAACGGCCGTCAAACGGTGTTTCTCTTTCCCCGCGAACGCGCGCGCGAACGTAGCCGTAGCGGCTATTGTTTCGCACGGCAAACTTTACAAATTAAATTTAAATCGCAGCTTTTGCTGTCCC
Organism: Wasmannia auropunctata; assembly: GCF_000956235.1. Classification (NCBI taxonomy): domain Eukaryota; kingdom Metazoa; phylum Arthropoda; class Insecta; order Hymenoptera; family Formicidae; genus Wasmannia; species Wasmannia auropunctata. The sequence goes on from NW_012026891.1 coordinate 353,953, forward strand.
TCGTGGCACGAGGGAGGAATTCATATTGCCGAGCGAGCACACAGGTACCGCGCAAGCATCATTTTGCAGTCGTTCGGATTTTCTCGGCTTCTCGGCGAATCGCGAGTCTCTCGAGCATCGCTCGTGCGAATGTTTAACGAAACATTTCGTATTTCGTACGCTACGAGCGTTCGCGAGCTTTTTCCGCAACTCGCGCGTCAAAAAGAAGCGTTCCCTGCGATATCCAAATATTCACGAACGCGCCGACGAGAGCACGAAGTCTCTCGCATCGCGCGCGTCGTTTCCGTCGTTCGACGAGAGAAAAGTGTTCGCGAAACTCGTCGTCTTCGAGATGCACCACGCTTGGGAGACACGCGATTTTCGATCGAGAATGACAGTCTCTCTCTTTCTCTTTCTCTCTCTCTCTCCTTCCCCCTCCCCCGCGTGTCGAGGACGCGATATCTTTCAATTTCCCGGCGATGCGTATGAAGCATAGGGCTTTACGAGGATTCGAGGGTGCCAACGCGGCAAATCGATATGCGACCTCGAACTCGGTTCTCGGCAAGCGAATCCAAGCCAGGATAACCGGGTGAAGGAGACAGAAAGGGAACGAATGGCGCGAAGGAGCAGAGGGAACGAAAGAGAAAAGCTTTATGCTCGTGTCGACAAAAAAAAAAGAACTTTTAGAATCCGTGAAAATGGTGGAACAGGTAGGTGTACGCAAATACGCGCCCGCTTGCATCGAGGAGGAGCGCACAAAAGCGGCGAGAGGGCGTGCGGCGAATGCGGAATTTTCCGCGGATTAGTCGGATAAACGAAAAGTGTCAGATTTTTCGCCGCGGCGCGGAGAGTACGCCATATCCCTCCCCCC
>NW_012026891.1:354822-365622 GCF_000956235.1 Wasmannia auropunctata
CCCCCCCCCCTACACTTTCCCGCTTATATTTCCTTTATTTCACCGTGCCGCCTGACGCGTCGGAGGTGGAAAAAGAGGATAAAACCGGGAGAAACAAGAACGGCGGCGTTCGATATCCCGCGAGTAAGTTAACGCGAAGCGAACATTGGCGAATCTAAATGCGACGCGCGTTTCCTACCGGGGAAAATTCATAAAATTCGTCGTGAAATTTTATGGCCGGCAGAGCGATCGTAATAATTAGCGGTGAACAGTCCAGTTTCCGGAATATCCCCAGGTTGTTTTTATGAAAGATATCTATGTATATAAAAAAAAAATTAATTGTTTATACCATCTGCACGCTCGAGCGTACCAGAGGAAGATCCGGCAAACTGCAGCGAAACCGCATGGGACGCGGTAAACAGTTCGGGAAAAACAAGTAATAATTCTGTCGAAAATAAATCACCCCCTCACCACTCGGGAGCTCGCGGCTCGATTGCACTCATATTCCGCCGACGAGAACGAGAAGAGCTCCGCGCGTTATTCGCAATAATAAACGAAAATATTCCACATCGTAATGCCGCGACGAACGGCCTCTCGACGATCCTCCACCTAACGTCCGCGACAATGGAACCGGTTATTGATACTGTGGCAAAGGACAAGAGGGCGAGAAAAAGGCGTATCTATATAGGGGGTAGTAGCGAGGGCGTCGGTGATAAAGGGATCAGGCTGATTTTTACGAGCGCGACAAAGTGCTCTACCGTATGAAACTGCAGGCCCCCAACGTGCAGTCGACCTCGTGAGTTTCCGCGGGATAGAAACCGCGAGTGACGAGTGGAGACCACCTCCGCCTCCCGCTTACCCCGTCCGCGGACTCGCTCAATAACGGCAATCGCCGCCGCCGTCGGGGAAAACGCTCGGAATCGGGATCCGTTTGAAGAGACCGCCGGGAAATATCGCACGAATTTAATGACACCGCGCGATGATTTTTACGCCGTGCACTGCGAGACTGGATGTGTGAAGCGATATAATATTTAAAACCTCCAGGAAGTTAACGCATTCGAACGCGCGCCTTCATTTAGAGTCTGATTAATCTTACCTAATTACAAATAACGACATGTAAATACATTAATTATAAATAAGCGGTATTATGCATCGAGTAAATTGCTAAAATTCGTCAGCTTCGATATCCCATCGCATTTATAACACACAGCAGATACTGATGGTCAAGCTCAACTGTGAATCGTGACGAATTAGTTTCCGATGTTTCTCAAATAACGATCTCTTTGTCTGACGATCTCCAACGAATGATGAGCTGCATTAATCCTGTCGTAAGTCAACGCGTACTGCCCGCGAGCCACAATTGCGATATCGCCCCAGCGGGACGGGCATATAAATTCCTACTATTAAACGAAATCACGGAATATCGAGGAAACCGGGACTAAAACCGACCCCGTTGCTCTTCTCATTCGGTCCCCCGATATAAATCGCCCCTTTCCGCCAAGAGAACGGCCGAACTTGGTCTCGTCCGTGCGACTGTTGAGAGTAGCGCGAAGATGGGGGTAAAGAAATCGCCTCTCGCGTTGTGCCGAAAGTGGAGAAAGAGGCGATGGATCCTCGGGGGTTGGGCTCAGGCGCATTACCGTGGAAAAGCGGCGCGCGAGCACGCTCGCATACTTTCGCCCGACTGCAAATAAAGGCTCGCTCCCGCGCCCGTTATCTGAGGCGTATAATCTAAAGCGGCCCGTAAAACCGTCTATACGAATCCCCGTAGCGCAGCCAACGCCGACGGAGAGGATGAGAACGCCGGTTGGCGTGGCGTAGCGTGGCGTGGCGTGGCGTGGCGTGGCGCGGCGCGGCGCGGGGGTGGAATACGTGTTTGGTGTGGTTATGCACACCGCTTCTCGTGCTACACACCGCCGACAAATATAGCGAGACACGTATTCGCGTGGAGAGAAGCGTGCGTGCGTGCTCGCCGTGAGTCGCGATTGCATAAAAAGACTACCATAGCATCTGATAAGAGCCCGAAATCTTCCCGGTATAAAACGTTATACCTTAGGGACGAGTGCAATAATGATAACATTAAAATCGTGCTAATAAAATGTATCTTCCATTGTAATGATATTATAACAGAAACAATTTACTAGTAAACTAGTTAAATAATTTACGTGAGGAACGCGAGAAAACAATTGCAGACTCGTCAGAAAATTCGTCGTTAAATTATAAGGTTCCGAACTGTCGCAGGCATATGTATAAAAAATTGAATAAATATTACAGCCCTCGTTGGCGGATTTACATGCTCTCATTTAACATCCTTGTGTCCCAGTATAAGATTTTTAGCAATTGTGCGCTCAAAATAATTTACGCATGTCTCGTGACATTTATAAAATTTATTTCGGAATGCAATAATAAAGTAATTTGCTCTCTTCTAAATTTCCTTTACTGTTCCTGCATCTTGCGCAAGTGTACCGCAGGGTACGGTAAAGGATGAAGATGTGGTGTGAGAGAGAGAGAGAGAGAGAGAGAGAGAGAGAGTGAGAGAGGGGCGGGAAGATGCGCGGAGGCAACGTAATAGCGAGACACGCTCGCCGGACGCCATCGTTGCGCTTTATCGTACGTATGCCCGGCGCATATGCAGCGTCGACGAGTATTCGAGCCACGTAGGAAACCTCCTCTACTTAACTATCCATTAAATACGACCGCTATTCGCCGCATGGCACCGGCACCGTTCCACGGTACCGAATCCAGCGTAATCTAGGGAAAATATCGTGGCCGGTAAAAAAAAAAGTGGAGCGTATCGATTGATGTTCGTACGCGAACAAGGGTAGAGTAATATTCGCTGGAATTTAGAACAGGATTTCTAACCACGTGTTTCAACCTCTTATACAGCCCGTGTAAAAGTACGAACCATGCGCGTCTTCTTTCTTTATTAATTGATTCACCTACGCAATCCTATCTACGCGAACCATTTCTTCCTCCTTTGGCGAGAAGGAAATTTCCGCGATAAGGAATTAATGTGCATTTTGAAGCAGATGAGAAGATACGCTGATTCGCGCAAAAGGAACGGGACGGGCGAAACAGCGAGCGTTGGCGCGCGCTATTTCGAGATAAATTCATTCGAATTAATTGCTTTCCCCTGCCGCCCCTCCCCCCCCCCTCCGCCCGCCTGCCCGCCGGTCGCGTCGCTGCCACTTTGTTCCGCCTCTCGAATAAATAATTTCGTTAATGTGTAATTTAGATAAGCGCACGCGCCGCGGAAGCCTTTTAAATTGTATTGCATGTCGCTCGTTCGTACCGAATTTATCAAAATTAATTAATTTCCTATGAATATGTAACGCGGCGCATTGTAAACAAGCGCGGGGATGCGCCCTCTCCCGTCGGGCGCATTTAATCAATAGCGCTCGCATTAAGCGTGTCAATTATCAATGAGGTACCGACAACTATTTCAGGACTACCTGAGGCGATTAATTATCAATCAAAGCTCGGTACTTCCCCTGCGGCGCGGGATTAGTCTATCTACGTTATAGTTGATCACGGCGGGATCTATTGGTTTTTTGAATCGGTGATTAAAAAACCTGACGCAGATCGCCTCTTTGATCTGTGAGCCGCAAAAATTATAAGAATCACCGTTCGAGATACGAAATTACGAGTAGACGGGTAGTAGTATCGATGTCGATGACAAATTAGCCGCCCCACCCCCCCTCTCCTCATCGATTAAACGATTCTTCCCCTCTACCTTGAAGCAAATTGCCTCGTTAATCTGTTATTAAATCGCGGTATAAACGATCGCGATTCTTTTTCCCAGCCACCCCTTCAGCCCCCGAAAGAAAGTCGTATTTTTACGAGATAATGGGATATTCACTGGATTCTCTATGTGGTTATAACAGATGTACTTTTGTAAATATTAAGCATCAGCGAAAAACAAAAAGCTTACAACGAGCTTATCGTAAATAGATAAAAATCATTGTTAATCGGATCTCCAAAAATATATATATATAAATATAAAATAGCAAAAATTTGAGTGCGCCTTAAATTTTTTACATGTTAAAAATGAAATATTTCACCGTATTCAATATGCAACGTGAGATCTAGCTGGCAACACAAGATTCTTTGTTAATGCTTTCTTACTTTAAAATGTAAATTTAATGTCTGACAACGTAAATCACGAAGCAGTAACATGATTAAACCAACCGTGATCTTCGAGAGAGAAAAGAATGTTCCACGTGTACAATATCTATCTTTTTCCTCTGTTCAATTAACGGCATGTAGAAAAAAAAGCGCGCGCAATGAAAACCGGCCTGCCAGATCAATTTATCTTTTTGACATCCGCACGAGTGCCTTTTCCTCTCTCGCAGGGAGATTTTCCTTTCTTTTCCCCGAGGCGTGCGCGCGAGAACCGACGGGAATCGATCGATATGGCCGTCCGCATCTGGGTCGCGACTTTTTCTCTAATTACTTGCGGCTTTGAGAGTGGTTGCAGCATCTACCCGTTAGATCGATGCAACCTTCCCTCGTGTGCGTCTCCTCTCCCTCCCTCTCGCCCTTTCCACGTTTTTAAAAGGCTGCGCAATTCGTCGTACCAGTGTGACTGCGGCGGCGGCGTAATCTTCATCAAAATCGAAGGCTCAAAGGTCGAAGGTTCTCTCTCTCTCTCTCTCTCTCTCTCTCTCTCTCGTTCTCTCTCCGTGCCGCCGCCATGAGACGGAAGCTTATTAGCCGGCTGATTAATTATCGTTCAGCCGGCAGACTCGCTCAGGGGGACGTGAGTGTCGTAAAGCGTCGTCTTCTAACGGCCAGCGCGGTCTTCTTTGAACGAGGCAAGCGAGTGCATATACTAGGGCGGGGTAATACCAACACAAACTTTCTTGCGCGATTAACTTCCCTCGAAAATCCTACGGAAAGTCCCGCGCAACGAAGGCACTTTGCGGAAAAGTCCCTCGAGAAAATCCGCGCGTTCGTCGTCGTCGTCGTCGTCGTCGACGACGGCGACGATGCCGAAAACGCGAAAACGGCGAGAAAAGAGAGCAAAAACGCGGAACTTTGCTCGCAAACATTTCTCCCTGAATGAACAGATTAAACGTGTCTTTTTTATCGTTCTTCTTGCCGCGCTAATTGCAGTCCTTCTTTGAAGTCAAATTCGAGAATAGTAGCGTGTAATCACTTACGGCAAGAGCAAAAGCGGAGAAACAGCGAACGATACAGCGAATAAGAACAACAGACAAAGGGAATCAAAGTAGACGAGAGGCATGAGAGACCCGATGACGAGCAAGTGGAAGCGGAAGAGAAAGCGTAAAGTTACCGATTGGACATGGGGCGCGACAGCGAGGAGATAGCGACGTGTATTGGCACAATCAGTCGGCGGCACGTTACTACTCGTCGAATTGATTGCAACCTAAGAGCGAACTTAAGTGCTACGCACACGTATTCCGCTCGCACGCCTATTCGCAGGCCGCGGCAATGTAAGATGAGGGAAGTTTCGCGGATAATAAAGCGGAACTTGGATCGGAGATCCAAAATTAGTGCGCGTCTACCCGTTCTACATCGCTACATCGACGAACGTGATCGGGGTTTCGTTACCGTAGCGAATAATAATTGCAGTTCCAACTAGCGCGGAATCGCTCGAGCGGCAAAATCGCGCGGAATTAATCATAGATCTCCCTTGGGGGCGCGAGCGAATCCCTTCTTGGTATTTTTTATAACAATAGCTACGAACGCGGATCGGTCCACACCGCCGTGATTGAAAAAAATTGTTACCCAAATAGAACGAAAATACATCGCAAAAATAAAATGTAGAGCAAACTAGAATAAAATGGTTATGATGCGCGGCAACTGAAAAACACGCTGCGACCATTCGATTCGTTACGATGGAATCGATCTATTAACACGGTTTATTTTTTAAACAAAAAAAAATATATCGTGTTATAGTTTTCTCGTATACATACAAACGATGGCGCAAGCCACTAAATAATAACGATTTAAAAAAAAACACTATTTTTTAAGGATGGACGAAGGATAGTTTCTCTCTCTTTCTCTCTCTCTCTCTCCCTCTTTCTTCTCGCAATCAATTTTAAGATGGACGGTTTGAAATAAATTAGATGATCAAGGAAATATCATATTTAACGTCAAGAAGCGCGACGTTAAGTCACAGGCCCCGTCGGGCTCCAGGATATTCTGAAAGAAATTCCACCGTTCACGCACCCGTTGCGACCATTATTTCCGGGGAAACTTTCGTTTCACGAGTAATTTCACTGGAATAAATGGCACATCACCGAACGCCCGTCCGTTTCCAGAATTCAAGATCTCTTCAGGAGAACGCGGGGCGAGGTCGATTATAATTCGTCATTCCGACAACGCTTATCATTATACTGCGAGGGGAAATATTACCGGAGCGAATTCCGCCCGTTACATCGAGCATAGCGTGCAGAATCGTAGAGTAATGCGCCAATTAACCCATCACGTCCCAAGAAAATTTCTAGAGGGATGGGTGAATATTAAACTCTCTTTTTTTTCCAGTCAAATCAGTCATTATTATACCTTTGTGTAATGTGATAAGTCTCGCCTGAAAAAATCCGTAAGTATAGATTACAAATTACAATTATTCTCTTCTTCACTTGCGAGAAATGAATAGTATTGGAAATTAGTGTGTTAAATCCGTAGCGCTATAAAAATACCGGATAATTTCTCTCTCATCATGTATGCGTCGACTGTACAAAGCCACACTGCGAAAATTATATGTTAGCAGCGAAATGATATAAGTATGCATTACCGTGCATTTTATATGATAAACTTCCAGACACGCCGAGAGTATACGTACATAAATACATGATTATAGTCTATACTCTATAGACTATCGCGCGCGCTACAAGTATATAAAGAGAAATAAAGCCCGGAGATTAAGATTTGATCGGTGCATTTGTACCAAGTCGCTCGAATAAAGGTTAAAGAATCTCTTTAGATCTAACGATCTCTTTAGATCTAACGATTGCAATTTACTTGCTGTGCTAAAGGAACGCCTGACCCGAGCAATAATATAAGCGAGGCCTGTGTTAAAACTGAAAGGACAGCATTACGAACGTAATGTGCGAAGCACGTCGACACGCAGACAGACGAAAAGATTGTGCGAACGTTTCATCGGACTCGTTCGCGGTCGATATATGGTGAGAGAAGAGAGGGAATTTATTTTTCCCTGGCGAGGATAAATCTGCGCGTGCAGGTAAATCAATTTCCTGGCCCGCGGCGAGACCTGCTAGAGACAGGACGAGTCGTTACGCTTTTTATAACATTTTTCCAAGTCAATTTCCTTTCGCCCATCGACGACAAGAGCCCAAGGTACCTCTCAGGGGAGAAAGACAAAGAGAGATACATTTTCACGAGTACGGATGCAATTTTAATCTTTTGAAAGAATTTTGAACTCTTCAAAAAATTTTTTTTCATTCGTAGCAACTTACAGAACTAAATTTTTATCTCCATTTCTATCTTTATCTCCTCACAAGTTCTAATGATTATCCTTAACACTCGAAACAAACAAAAATAAAAGAATTCTAACAATTTTTCAGTTTTTGAGTAAAAACTTTCTGATTATTAGTGTTACAAAAGTTCGTAAAAAATGTAATTTTCAACGTAATTACAATGTTCAATTGATTTCATAATCTTTTAAATACGCGGCATTAAATTATTAGATATTTCTTTTAGGTCTTTATCAATAATGCTTACGGAACCGGCGGAAATTCGCAATGCGGGGACCAGCACGGGCGCGAGACCGATTGTTTTACAATCCGCGTGACGAACGTTTCCACTTCCGCATCCCGCATCCCGTCGCGTCGGCCAAACTTTTAGGGCCACAAGGAATTTAGGTCGCGCGGAGAGACAAAAGGCGAGAGTGCATCGCGGTGCTACGCTCGCTGTTCGTCACGCGCCGGGGAGCACGCGTCTGTCACGGACGTCGAGAACGTCCCGATGGATATCGATGGTCTCTCGATGCTCAAATCCAGCTCGTCGAGTAGCTGGGTTAACCGTGGGGTAGATGGAGGAAGAGAGAAAGAGAGAGAGACAGAGAGAGAGAGAGAGAGAGAGAGAAAGGGCCGGCGCTGCCGCCGCGGTAAATCGCGAACATGGCGAGTCCGGAAACGCCGCACCGGGTGCATCGACGATGGATGCATCGACGGAAGGGGCGCACTGTCGCAGGATCGGCCGTTGCGTTGCGCGCCAATGCCATTATCGTGTCTCGATGGTAACAATGCGAGAACGATGCGGTACAATCGTAGAGCACGGGATGTTACGCTGGATCGTCGCCGTGGCCGCGCCATTGTTCAGCATCAGGCGCCACGTGAGCATTCGTTACCGATTGCGAGAGCCACTGCGGTGCGTCGCGCGATCCGCGGATGATACTACAGCGCGTTGCCTGCTTGTATATTTTGAACCGCGCGTATACGAGGTGCATACACCCAAGCCGAGAGCGTTAAGCCAGTTGTCATACCGAGAGACTTCCGTGTAATGCAGTATAGTATAGCTATATGTATGTCCACTGTGCAGTACAGCGCTAATTCCTCTATGTACTGTTTCGTGGCGAGTGTGACCAAAAAAGCACGTACCATAAAGTGTACTGTTACTGACCAGAGACGCATATTGTACGCGTCTCTGAACGTGTAACATTACATACATATTCGAATTTTACTTCTCTTATATTTTTCCCCGAATTGTAAAAAAAATTCATAAATTTCTCGTACTAACAAAAGAAGAGCAGAAAGAGAAACGAAACTCTCTTTTAAAATTTTAATTTAACTCCCTTCTACACGCGTAAATGTAAAAGGTGCATAATAAAAGTAGTCTTGGACAAGAAACGGACGACATACACAATTAAAATATCGAATAACAATGAAAAGTGTATTGCCTATACACTGTCATTATTCTGCGGTCTTTATGAAATATTAATAATGCTTCCATAATGTAAAATTCAGTCTTCCCCACGTCAATATTAAAGTGTGATGTCATCCGATATTGTTTAATTAGCGATGCCTAAAATATCTGGAATTATGCTACACGTCAATGTGGTCCTGAATATTCAAGAACAATTTAATTAATTAATTCGTTGAGCTGACCGCATCGAAAAATTCAGGTTGCCCAGACAATTAATTCACGGAAAACGCTCTTGGCTCATTCACACAACGTTTCGCAACACGAGTGCATGCGTGGATGCCTAGGTGATGGGCAAGAGTCAAAAGGGTAAGAGAGGAACAGAGAGAAAGAGAGAAAGTCAACAGAAACAGAGTGAGAGAGAGAGAGAGAGAGAGAGAGAGAGAGAGAGAGAGGAGAAAGTCGATACGTTGGACAATAGGGGAGGAGGATAACAATGCCCAGCATGGGGCGAGTGGCGAGACAATGCACCGCGGCTGGTCCGCACCCCCGTCGCGAATCTCTAAATCAACGTTCAGTATATAATAAAACGGCGGCGCGCTGACTAAAGGGACTTTAATGAATCGGGTACGATTTTCCTTCCGACGGCCATCCACTTCTATCGCGTGTATATCGCTCTTTCATATCCGGCACCGCCTTTCGACACACCGTCAATACCACGCGCGAGCATCGTACCGCGAGAAACGCGATAATTGCGGCGAACTGAAGGAGACATCTACGAGCTGCTTTAAATTATAACGACCAATTGTGCGGGAGATAGCGGGAGCTACCGATATCTCGAGCTGCACTTTTTGCGAGAAAGACAATATAGACAAATACTGCGTGTATCTTGCCGAAAGAAATATTTCTTTGGATTGAATCGAAAAGTGAATTAAATGTATTTTCTTGATCATAGTGAGATATTCTAGCAAGTATATTTGTTAAATAAATTAAGAAATAATAAATTTCAGATGTAGCACAAAAACAAATTCATATATATAATTTTTGTAAAATTCTAAGTAAGAAATATATTGTAAGAATAAGATTTCAAGTCGCATTCGGCGATTATCGTAAGTCGACGGATGTAGTTATAAAGGCGAGCATAAAAGTTATATCTCGATAACGGGAAGGATGGTAAAATCGATGCATCTCAGGCTATAAAAATTGCTCTTGAATACTGATATATGTCGTGAAACCAGTAAATATATCCATTTTATATAAACTATGCAATTCACAGCAGTTGTATGCACGTAACATTTCCTGTAACATTGCGCACTAAGCGAAAACGATTGATAGTAAAACACATCGTAAATAAATCTAATATCTTTTATTATAGAATATTTTAACTTTAAAAAAAAAAGATATTTTGCATAATCGTCATTATCTCAACATTCTATTTATTGTAGTTGAAAATTATCGATGAAATTAAATCATAATTTCGGTATTGAGAGAAATATAGTACATTATCGATCTTTCCTTGCTAAGCGATAGGTATTGAATTTTTCAGGCGACGTAAGTATTTCTAAATGCGTTGTTCAAAATTTGAGCTTCGAACGATTCGAAGAAGGCGTGACGGTGTCAGAGTAGTAAAGCCAGTTGTAAAGTCAAACCACAACGTCAGGGAGTAATGTCACCCTTTCAATACCAGACGAGCGGCATCTGCCATTCGAGTAGTTGCTTAAGAGTCCAAGTCTTTCCAAGAGAAAATAGGAGGGTACGCACACTGAGAGAAAAGTTTAGTATGAACAACCAAAATTTTGTTACTAAAACCAAAACTATGTGTTGATATGTGACCAACTAAACACGTCGATATTAATTCGTTGAATTTATTGAATAAAATTACCAAAATAATTACATTATTTTGTTGAACTTACTAAAAGAAAACTTATTTTGTAATTGCAACAGATCGGAAGAGCACACGTCTGAACTCCA
>NW_012026891.1:365642-489289 GCF_000956235.1 Wasmannia auropunctata
AAAACTTATTTTGTAATTGCAACCCCAATTTTATATTACTGTGTACAAAATGTGAGTAACCAAATAAAATTGTGTTGTTAAATCAAAAATTATACCAAATTTTGCTTATTTAATTATATATTTTGCTATTTTAACAAAATTTTAGAATAAAACTTGACTTTTGTGAATAATTCTCTGTTTTTGTTACCATTAGTATATCTTTTCTCTCAGTGCACATAGGCACGACATACGCGTCAAAAAGAAAAAGAGCAAAGGAAGAAGAAAAAGGGACAAAAAATATTCGGGATATCTTCAGTAACGTTCCCCCCGGAAGTTCGGGTGGCTCCGCCGCAGTTTTCGGTTCTTTCGGTCTCCCTCTCCTACTCCCACAATTCTCTCCATGTCGTAGATTTTTCAGGAATCTATATACATGTGTGTGTGTGTGTGTGTCCCTTTTAGACATGAACGTGAAGCGCGAGGTCCGTGGTATAAGAGCGGATTGGCTTCGTCGAAAGGATTTCGTGGAATTCGAATTGGGGACGAAATGCCGCGATGAGATTCCGGATACGGCTTCGGCTAATATCGACTCACCATCGGTAGTCACCGAACGGCGGAACGGGGAGAACAGTACCACGCCGGGCCGGGGTTTTCGAAAGGGCCGCGTGACAGGAATATTAATGTCCCGTGCACGCTGCGATGTTGCACAAACTGCGGAAACTATCGTAAGACGAAGTGCCTCGGTCACAACTCCCAGCGACTTGACCGAACGCGACACGGACGCTTTTCGCGGGAATCGTCAGTTGACGAAAATTGATGAAGTCCTCGAAGAAGAGTGGGGTCACAAAGAGAATTGATTATCTCTCCGAGCATGCTGTTTGGCTCCTGATACGCAAAGTCAGCGGAAAAATTTCTAATTTTTCAACGGCTCTTACGCCCGATATCGTTTTTCATAAAGAACATCGCGAGGAACAGATCGATATTTCGCGCACAGCAAAGTTATTTTACTTCCTTCGTAAAGTTTGCCGCCAAAGCAACGGGCCGAGTTCGACAATCTGAAGGAAACTTTAAATTAAATCGATAGGATCGGTAAATTTTTCCTCGGCAACAAGGAAGTACCGCGCGCTTTATCCTCCTTTAAAAAAAAAGATTTACTCGGCAGACTAATTAGACTCCGTTTCACATTCTTAAAAAATTTTATATATAATTCTTGATTTCTGCCTATATATTTATACGGCTCTATTACTCTACATTCAATTTTTCTCTATTTCTACGCAGAACAAATAGACTTCATTTCATCGATCGTTACTCCCACTGACAGTAATCAAAAGAAAGCCTTTCCATTCTGTGGAATATGAACTTCATGGTTTGATCAATCCTATCACTAAGGGACAAAATCCACCCTCGCACGCACGCACACACGTGGCTCCATCAGCGTGATTGTTACGGCAGGCTTCTATCCGAACCGGGATGAATCTTTGTGCAATATTGGCGTCGCGGCTTCCTCCTTCGCGCAGCTGAAAAAAGCAGACGCGCCGAGGAGCAATCCTTAACGCGGAGGAAACGAGACGTCAAGTCGAGCAAAGGCAGACAAAAGCCTGGACTCGAACGAAGGGAGAGTAGATCGACGTGAAAATAAAAGAAACGGGGGCATAATAAAAAAAAAGGGTAGCTTTATGAAAGGCGTATCGCCGCGCGCAAAATATAAAAAAAAATTGTTAACACGCGAAGCAAGTGTACGTCTCTCGTTATTTAATATAACGAAATTTAGTGTATTGTCGTACATATCCGCGATTGCGTTCATCTCGATTACATCGTTACCATAACAGTATTTGCTGCTGAATTTTTTTTTTTACAGAAAGGTATTAATTTCCAGTATTGATTCTCAAATTCCACCTGCGCGTTTTTTTTTACTCTACTATATTTCGCCATTTCGTTGCAAATATGTACCTATATTTCTGATACTATGTCAACAATTTCTAAGTCTGTATAATCCTTACTGCTAAATATATGTACATTCTTCTATAACATACGAGAATTCACACACGCAATATTTTATAATAAATTTATTTATGACAATTTTTTAAAATTAACTCGTATTTCGAATACAAGCAGAACTATTTTCATTTCTTCTTTCCATTACGAAAATCATTCTACTTGTTACACTATCCGATATCGATCAGTAGAACGCGCAAATTACCAGAGAAATCGGTCAATGTTAGAGTCGATAAATTCTGCGATTGCGGTTGTACGTGATGTTTGTGCGTTCGTTATTCGGAAGATCTCGGAGTGAGATCGACGGGAGAGAGAAAGAGAGAAAAAAAAAGCGTGGCAGGAACAAAATCACGCGAAGCAAACATTCGTTACCGGCGCGTAATATAATTAGACGCGCGGGAAATCGCGAACGAGCGCGTGTACCAGGAGGGCAATGGTGGAAGACTCGGAAATGCGGTACGTGTAAGAGCCAGACCACAGACACGAATTTTCCACCGAATTCTCTCCAATTTCCCTGCGATAGCCCGACGTTCCTGGTTTCGGGAGCTGGCTTATGGAACAGCGTACCTATCACGAACTTCAGGAAGGAGCGGCGGTGTGCTCTCCCCATTGTTTGACTTGTTGGGGCAGTAATAACACAAGTTAAACCCCGGTATAACAAACCTGCATATGGAATTCTCCGATGCTTCACCGCCAGTCGCATGCGCTGACAGTGCCTGTCCTCCGTTGTGAATGCGTTTCGTTGACGGTTAAATTCATTGTTGTATGCAGCTGGGGTAATGAGGGATGCAGTGCACCAAATTGTCTCGGCACAATGGAGAATCAGTAAGTTTACAAATATTCATATGTATTATAATAAATATGTATAAACGTGCACGTATGTCGTTAACTATCGAATTATAAAGTCCAACAAGTTTTCACGCTTAACAATATTATACAGTATTCTATAGCGTGAAAATTTTATGTAAACATGAACGTTTTTCAAAAAGCATATTTTCCGAGGATTTTAAAGGTTAGGTTTTATATATTTATATATAATATATATTTTTACATTGATCGATAAAATTCAGAAATTTATAAGAAAAGAATAAGGAAATCGAAACGAAAAAATTAAAGTGAAATAGAGATAAAAAATAAACAAAACATGAAAAATTGTAAGTGATAATGCAAAGCGCACGCTTATATACATCTCCAATCTCTACATACATAATTATAGAAGGATATAATGTATATAGCAAAAAAATTGTTAAGCGAGCTATTCTACCTTGTAGGGGCTATAAGTACTTCGCTCAGAAATTGGAACGAGCTTCCAGAGTAAGCTCTAATACGCAATCGCTCTTGAAATGTGGGAGTAGCTAAAGCCGTAGTAGTCTGCAGCAAGCGGGCGAGGTAATACGGATGGGGACGAATGTAGCTTGTTAGGAGATGAATGAAAGTTGTCAAGACGGTCCAATTAATGTCAACTCTTCCGACTTAGCCTACCGGTAGCCTGCAAGCACCCGGCAAACTATTTCCCCACCCACGTATTGGCGTATTACGGTCTTTTGCGGAATTTAATTTAGAACTTTAATAACTTCGGAATCGCATTGCTATTTTAGAATCTATCCGAATGTTAGTCACGTGAGAGGAAAGGAAAGATGATATATCCGCGGATAAGGCGATCGAGTTAAACCCTGGCTATGAAATTAAAAAGAAAAATTGCAACTCCATAAACGAATACAGGCGGTAACTGTCTCCGACCGCCCCTGCCGCTCGCCGACCGAAGGATTTTCGAAAAGAAACGCCGCTCCTTTATCGAAGAATCTACTTATGCCTTAGACAGGAGGAACTCCTCTCGGCGGACAAAGGGTAATGCAAAAGTAACTTTGTCACGGGCGCGTGGCAACTTTCCCATAGCGTCCGTCCAACTTTGGACGGGCCGGGGACTAGAATAATATTATTTTTTCTCCATCGCGGGATTACATTAAAGCACCGTCGCCTCCTGCCTTCACGTTTTTGCGATAGGTAACTGACTGTTGTCAGCTGTAGAAGATCGCACGGTACTGCATTTTGCTCGTCGAGGGGATTCGGCGCATTTGTGGCATTATGCGGTGGTGGCTGTGCCAAGAGAGAAAATTACAAACCGGGATATTAATTTATGAACATGGCCATCCAATCGCGCAACGCGAGCATTTTAGAGGTAAACGGTTTCGTTTGGTGCTACCCGGGGAATCGATTTGCCTAATACCGAATGGAGCAATTATTACAATTTTAGATCAAAAAGCACGCACATGAGAAATAATGTATCTGTAACGTAGTTATAACGTATATGTAATACACAACTTATTGCAACTAGGCTAACACTAAATGAGAATTTCTTTCCTATCTTTATAAATAATTTCTTTTAATAGCAATATGTCTAGTAATAGTAATACGTCTTCACAGCTCGGCTTCGAGCAGTCAAAATGCAGAAGTGCTCGTTGCAGTTTGAAAATTATGCCGAGTGCGCGACGCGCGTTTTAAAGGGGATCTAAAATCCGGGAAAGAGAGTCGAAGAGGCAGGTAGGATTTCGCAGGAATGATATTGGCAGCAAACAAGATCCTCTGCGAGAAATCGTTTCTGCGAATAAGAAGGCCTTTTACGACCTTGCTGAGTCAGGCAGGGCGCATAAACGAGATGGGCGGTACCTGGCAGCCAAATATAGTGCCTTCCTCCCTTAAATCCTGTACCAACTGAAGACGACGACGCGCGCGAGAGGAGCGAGAGGAAGGAAGAGAGGAGTAGATACTCGGCCCGACGTCGGATCCTCGCGTGTGCGTTGCGTGTCTATACTTGTGTTAACGTGCAAAACACCTATACAACCGGCCGACACGTACAGGGTGGGCCAAAACACGACCACTATTCAACAGCGCCGACATTTCCGGGCTGTAGTTTCCGGTGGATGCCCAAATAACATCTCTGAAGGAACATCGATCTTTGCATGGGCCAACAATCCGCCAATGGGGTAGATAGGTCGAAATATCCGTGCGCCGGTGTTTACTTTACCGTTGTTATGCACCGCCTCGAAATGCGATGAGCTAACGACGGTAGGGCGATCCCTCCGCGTCGGAGAGAGCATCGATCAATTTTTTACTACTTCCTCTTTGCGATTTTTGCCCGTTCACTCCAAACTCCTTCTAGTAAGTTTAGAATTAACCAGGATTGAAATATGACAAACGCGATAACAGATAAATATAAGTGCAATAAAAATAATACTTCGATTATTGGCACATATAAGGGAAATTGGCTTAAATAATTAACGTAGCATGAATTTCAACATAAATGACAAAACGGCAATTGCCGTCGAGTATTCGAAAACACCGATCACCGAATGAGAAATCGATAGTCCTGGAATTTCAATGGAGCTCTCTCTCTCTCTCTCTCTCGTTGAATTACCGGGAGCATACGAAAATCGATCGCAGTCGCATGTAACGATTACCGTGGACATGGCAAACGCTTACATTTTAGTCGGAAATGTAATTTAAGCAAAATCTTCTTCGGCTAGTTTCATTAACATCACGGACTTGTCCTGTATCCTACGGGGCAACGGTAATAAGAGCACCAGTGCACACATGCTCGTATAACTTGGCATTATACATTCTTTCCCATTATGCAAATTCTTAGTTATTATGCAAATGCACCGACGCTTCTTTGGTTCGCATGAGAGAAAAAAATATTTAAACGGGAGGAGATCACGCAACAACGTCGCGGTTCCGCTGTATATTCGTAATACGTTTTAATGGCGTTTCGGAAATAGAATTCATACACTCAATTGGCATTCAGAAAATTCGGTTGGAGCGCGGGAGTCTGTGCACTTTTGTAACAGCGTGAATATTAGTAATAAAAAGAAAGAGTATCTCCTGCGAAGGAACTTATAAATTCCCTCACAACCATCAAAGAAAATTAAAATTTTTTCTTTCGCGTTTAATGAAAAAACCTGTACCAACACAGCTGTATGTAGTAGCGCCGATAAGTTTGTGTACATAGCTGGTCGGGTAGAGAGGACTTTTAACGCGAAGTTTTAAAAGTTTATACTATGCTATGTTAATTCGACATATTAATTTCGGCAAAGAATCTTTTCTTACAATCTTTTCTAGTTTTTCCTTAATTTATACATGTATTTACAATCCAGAGACAAAGAGACTTCGTTGAGTTCAGTACAGCAAAATTGATAGCAAAGCTCTACGAGTATATAAAATTATGTATCTTCTCATTTATATATTTTTTTATATTAAAACTTTATAATATATACGTATTTAAAATGTCAATGTTACATCGAGAAACGTTCATTTGTTTATTTTCTAATCTCTTTGTCCGCGATTTTCGCTTAATATCCTCGACGTATCGCGAGATAATTGTTTATTCATAATTATTAAAGCCGATTTGGGCGATTTCACCTTACAACCGTGTCCAAAGCAATAGAAAAACATATTGATGCACCGCGACGACCACAACTAAATTCGCATTCATGGTCAGTCAGATAAATGTGGTGCCACCGCGCTTTTGTGGAACGACGAAATAATACAGACGACGTGTACGCATATGCATATGTATACAGTGACACGTGCACATTTATATAATACTGTGTGCGACACCGCTGTCGCTCTCGCCTATGCACCCTTGCACCGCAAACTATTGGACAATTGAGCAATGCGGGAGAAACAATAAGCCGGCGTGTATCGCTGGTGAGGCACAAACCGCTAACCAATGCGCGGAAAAATGCAAAGCGTTAATTAATGGACGGAACGAAAGTGCACTCTAAAAGCCAGCGGTTGCAACGTATTGCAGGGAAATGCGATTGCAGATTTTAACGAATCACGTTGGGGAATACTAGGTATAGCGCCTACATTTTTTTTGTCTAACAAATCCTCTGTCACAAAAATAATGCATGCACAAGAGAAGTCGTCATATAAATTCGACGTAATTATCATACTCAAGAGTAAAGTCTCGCGTTATTTGTTATTAATGTAACACTAATATTTTCAAATTCTCAATTAATATCGCAATGTGATAAATCTATTTGAAATAAAGTAGGGCTGATCGAAATATAGAAAAATTTAGAAAATTTTCTAGGCAAGATGTAATACATAAATATTAAATATCCGAATAAAAATGAGATAAACATAGATATTAGCACATATTTATGTTATGCTAATAATATTCACATGAAATGCATAAAAAGACGACACGCAACTTATAGCTGTTTGTCTTTTGCATGCAGGAAGGAGCGTCAGATTTTCGTACACAGAAACGTCGACATAAAACTTGGACTGAACGCGTGGGAGGGTGTATTCACACGTATATATACATGCTCGTTATCTTCCATATACATATCAAGCTATGTGTGCAAAGTAACGAGCGTGAAATTTAAGGGACACGACATCGCCCTCACCCTAAGGCATCACCGAGCCGGATTCTCGTATCTCAGAAATCTCCGCTCCTACTTAGCATTTATCTCCAGAATTGGGTTAAGAACCGGGGCCCTCTCCTTCGCTCGTTTTTCTCTCCTCAGGGACTCTCAGAGCCTGCGGCCGGCGGCCCATCGAGGGTGAATTTAAACGAAACCCAATCCCCACGTGAGTTACTCGATGTCATAATTTGCCGGCAGCAAGATATGAGTCTGTCTTCAACGTATAATTCAAAGTATTTACTGAATTATTATTAAACAATTAATTTGGCATAATTACATTGCATTTTCACAAACATGCCACATTATTAGCGGCTAGATTATAAAAAATGCAATGGAACAGATATAACATTTAAACATTTATTACTATTTTGAAATAACGAGATTAAAACATAAATTATTTCTTTGATATTTTAAAAGAACTATTTTGCTTCAAAATGTTTTCGATTAATTACGTAAATTGTTATAAAGGAAATTATTACTTTAGTATATTTGACATATTTTATATCTGGAAGATGTTGCTAAATATTTCGGCTAGATGCTCGTTTCGGAATCTACATGTGTAACGTAAAACGTAAATATAATACGTACTTCCAAAAATACAAAATTAGAATGCATGCAATGCTAATTGTACAATATTCTGGAAACTTTTTTCGAAAAAACTTAATAATGCAGTTACATCTATACGCTATCGTATTTCTCACATTGTAGAAATGCAAAAAAAAACGATAATACAGTCTCGAGAATACATTGGGTCGACGCTTATAGTAAGCGCCTCGTTTCGCTAACCAACACTATGTGAAAACTGCACTAGAATACCAAAGATAGATAGATAAATAAAGGGAGAATGAGAGAGAAAGAAAAGACACAGAGGGAAAAATAGGAAGAAGGAACGCGGACTCTTTGTACCCACGGGGCCAAAGTTTAATCTCGTAAACGTATAAAAAGTTTAACCAGCAACGTCGGTGGATATAATGTTACGCGGTGGGAAGTTAGCTCCGATAAAGAGGATGTAAATTGAAGAGTAGCCATGGAATATAGCGAGAATTGAAGATGAATTCTAAGGCTGCGAGCGCGGGATCGAAATACGCAATGAGAATTAACGAACCTTTGCGTCGCGCGGATGATAAGAATACGATCGTGTGATTAACTGGAAAAAATAATACAGTCGCCGCATCAGTTTCATATCATTTTTTCCTGCTTATCCCGATTCAACTGAATGGATAATTTTAATTATTTATCTTCGTTTGATTATTTATCTTCGCGCACTTTATACACACGTGATAATACCACATCGCGAAAAATATACGCGATAAAGCCAAAATAGACAATGGCCAAAAAGCAGCTTTGTAATGATATATAGCATAGCAAGTTTAATATAAACTTGACCGATTGGTGAGAACTTTATAGGCGTAATGGATAAGATGCGAAAAAGAGAAGAGTGAATCGCATCAATAACTCAGAGACGTCAAACTTTCTGTTACGTCGCCGGCAAAACAAGAACGTTATATGCGATGAAAATCGGGGGGTAGATGGTGCTTTGGAGATGATATATTTTTTTTCACACGACATCGCAGACGTATATTTTCATAAATTTATGCTCACGGTAATCGATTTCGACATTGGTTACAGCTGTTCCACCCGGAGGAGCCAGCTGAGAGAAACATCGCGTCTAGTACGGGCTGTAGTTTATGTCCGTGCATTAACATAGAAAATACGAATCGCTCCGAACTACTGACCTCCCTACTCTCCTTTGCCCGCCGGGCCATTTATCCATTAATGGTTATGCTACCATCTTCGTGCGCATTAGCGCAGCGAGAATGTTATCTCTCGGCTCACGGTGCTGTAACTATCGATTTCCATCCTTTCCCATCGCGCCTAGCATCAATAACATCGAGAAACGTAAATCCCCGGTAGAAAATATCACTTGCAACCGGTACAGATATCCAACATATCTTTTATTCTTCTATATTTTTATGCAAACTGAACTTTCGATCCTCAAAGCTATAAAGGTATATAATTTCGAGAAATATCTTAGACTGACAAATACTGGCGACGAAATGTGTCTTTAAATAATCAATCGTAATGAGAAACGGAAGAAAATAAATAAAAATAATGTAAAAGAGATATAAAGATAATAAAAATTTTCTTTCTTCAGATTTTTTCTTCGCGACACAACCGATCAGCAACGCAGTACGTATAAAAGCATCGAAGGTTAGCAATAATTAAGATGTTCTCGTCGGCTACAATGCTATAAGCGAGTAATAACTACATTAATTACACTCATAATAGTTAAATTTAGAGTTACTTTTATTCACGAGTACTTTTCTTTTCAAAGTGACGACCATGTCTAATGCGTACTTAATTTTCATATCGTGAGTCTTTTTATCTTCCTGTTAATGCTTCGTCATTAAGAGCAATTTTCATTAAACCGATAATAAAAAAAATTTTCAATTCTAACGTCATGCAAAATTAAAAACCGGTATTACGCGAAAAGTCCCGTCTTCAACCTTCAATTCTAATCAAAATCTTTTCCGCTTCAGTCATTACGTATTATATGTATAACAATATTAACAATTTTCTTTATATTAAATTAAAACATTAACGATTTCGAGCATCGTAGCATTATTCGTAATTTACTCCATATAAATATTCTCTATCATCTCGATTAAAATACTTTAAAAAATTAAAAACACAACTTCGAATTAAATTATTTACTAGCATAATATAATTAATAAGTAGTTTTAATCTTATTTAATGTAAAAACATGCAAGTTTTCTCACCCTGTCACACGCATGCACGAATGAACTGATAAAGTTCTTTCCTTCGTAATCAAACAATATATCTGCGAGAGTTATGTACTGAAATGTTACGCGTTTCGATGAAAATATCGCAAGTCAGTCTTTTTGATACGCTGTCATTCCGCACGGCGGAAACAAATCGCACGTCGCATTATCGGCGTGTCTCGCAGCCGACATTTTTCCACGCAGACGTCTCTCACGTGCGCGCGCGCTCTCTCTCTCTCTCTTTCTCTCTCTTCCCGAAATGTCCCTCCTAAATCTCCGAGGAATAGTGCGGGTTTGTGAAAGCTTGTCGATGCCAGGGACATAGACGGATCACACCCGTAGGATTGCCACCGCTGGCTCGACGCCTCTCTGACCAAACGCAAAGAAAAAGAAAGGAATCGAGCCCAATACAAAAGCCATTACGCGAGGCTTCCATCTGCCAATCACGAAAATTGCATGCCATTACACGCTCGACAGACTCTTGATTCTAATACGTCGCAGGGAAGCATACTCCGACAGACGGAGTTGATACAAGATATATACCTAATAATATAGGTGAAAGCATGTTAATCGGTTTCGAGAAAAAAAAAGTATTAGTGCTCAGACTAACATCAAGCGAAATTGTAAATAATAAATCATAATCAATTTCAAAATGTCTTAAAATATTATATTTATAATATACATTATGTAAAGAAGAATGAATTATAATCGCGAAATGTTTTACCAATTACCATTTATTTTTATATAATATTCAAAGAGAAAAAAAATGTTTCTTCATGACATTTATGAGTTAAATATTTTAAATAAAAAGCAATTAGATTAAAATAGATTGCGCTAAATATATTAATCCGATATAGTATAAAACTATAGATGGACAAAATTATAAATTTTACATGAACGTTGTCCTTATTGCATCATACGCTAATTTTGTTAAATGGCGTACTGGCGATGGAAGACGTACGTGACGATGCTAAAATACGTTTTTATGTATATCTTGTGTCCGCGCGGAAGTGGCACAAACATGCCATAATTTCACAGCTTTAGCCAAAAATTTTGATATATTAACGACTAACAATTTGCGAAAAACGCAATACCATCGTGCGCCCTACATTTCTCCTTCCCTCTTTTTTTTCGAAGAGCGATTAATTTGACCGCCACTCTCCAAAAGCATAAGCAGTCGCGAGTTTATTCAGCTGAATACCTTAAATACAATGGCTTTTATTTAATTTAAAAAGCTTTTAGAGGCTTTCACACTTTTTCCCGAACGACTTTCCTTAATTGATCGTCGATACACGAACGAATGGAATCTCGTATATGAGCACAAATCGATATACGACTTTTGCACCCTGTATTTCTATCAATTCGACGGAAAGTTTCCGACCGGCGCGATGGTGAAGTTTGACCTACATCCGCGCTGGACCGATACTTCCGAACGTCATCGACACACACATATAATACATACACACATATACATGGATCTCGAAGAACTCGAAATCAGAGAAAAGAAAATAAACTATAACGTGATCAAAATTTCGTTTCGCGACCTCACCTTATAACGTCTCGGAGCGTCTGATCAATAAAAAGGGAAGGAGAGGAAAGAGAACAGGTAGTCGAAAACACTAAAATGAGTCGGAAAATGGAAAAGCGTGCGAACGACGAATCGAGGATCGGAGGCAGAAAAGGCAGGAGAGGAAAAGCGCTCGTCGGGAATCGATAAGAAATCACGGGGCGCGCGCGCGCGCTCGCTCGCTCTCGCCGGAATATTTCTGCATTTGCATGCAATTTTCGAGCTGTTCCGCGCGAACGGAGGAGAGGAATGGATTTACGATTCGATTAAACGCGTATGCCCCGCGATATTCCGGCTGGTTCCGCAAAACGATTCGACGATTGCCTCGCGAATGGCTCTCGAAAAACCATCGGGTGTGGTGTTTGCGCGCGGCGCGTAACGACAGCGACGGCAAAAAAATTAATTTGGCACGATATCACCTTCGATTATAACCGACACGAATCCCATCACAGCAGATACGTAAAACTATAAATTGTTAAATAATTCAATTTTTGCTAAATATTCGAATCACGTAATTGACTTCAAATTTTACGATTTGAAATTTCGTGCGACAAATTTTAAATAAGAAACATATTATTTGAGGATAATAAATTAAATATAAAACATTAAAATCAATAAAATTACCAGTGAATGACGACTATCGACAGCAAATGCTCGTGTTTTAATTGATAATAATTAAAATTTTTAAATAAATAATATCTTCATAGTTTATTTAAATATGAAATCAAATATAAAAATAGTTAAACATTAATAGTTAAATTAATTTTACCAATAATTTTGTCAACAGTAATTTTTGCGTTAATATATTGAAATAAATTGACAATAAATTTATTTAAGTTAACTCTCGACGCAAATTATTCTTTCGGACGTCAACGGGAATTTTCGGTGAATCGTATGAGAGTGAACGATAATATCGAAAATTTCTCTCACCATTAACACCATTTACAGCCGCGCGGATATTCACGCCTCTCGATTCCATCGAATTTTCCGCACTGTTGCCTGCTACAAATATTAAATGATCATTAAAAACGTTATGTGGAATGTAGAGGCGGTAATATCGCCTCTCATCGTGGAAAAGTACTTGTAAATTTCATTAATTTAATTTTTATATTTATTCTGAAAGAAAAGGAAAGAAAAAGAAAGAGAGACAGAATGCTTGTTCGTTGAATTTATGTTATACGTGTATAAAATGTCAATGTAGATCAAGGAACAATATGTTAAAAAGTCTCATCTCTGATGAAAACTCATTGTCAGTGCTGATTCTCGTCAAGATAGTCAGATAATAGCGACCTTACAAGATGAACACAGTTTTGAGTAAGATGACGAAGTCTCAAGTAACTCTAAATGCGCTACCTGAACTCGAAATACATGCACTTTGCTACCCTAGCACGCGATAATTTTAAGACAACTGCACTTAACATTCTCTTCGTTCCTCTTTAGTACGAAACTGGGTCACGGTATGTAACACGATGTTTTTCAAGTAAACAACAGCGTAACGGTGAACAAGCGAACGATAAATTTCTCCCGTTTGCAGAATGCCGAAATAAAAAAGGATATTTATCCAAATAGAAAAACTACTTTGAGAATGGACTTTGAAATAACGTCGAAATTGTTCTTCGTCGCACACGCGCAACAGAGAGAGAGAGAATTTTAAAAAATAAGAGTGTAAGAGAGAAAAAAAAAGAACTATAAAGTCTCGAAACTTTCATCAAGACATTTAAAACCTCGTTCCCTGCAAGCTATAATCGATCGAGAGTTTACGGAAAAAAAAGTAGCAAGACACAAAGCTGAGGCGCAGTTAAGAGAAAGAGAGATAAAGGAAGTAAATGAGGGAAAAGGCGGAAAAACTACGTAAAGCCAGTAATACTGAAGAAGTACGACAGTTTGGTGAGAGAGAGAGAGAGAGAAAGAGTAAGAATATATCTCCGTATCGTGCCACACGATAAACGTCGGGACGCACGCCTTAACAAAGCGCGACCGGGAAGAAGAATGAGCGGGATTGTGAGGGGCGAAGGAGAATAAAAGGGGGAAGTGGGTTGGCAGAGAGCAGTTCGGCTGCACGTGGGATCGATTCGCGAAACTTTCTGGCTCGGTAACGATCGCTCGCGCGCGTTTCTTCGACGAAGGTGGGTGCCGCTAGTTTCACGGGATACGGAAAATGTTGCTGCAGACACGGGAACGGGAATGGGAACGAAAACGGAAACGGGGAACCTGGGCAATGAGGGTGCGAGATGAAACGAGCACGACTTGAAGGAGTCCTCGCCAACTTGACCGTACCGAAAAATTGGACGGCGCTTACGAGTTCCGGACGTGTGTGGATTACAAAAATGTCTCTCGCTTTTCTCGCGCGCGCACGCATATATTTCGCGCCGATCGAAATACACTCTCATGTCTAAAAAGGCATGTACATGTTAATATTGCGTGAGGCGAAGGAGATTCGCCGAAATTACGAACAATTGCTGTTTTTTTATATGTTGATACAGATATTAGCCGTTTAACTGTTTCAAAAGAGCAACTTATAAAAAAATTGATATACCTAACTATTAATCTGTACAAGATTATTCTAAAAAAATATAAAAGAAATATTAATTTTTTCTTGTTTATTAACTTCTTTTATATGAAATGATACAAATTATAAATGTAGAAAAAAGTAATGTTTTCATTCTAAAAATAATGTGGCCTTTTCAATCTGTATTTGCACACTCGCATAATAAAAATATCAAAATTAATACAGAAATAAATACAGATTTAAAAGATGTCTTTTTATATCGTATGACGCGACTGTGAAATAAAGGAAGGAAAATGACTGATTTTCGAGCAATTTAGATATTCCCCCGCTATGCGCTCCTTTGCTCGAGTGCTAACGGAAGCAAGACAGGGCACCGCCCTTGCGCGAATTGCAGACAGAGCGAGTGTCAAATGATCGGAAACCCTAATCAGGAGTCGCGCAATCAATTATCGTGCTGCGCGCCGGCAAAGCGTTTAAGCGATCTCAGATTACTGCGCTCGCTCTCCACGTCCCGAACGCCCGCAGAGAAATTGTGTTCGATTCAGCGATTCCTGCCTGCCAACCGAAAGCACTCAGCCCCCTTCCTCTCCACCGCTTGCTCCCCCGCTGTCTTGCACCGAGAGTTTACGCGATTGGTGCCTAGTCGAGTGTGATTTACAAGTGTAACTCGGCCCTTCCTTGATAGCCGGCGTACTGTATCTAATTCCGCACTCGCGAAACGACTTTCCTCTTATCTTACGTAATAATATTTCCTGATTCGATTGCGATAAACTACGCTATTCCCGACGAAAGGGGACTTACTTTGTGTAAATTCAAGTGTAAAATTTTAATTAATAAATCCCGAGAGAAAGAGATTACTAAGAGACGAAGTGCGTTTCACAGAAAAATACGAAATTAAAAAATGTGAATTTTTTTTTCCAAAAATGCACTTTTTTTCTTCTATCCCTTTTTCATTCCCAGCCGCAAAAAGTAGATCTTTATCTCTCGTTCCTTGCTGGCTTTTTTCCTTTTTTTCTTGATTACAAGTTCAGCTGCACCGTTCGTTTCCGTGTCGTGTAATTCGGCTCCGTGACCGTCTTGTTCTTATTTTTCTTGCCCGACCGCTCTCTCATCCTCTCTCGTGTGACAACTTCAGCACCGTGTCTCTTAACCCCTGTCGCCGTGTGCAACCCCTTTTTCGACTTATATACCACGACCGGAGCGACATGAGCTTCACCTACGTGGTCGCAGGAAAGCGGGATTATAAAACTTTCGTCGGAACGTAGCTAAAGTCGCCGGGGTGAATTTTAAAGTTCCGCTATATCGTGTCCACCTCCAATACCACGGCCCGCCGCGGGAGTACAACTTCGTAAATTCCTTTGTTACATTTTACATTCGAATTCGTAAAGAATATGACGCGAAGAAATATCCCCTCCCTCCGGAATCTTTTAGAATAACAAAAAATTCTTTCAAGTCCCTTGAAAGCTTTCTACGAATTTTAAATATTTATATAAACAAAGGATACTACACGCGCGTAAAAAAAAAAGATATACAATGTGCCCAATTGTGGCAGATTATAATATCGCAGTAATCGTTATTAATCTTGATCTTATCAGATTCTTACACAAATCTACGTATAGCAAAGGCATCACGAAGTGTCAACGTATGTATATCCTCGTGTAAAAGACCCTCACAGTTGAATTTACCGGATACAGCAAATCGCGCTAACGTCAGCTTTTACGTTGCACGTAAGCACCTTAAATATTTATGAACACACTCTGCACCATTTCCACGTATAATAAACTTATTCATGCATTATTCACGTATGTGGAAAGCCGCGAGTGACGCGGAAACAAATCTGTCCAAATCGAAACGCCGAGGATTTTCGGCAGCCCGATCAAAATGCAAAGGGAGTTATAAATGATACATCCTTTTTATAGTAAGATGTAAAAGGTCGCGCGCGCACCTAGCGAAATATATAACGGCGATTTTATCGCGCGTTTTAACTTACGTGCCCCGTTATCGACCTGACGCTGCCCTGTCCCCCAATTACGACGCCGACGACGACGACGACGACGACAACGAAGAACAGGAAGGAGGAGGAAGGAAAGAGAGGAGGAGAAGGACGCCTGTGCGAGCCGTGCACCTACGTGAGCGTAAACGACGAGGATTATCGAAGTTTCCTCGCTGCCGGGGAAAAGCTTAAGGCTTCTTCTCTCCGGGCTCCCTTTTCTCCCTTCCGCGTCCAATGGCAGCAAAAGACCTTCGGAGCACACGAGCGAACCGACGTCGCTACGTGGATTCATTATTCCCTTTAGATTCTCGCTGTGTGTTGCCGACGCGGACGCGACTCTACGCACAAAGAACTTCGAAACGTATATACACACGGGCACAGCGCACGGTATATACACACACACACACACACACACACACACACACACACACACACGCGCACACTATATATATATATATATATATATATATATACACACGCAGGTATAGTCTGACACGGACGAGTTATAGCGAGATTTTAAGCTGCGCAGTTACGAGAAGGAAGACGAAGATTTACAGGCTTAGTTGGAATAATTGTAACATCAATTCTACGTGCGTATAATTGGAATAAATGCTACGAATGCTTGAAATATTTTTTTTAGTAAATCTTATAATCGTCTTAAGATCGAGTGACAGATGGCATCATTAAGATGCAAGATTATTATTGAGAAACATTTAACTCGACAAATCCTATCAGTTTGCAGCTATACCAGACGAGACTTGCTATTCAAGAAACAAGGCGGTTTCGGTCGATGAATTTCGCGATAAAGAGACGCGAGCTCGCAGGGATGGGAAAAAGTAGCTCGCGTTCCTGATCGCGAAAAACGGTGAATCTTTTTCTTCTTCCGCTTCTTCCAACGTTGTCTTGTAACTGGCGGAAACCGCGGGGAAAAAAAGCGGTCGAGCATTTCTTTCCCGAGCGAGAAATCTCTCGAGCTCTCGTCGAAGGTTTACCGCGTATGCACGTACAGACGGGATTTCGCGAATGCAAATGCAACGCCCCTGGCCAACGGCGAAAATAAGTATTCGCTTTATTCTTATTCGCGACCGAGACACGTGATCGGACTGTCCAGCGACGCGGAATGGACGCGTGACTCGCGAAGCGGATTCTCTCGTCTTCCGCATTTTTTTTACAGCTTCCGACGTTTTTTCGTCGCTCCCCGCCCCCTTCCTCCTGCCGCCGTTCGCCACCGCGTTCTCTCCCGCAGCAATTCTCGCTCGCAATTTTCGCACAGCCTATCGTAGATTGTGCCAGGGAACCGTATATACTCCAAATCCCCCGCGACACATACACACACCGTACTTACGTAAGATTCTCCTCCTCTCGTCTCACGCGCGCACAAGAGGTAAGTAAAACTCCCACAAATCCCGCACGTTGCGGCATATGAGAAAGCGGGAAAAGAGAATTGCGGATCGGGAACGGTAAGCAAGCGCGGAAATAACGTATACGCCTGTCCGTAACAACGTACTTCCAAGTACTTCGGAATGGCGGCGGCGAGGAGGTAAAGTCGGATGTTATTGGTCGGTCGAAAAATACGCGAGTACCGCAACGATAGTCGCGACGTAGAGATGGGGAGGGAAGTTGTATCGGAGATGGCGTGGACCGCAGATATATCTATCGATAGCGGAAAAGAAGAATAGGCGAGGGAGTGGATGGGCACGAGGAAGGGATGGAGGGTATAGTGCAGTCGAACTCAAACGGTCTCAATGGCTGATGGGTTGGATAGGGTTGCTGACATTGCTTCCTCCTATCGCCGGAGGAAACGAAAGGAAGAAACACACGGATGACAATTTCTCAAAACAATAGGGGCTCTCTCTCCCTCTCTTTCTCTCTCTACGTACTCTCTATACATACGAAAAGAACAGTGAATCATGAAAATTGTGCTCATATGTGACGTGTTTGATACAAAGCAAAAGAAACGGTAATTATTTTTATTGGATTTGAAGATTATTTTTTATTGCAAAAATGTTCTCTATAATATCACATTTTCTCCTTCCCCCCCCCCCTCTCTCTCTCCACCGCGCTCACTGTATCAGTAAAATATTTTCTCGCATTAATTATTTATGCTTGCCAATCTGTCGTACAAATTTTAGGCAAGTGGTTTATCCTGTCATTAATATTTCATCGTATATTAAGGCAAAATGTACCAATAAATGACAAAGCCGATGAATAATGCATCGATAATGAACTCTATTTTATGAGCTTTGCATCCTTACACCCAAAATAAATCGATAAACAGTAATATATTCCCAGATTAGATATATATTTTAATCAATCTTAGCCAATTCATTTTTTAATAGAAATAAACCGATATAATACGCGATAGTACACGCGATTACACATGGATGCCCGCACGATGCGTTTGAGAAGCATAAACCCCGCAAAATAAACGAATCATTGTCAAACAATCGATTTTTTGAACCTAAATATTAAACAAATTTTATTTTCGTCAGCGAGCGTTTCAACTCTGTATACGCATCAAGTAAGAGACTCGCGTAAAATCTCCTTCGATAAACGATTATTATTAAAGTAACTTGATATGTAGAATGAACGTACTAACGAATTATTATTAGTTGTAGAATAATTAATCACATTGAGGAAACGATAGCGCATTCTTTCAGTATCTGTCGCGATTGCGTCTTGAAAGGTAATAGCACCGTGACCCGTTGGCTTGCCTGCCTCGTGTTCGAGCATGGCTCGTGTTCGAGCATAAACACAAAGAGAGACCTTGAAACACGACGCGTCGACCAGCCGTAACGAAATACTTACGTTACTAAAATATTACAACTAAATCGCGGGTGTCAAATTAATCGTGCGGTGCAAATAATACGTTACATTTTCGTGAGACAATCGCGTTTTGGCATTTCGTAATACTTTTTCGCGACGTTCCGAACGATATTAGCCGCGACATATCGAACAGTTCGCGTCGTTATCGATCCGCTCACATCTCGTTATGTAAATAGAAAATTACTGCGTATACGCATGGAAACTCGCGGCGGTCGTAAAATATTTAATGCGCAAGAAGGTCAATCGCAAGAATCAACTGCTTACTCGTTCGTAAAAAAACAATCGCATTTAGCGTTTTATACAGTACGAAATAAAGCACAAAATGTATCGTATAACAACTCGTTTATCATAACTGATTTAAGATCTGACAGATTATTCAGCATAATTCATTTACGATTAAATGTTTCATTGATCAATATTTCGTATAACGGTGACGCATCTGTTGGTATGTGACGACGCAGCGCGCCGATACTTACGATTCGTCGTAGTAGAAGGCCACCCTGCAGGTGCGTCGTCATGCCAGATTCAAGTCGCGGCTCACGGAAGGGGATGGAAGGGGTTAGGGAATGCGCATGGCCGCCCGGCGCACATCCCCTCCCCACTCGACTCCCCCCTCGTGAGTCGCGTCTTCGTCGGCTCACTGTGTACGCCGTTGCGTAAGGGCTGTAAGGTCGCGCCACACTGTTACTCGTTCAGTGAGTCTCTTCCGAGTATGTCGCGGCGTGAATAGCAAATCAATTATGATAATTATGACAAATGGGTTATTATACACGATACATTTGGAGCTTTATTTCTGGTAGGCTCGGAAAACGTTTCCTATGTTAATGATATTCGCATATTCTCTCTGATTGAGAATTTCATTTAAAAAATTAAAAAAAAAAGTATCAAATGACTCGCTTGTAACATTATCTCTCACGGACAAACAACTATTATATGCCCGCGCAATTAATTATCCGTGATTTACTTGCAATGCTTTAAATATTTCGTAACGACTGGCTGACGCGTCGTTGTGTTTCAAGGTCTCTTTAAGTATTACTAGACTCGAGCCGGCCAGGCAAGACAGGTGAGACCATGTTACAGTGCCATTGCCTCCTAAGACGCAATCGCGACAAGTTTTGAAAGAAAGCGCTATCGTTCTATCG
Source organism: Wasmannia auropunctata (assembly GCF_000956235.1). Lineage (NCBI taxonomy): Eukaryota > Metazoa > Arthropoda > Insecta > Hymenoptera > Formicidae > Wasmannia > Wasmannia auropunctata. The sequence goes on from NW_012026891.1 coordinate 385,863, forward strand.
ATATGAGACTAACAATTATTCTACAATTAATAAATTATTCGTTCGCGCAATTACTCTCCTTCTATTAATGATCGATTCGTTCGCGCAATTACTCTCCTTCTATTAATGATCGATTCGTCGATGCAAATATTTTGCGTTATTCTGTTCTTGCCACCGGTACGCGGCGATGAAACAGTAAACGATAGAAGTTTAATACTATTTTATTTCATATTTCGGTTAAACGCGTCGCGTTGCATCGCGAAAAGTACTGCAAGATGCTAAAACGAGCTCTCTCACGAACGTGTATTATTTGCCTACAGGATTAATTTTACATCCGCGACTCACTTGTAATAGATACTTTAATTATTTCGTAACGCGACTGGCTGGCGCGTCGTTATGTTTCAAGGTCTTTTTGTTTACGACCGAGACTCGAACCGGCAGGCAAACCAATGAGATCCTAGTGCTACCTCCAAAACGCGACGAGTACTGAAAGAACGTGCTATCGTTCATTCTCTCAATGTGACTAACAATTATTCTACAATTAATATTTGTTGACATGATTATTTTACATGTCAAATTAATGATCGTTTATCGATACAAATACCTATTTTACGCGAGTCTCTAGCTTGACGCCAGAGACGAAATGATCGCTGAAAATAAAATTTGTTTCATATTTGGGATAAATATTCATAAATCTTGAATTTTATATATTCACTGTAAATTTTCTCGCCAATGTAAACGTAACTTGTTCGTTACCTTTGGACAACAAAAGCCAGATAAGCAAATGCAAATCGCGAGTTTAAACAATAGTAAGAAGTCGATCGTTCGATAATGATACGTATATATTTCGCGGGATTTATGCTTTTCCAATGTATCATGCGGCAATATTAAATTGTCTCTGTCTAAACAGTTATTTTAATTTCGTTATGATCAGTGCACGTGTGCGCGACCATAAGGTGTTTTCGCGAGTGTTATCAAGAAACAACGAGGAATAGAGAAACATGCCAGGAAGCAGAGGCCCGGGGAGGCATCGTGCATCGGCGTAGTAACCATGAGGTAAGTTTATTACTTTTTATGGATTAAACTGCGATATTTATCGCTGATTATTATTTACACGCACGACAATTATTTTTGAAATACTAATTATTTTGACTACTATTATTTGAATTTATTTTTATTTTATAGTTCAACGTAATCGGTGCAATGTAGTTACAACTCCGCTGCTACGCATCGTGCCGATAAGTAATAAATTATTTTAATTTAAAAGATAATGGATCTATGAAAATGGTACCGAATACATAGAATATAGACACATACATATGTATCTCAAAATAGCAAAAATTATATCATAAACATACGAAAAATATATGTGAAGATATAATTTCATTGCCTAAAGAAATAGATAGACTAAGATTAAAGCATGTAACCTCTTGGAATACATAACCGAGAAAAAGAATAAAAAATATTACGAAATTAGAATACGTTCAATAAAAAAAATGATAAGTAAAAATAATTTACATAGCATTTTCCATTTAATAATTCATTTAATAAAAAGCACGTTAATAATTATTAATTTATATTCGTTTTTATAACGCGACAATTGTACACCTTTTATATAGCTTATCCATATTTAATAATTTGACTTTATATCCATTTGAAATAAAAATCAAATATTTAACAAATTATACGTCATAAAACAAAAATATTGTTACGTAAATCATTAATTAGAGTTAATTATACATTTATATGCGTGTTAATTAAATTAAAAATCAATATCACTTAATTTGCAAAACTCGGTAACAGATGATTACTACGCATGTACAGTTTTGAAAATACAGAGTGAAAACTTTGTCTGATGAAACTTGAAACTTATTCCGGCTTCGATAATTTCGTATTAAAATTTTCGATTTGAAATAACCTCTAGAATATTATATAATTATAAAATATTGTATATGCATAACTCTGCATTGATGATATAACACGTATCAAATGCCACTTATTTATATATTCAGAAATAAATAATGCGATCTATCAAAGAGTGCAAAAACGTAAAAGATAGATAAGCAAGACTGTAAATAAAACGTGGAGTAAAAGGTCGATGGAAGTTCGGACTGAAAGAGACGAATAAAAAAAAATCGCGGAAAGTAAAGGGTGCGGGAGTCGTATACTTTTTGGGTTAATCGTTGCTCAGCAAGCGCGAGACATCGGGTTGCTTCTCGCGCGTAGAAAAGAAGAAAAAAAAAGAAAAGAGGACCCTTTCCATCTTGCCTCCACGCTCGCTCCGTCATACTGTCTTATCCTGAGGGATTAATTTCTCGAGGTTTATGTACGTCGCTGCGGGAGGGACGGCATCAGGTAAATCCTTCGCCGCGGAACGTATTTCACGAAGAAAAATACGAGTAGGATGATTCGGACGGAGTCCTCAGCCTGTTCTTCTCTCTCCTCTCTCTCTCTCTCTCTCTCCCCCTTCCTTCCTACCGTCATTTTAAATCGTTGTGCTTGCTCCGAGGTACGTATTCAAGAGAGATTATCTCTCGAGAGCACGGTACAGAATATGCGAAGATAAAAATACGGCTACGGCGCGACGGATGGTACGATAGAAATTTCCGATGCGCGGAATTATTTACCGAGAGTACATCCTGACGGAACTTGTATTCCGGAGACCGATAACATATTACGAGAGATTTCGCGGCGGGAACAATTTCGCGTTTGCCACTCTCGCGGAGGAGATACTCGCGCTTCCCCTTGTTAGTTACAAAGACGACATGAGTCGCGTTCCGAATGTTCGCGGCGTGAAGACAAACTATATCCTCGGCAGGAAATTAAACTTGGGCGGCGTACATGCCGGAAATATCGATTGTCAATTACGAACGAAGAGACAATCGTCCTAATCAAGATAACGAATACAATTGAGCCAACGTACGTCCAAACAAATTTTCCGAATTTGATATAAAAATTGCAAATTTCGAAATTTAAATAACGTGACAAATATGTGTATGTACGAGGAGCGTGTACTTGAATGAGAATTAAATAATATATATAGATACTGTTTATCAAATCTCGAATACAAAGATATACGGGACGGGAGCCGTCGTTCGTGCGTTCTCGGAAATTCGATAAATGTGACCATGGGTTTTTCGAGTTCAATCAGTAATAGTCGCCGCGCGAGAAAGTCGAGAGTCAATGGGCTGAATTTAAATCTGTGCTATATTCGACGCTACATCCGCGAAAAGTGAGAATGACCGAGACAGGGGAAAAAATAGAGGAAATACGCACGGAAGTGGTCGCGGGTCTCGTCCCTACGGTATCAACCGACGTCGATATTGAGTTATTCGCCCGCTGTAGATACTCCGTTTTCCGGGGACTCGAGTGGTATCGGCGGCTCTTGGTACGTCCCTATCCACCGGCCAAATGAATATTAGTGGTACCCAGGAGACAGAATTAATAACAATCGCTCTACCGCGCGTCCTCCCCTCGCGCTGCGTAGCCACAGACAAAACACACGTGAAGCCCGTGAAGGCAACTGAAATTTATACCCGGTAGCCGATTCGTTTGGCATTTGCACGAAACTCGCGAGGGTACTGGCACAGGGAAAAAATGCGGAACAATCCGCGCATTCCTATTTACAGGTAAAACAATCTATTCTTCAGGGATTTTTTTTCGAGTATGCGAGAAGAAAAGACGCACGCCTTCGTAAATTTTTAAAAGTATTCCTGAATAAAAAACGATTCTTAAATTTCGAAATATAATGTAACTTTAAAACCGCGTACATTTACGTATTAAAACCGTTTCCTGCCACGAATACTAAAAACGCAACTCATGTCATCCTTGTAATTAATGTAAAAAAAGAAAAAATTTAGAGAAGCTAGGATTAAAAGTTTTCACAATTTTGGTTCTCTCTCTCTCTCTCTCTCTCTCTCTCGACGGCTGTTCATCAATAATAAAAAAGCACTGAACTACGCAATTCGCCGTCACGGCGATCTCAGCGAATTCGTTAGGCGAGACGTTTTATCTGTCGTATACGTCCGAAAAAGGCTGCCGGCCCATAAACATCGGTCCCAGGAGATCATACTTCCGGAGGAGAGTGGCGTCATTAAAAGAAACAGGGAGCCGGATAAGGGAGGAGGGCACCCTGTTCCTCTGGAAGGAGAGCGGGCGAAGTCATTGTTGCACGGCTCTTTTTACGATTTGGGAGTTAATTTACACGCGGGACGTAAGCTTCGCGGCGCAGACGAGTCTGAAATAGCGTATACAGTCGAATAAAGCGCGAACAGATGCAACGAGGCGGTGCCGCGACGGCTCGTAAAACTTTTACGCGGACGGTCTCTCTACTTTTTCGCTTTTCCTGCACGTCGCGTCTCCCTTTTGCAATCGACACGTTGTCTCCGCCACGCTTCCTTCCGACCCTTTTCTTACCGCTGCTCGATTATTGACGCTTCGGTTACTACACGCGAACTAACAGTCGCTTTCAAATTCAAAAACCGTAAATTAAGATATGCGAAATGACAAACGTAATTTTTTTAAACAATAATTATAATTTATAAATTATATTAAACCGCAGAAGGCACTCTCGAATTTAGTTGTATTTTTTTGTATTTATCGAAAAGACCGAGAATATCTTTTTTTAAACGTACACGATGTATCGATCAGTACAGACTTTGTTATTTTATAAACTGAGAACTAATTAATTCTAAGAATTAGATGTTACAATTATTTATTAATAAATTGTATTCTTATTTATAAATTAAATAAAAATTTTATTTTCACATAAATTAGTACACAAAAAGAAAATTAAAAATGAGAATTAATATTAGTTATGCTCATTTCACTATGCAGATATTTTTAATAATAATAATGGTAAGATATTTAAAAAAAAGATGTATAATGTAGTGCAACATTAATATTAAGATACAGAACGAGAGGTCTCGAACAGGGCTTTATGTTACAACGGGGATTAAAGGCAAAGCTGCTTTTGTGGAGAACAAGAACAAATGATGCGGGAGTAATCACGGATCAGGACGGAGAAAATGAGAGTCGTTTGAAAAGGTTGTGCCAGACATCTTCCGCTTTCGAATCCATCGCCAGTCATTATCGCTTTTCGCGCGCGGTGATCGATATTTCGATCCGTTCGTCGTCCTACTTTTTCACGCGTGGCCACGTTGCTTTCATAGATTGCCCACACGAAAAGAACGATTTTGTTGAAAGACCTAAAAATTTTACTAAAAACAGATCTGAAAATAATTTTTATTGAATCATCAAAATAATTTGTTGGAATGTCAAAATTGATAAATATTGCTAGAAAATGATTTTGACTATTGAACAAAAATTATTTTCAGATCTGGATTCAGCAAAATTGTTCTTTTCGTGCATATCATTACGCAAAAGCCTCGAAAACACCGTCGGGTTGTACCTTTCGTGAACTGTTAAGCCTTTCACTGTTACGCTGCTCGACGTTGGTGCAGAAATCGAAGTTTGTCGCTTTCACTGTGGCGTTTGCAAAAGGAAGAAACGCTAGAGCGCCTCTTTTACGAATGCGAAAGATAAAACCTCTGCAAACCTCCATCATTAAAAAAAGTTGATTATATATCGTAATTAAGTACTCATTTATTGTTAATTTATATTACTCTAGTCGCGAATTTATTGCTTTTTATCTATTCACAGAAAATTAATATCAAAAGTGGGGGTGCTAACTTCACGTTACATCCTTACTCCCGAAAAATACGTACAGAGTAACGTGAAGTCAGCTTACTTTTGATATAAATTTCTTGCGTATGGATAAGAGCAATAAATAAGGAATAAATGAGCACTTGTTTATGGCATAAAGTCGAACTTTTTTTTAATGGTGGGGAACATTTGGTTCACAGAGATAACAATGGAATAGAAATATTTCTCATATATATGAACTTATGTTCAACCAAAAGAAATCAGCCAATATTTTTACCGCTAATTCGTTCTTGTATAAATTTTATTTTATATGTATATCTGTGTGTAAAACATGAAACAAATATTCTTATTTTTATATTAATGTACTACATGTTATACCTTTTTCATGTATACCGTTATTTACAAAAATATCTGTATAGTGAAACAAGCAAAACTGATATTAATCTCTATTTAATTCGCTTCCCGTATCAATTGATAATGTAGAAAAATGTAAAACTACTTTATTATAAAATATGAATGGCTATTGATCGATCGATTGGTATCATGCAGTTGTATGAATTGTTGATGGTTTCCCTGCGGAACATTAGCCCGTCTAAACATAAGAGACGCCCGACAACAGGTTTATTAACGCGATCGATGAAGCGTACCTAATTGACGGGCGAAACAACCGCGAACAACCGTTACGTGCAAAACTTTCAAGACTTTCACGTTCTGCCTGTTCCCTGTAACTCATGCATACACGCTAACCTTATTGAATCACTCTCGGCCTCGATGCTCTCGCTTCCTTTTGCGCTGAAATACTTTCACGGTCGCCGTTCAAAAGCGACGACGTTCCTTATTCATAGTCGTTCTCACGTTTATTTAGAAGACGGCAAACATTGCCGTAGGCTTGGCTATAAAAGAGCACGCATGGATGAGCCGGATAAAAACGTACCAGTCATAACATCATTATTATAGGCTAATTTTGCGAATGGAAATTGCAAGAGCTACATTCTCGAATTGATCAAAGATCAAAGTGTCTAGCATAGAACAAGATAATGGTGATCTGCAAAACATTAATCTTCACATGGAACGTATCGATTATTTTACGAAATCAGCCAGGACATCTCCGCGCGTGGTGTGGAAAGGGAGGTGCGTTTTAACGAGAGGATAAAATACAGTCGGGAAAGAGCAGCCGATCGTGTCGTAATGAAGGATAGCGCATAAAGAGGCGCCCGCGGTCCATCATTATTACAAGATGAAAGCGCATGTCTCTCGATCGATCGACCTTTCGACGGTACACAACAATGGCTATTTAAACGTACGTATGTACGCGTACGTGTACCTGCAGTGCACTGCATCGCCGCGGAATAATAATCTTGCACAAGAGCAGAAAATAAGAGGCGCTTGTTTAGGGAGGGGCGACCCCGCTGCGCGTGCATACATCGCCACGCACACACATACACGTATATATATCTCTCTCCCCGCGCTCGCCCGTGGGAATGACGCAGAGATCTTTACAAAGCTATGTAACAGAATAATGGCGCGCGCATAGCGCATACGTACGTATGCGCGGGGTGAATCAGGCGCGGATTACAGTACGGAATGAAATTACTGGTACTAATGAATCCCGCGCGCCGCCCGCCGCTCTGCACACCGTCGCGAAATTAGTAGTCGTCCCCGACACGTTGGTGGCGTGAAATTTTAATACGGCGCGCTTTAAATCCGCGACACGCCATTCTCTCTGAATGCAATCGAATAGCCACACCGCCCATTTTACGTATTTTCGAGTCATCCGTAAACGGCTGGGCTATATATGTAATATGTACACCGTGTGTTGTTAAAAATAGGCCTAATTAACCGTTTAGTCGAAATATAAGTACATTGGGAATATTCAATTGTAATTTACAAGCTCTCGAATACTTAAATATGTTCATTTAGCTACATATATTATAAATTAATTACATGTTAAAATTTTTTTAAAATAAAGAACTTTACAGAAACATATCGAAAAGTTTAACTGTAAATCAAAAGAAATGTTTTCATGTTTTGAATTATTTATTATTATTTAAAGTATTTACATCAAAAGATGTACGAACAAATTTCACGAGTTGCGAAAAGATAGTATCACTTGTTCATCTTCGGATATGGGTTAATTTGAACGAAAATAATGGACATTTACGTGTGCAATCCGCGTGTTTCGTGTCCTATTTTATTATTCCTGTCATTATTGTATATACAGGAGCTTTTATTATTATAACCGGATTGCATTCCGTAATGATTTCCCTTGATTATCGCGACTGCATTCGCAATAACAATAATAACGATTTATTAAAATACGCGTCGTTAATTATTATCACGGATAATCGCGAAGGTAAACGCGACCGTCCGCTCGCCGTTAAACATTCATTCGTAGTGGAATTCTTAACATCGCGGATTTTCAACATCATCCTGCCGGAAACGTTAATTACCACCCTGCTGAAAAGCCCGGCAATTTTACGGGACGCCTGCCCGTCCGAAAGCGAGGTCTACCTTTGTCCAACTACCAGGATACAGCGACGAAAATTTAGTACGCCATTTTTCTCCGTAATCTATCAAAGCGTAAATTCCCTGAAACATATAAAAAAAATATTCTAAATTACAAACGAACGTAAATTGATCTTCCTCCATTCGCGATGACGTACGATGCTAATCCCCTCGGCTGCCGAATGAAAAATGAATCACGGCATATAACACAGGACGCAGACACGTGGAGATGAAAATAGGATTGTCCAGAGAGATCCAAAAGAGGGTAATAGACAGAAGGTGAGAGAAGAGGGGAGAGAAAGGGGGTGGATGTAAAAAAAAAAGGGAAAGGGGCGAGGAATCAACGCGTATTTTGAAGCCGGCTTGATAGAGATCACGGTAAATCACGTCTAGCCCGCGCAGAAACGGGGAATCGTGAGAGAACAAGCCATTCCATCAACGCCGAGTGAAATATAACGGCGCGAAGCACAAATTAAATATCCTCATAATGCTGCGTTCGCGTGTTGGTGTATCTCGCTCTCGCCAGTGGCCGAGGCCTCCGCGCGCCTGGCTGCAAGCCAAACTTCGTCGACCCGCCAGATTTGATGCCTAAAAAGGACCGTAAATTTATCTCATCGCGCGTCCGGCCCACATTTGGCCCCGGCGCGTACGCGAAATAAATAGAATTCTCAAGCTTTATGGCGGCCCGACGAGAGCCTTATAAATCTTGTCGCTCGCCGTGTTCTGCCATCGCTCGTATCGTTCTTTACGCTTCGGGTTATGACGTCCCGCGCGCAAGCTCGCGTCGGCACGGTAAAAGATATTTTAATACGTTATTCTTCCCCATTCCGCAAATTCGTCGCGTTACACGGCCAGAAATATCGCGCGATATAAAAGTGATACGGCGAAGCAATTCGAATTAATTAGAACGCGATGTAAAATAATCGAACGATTATATTTTAACGAAGGAATTATACATATATATATTTGACACACATAACGTTTCATTTCGGGAATTAAAGACTGTAAATGAAAATTTAATAATGTATAACGATTCATATTTTAATTTCTAACAGAGATTGAGACCATTAAAATTTCATATCGTTACATAAAATAGTAATAAAATATGTGCCGTGGTATCCTGATTCATCATGCAAGTATAACGATATTATTCGCGGGCTAATTGCGATTCATTAATTACCGCGCCATCGGTATTACGTCCCTGAGAAAGTTTCTGTTCGCACGAAAGTGAGTGTGGCGTTTTATAGACGTCGTAACGGTCGGTCATAGAACTGTTCCGATATATCCTCGAGATATCGTTAACATGTGAGCTATGTGAGTATAATCCATGCCGGCGTGTAAAAGCGCGAGGATTATCGGTCATGTTGTCTAGAAATGGCTCTCTCTATCTTCGCAAGTCTCACACGTAAGAAAACATTTATTCTTCCCGCGATAACGTTGCACATTCACACGCGCACCAAATGTCGCGTTCTCATTTTACTTCCCGAATTCGCAAATCCGCGAAAACGCGCGCATACCCGTTAAAAAAAAAAAATCACGAAATCTACCTCTGGCGGGCCGAAATGAATCTGAAATCCATGCGTATTAATAAATTGGCAACAAAAACCCAGGATTTGCATGCGGCGCGAGCTTATTTCTACACACGTTAAAATGCAAATCGCGTTGCTCGTATTTCCGGCGGCTATTACGCGAGATATTTCGGACGTCGAACTCGGGGCGTCGAGATATAAATCCGGAATCGAGAGAGGCGGGTCTCTGTCAACAGCGTTTTTAATGATTTCGAACATTTCAAAAACTCGCCGAATGATTCCTGCGCGTGACGGGCTGGGTGAGTGTACAGTACGGGCGCCATATACATATATGACACGCGGGCACATGCGGCACATTGGCCGATCGCATTGGCAGCCGCGGCCTTTTTGATCGAGTTTACAATTACACGTCACCTGTCCCGTACGGTGCATTACGGGCATCGTGACGATATTGCCTCGCCCCCCCCCCTCTCTCTCCTGTCCCGGGGCCTGGTAGACCGTTAACACCGCGCTCGCGTGCGCGAGAGTTCGTTCATTAATAATAGAAGCATTATTAACAGCCGGGTGTACCGGAAATATTACCGATAATCGCCACGAAAACCCGAATTTGCTTCACACACGTCGCACACATTTAAGTATCAGTCATAATGCATACGCGGATCGTGATTTTTAGAGACCGCGGAAAGCTGCCTGCAAATCGGACTAGAGAGAGAACAGATCTTCCTGTTTAATGCAACAGTTAGCGTTTTAAATATCTATATCACGTACCGATTCCGCGCTGCACGCGTGAAAAGAAAATATATTTATGCGGTAAAATGTATCTGTATCATATTATAGTTTCTCTTTCGATAAAGCAATTTAGATCCAATTGTCTCAATTGGATCTCATATAGCTTTATAATTGTAGTCAACTCTTTCTGAATTATAAAGTACACAAGGTGTGTTATAAAGTGTAAACAAACATTTATATTAAATGAAACCATTTTAGATTGTAATATAAAAGCAATTAATATTTGATATAATTTGTAAATGAAAAAATGATTGATTTGTACTGTGCTATATTTAACGTCTCATAAATCAACAACAAATTTCCAAAGATACAAGAGTATCACGTTACGCGTTACCCATGCTAGAGAAAATATAAATTGCATTTATATTTGATGCATCGAAAGCAACATCTCGACAGGTTTCGATTTACGGTAATCCATTCGATCACGACAGCGCGTGATTCGGCCGTTGTTATTGGACGCGAATCGTTAATTACAATCAAGAGAGAAAAAAGAGGAGGGGGATGAGGGAAATCGGAGGCCCTAATGGCAACTTTCGATTCGCCCGGGGAATTGCGATAAAGGCGAAACAAGCGTGGGATAAAAGCTCTCGCCGTCCGCGCGCGACGTGGGCGCGGCTAAACAATTTCGCGAAACAAATTTTAATTGCAATTACTTCGCGTCCGCGCCGCCGTCGGAGCGTGAATCTGCCGCGTGACACACATCGCTTCCCGCGTGCATGCGTGCGACTTTGCCTGCTCTGCCGTGAAACTAAACCAAAAATAAAAGATTAAAAAAAAAGGTAATACTAATTAGAGTACATACGAAAAAGCGTTGCGTGTGCATCACCGAGCACTTACACACAACCCGATCGTAGATTGGACGGATTAAGATAATTTCTCCGACAATCTGAAGTGTAAAGAATCGAGAATTAGAGGAATACGACCGACGATAATACCTCGTCAAATGATATTTGTCGAATTTATCTCTGGCATTTTACAGACTAAACAAGAAATGCGTATCGAGCACATTGAACACATAATGTCGATGTTGATGGAGTTATTTATGCGAAATTTGTGACGTTGACTTTTCCATTGCGCTTTCACGTTATGCTTTCGAGTTTTTTTATGTCAAACGAAAACCCAGGGAAATATATATGTGTATATATATATATATATATATATGTATATTATATATACATATATATACACATATATACGACGGCCATTTTCGCATTGACACGCCACGTTGCGCACCGCGGTAAAATAATTAAGCGTTAAATGTTGCCGCCACGTTTACTCGCCGATAATAACTGATTTTAACGTTGTACTATTACGGTCAGTATACGGGCACGACGTAGCGGTGCGTGAAACGGCGTACGTTCACCGCGTAACGATGAAAAGCCAGCAAGTTAATCTGGTTTTTATCCGCTATCGTGCACGTGGATACGCACATTACCGATAATACATTAATATCGCGTAATATTATTTATACTCTTTATTAATATTATTACACTCATTATTAATATTTAGTAGAGCAGATTTTAATTTAAAAATGACACAAGTAGAATACACAAGGGAATACTATACCGGCGCACAATTGCATTAATATTGTATAATAACGTTTATATAGTGCATTATTGTCGTCGTTTATTGAAACAAATTTCAATTTGAAAAAGACGACGAGCTGCATTACGCGCATGAATGCGCGTAACTGTGTGTGCATAATTCGTTATACGAAACGATCGACGTGTTTGTGACCCGCGCGTGCACGCGAGCCACCGTCGTATGTTAACGATGGTATTCCGTTTTGTAACGGTACCTCCTATTGTAATTAAATTGGAACTGGTGAAAACGATAACTGACCTGAAATTACGGAACGTTTGCGTATGCATTTGCGTAGGTCCGCGGCAAATACGAACTCGCCAACGAACGCAATCATACTTGTAACATTTCTCCCACTTTCGGGATTTGCACATACACACACTCTCACACACACATGCGCGCGCGCGCGCGCGATATAGTTAGCATTCTGCGGTCAGGGTCCTTTATTCAAAACGCCTGCACGGATCGGAAACTCGGTACGAGATCTAGCCGACAGCGAATTTTACAAATGGTTGACCTATTATCGTAAGGACGCGGAAAATTTGCCGACCGATAAAGTCTTTTACGTCATACTGAGTGTAATGTAATTCCGTACGTAATGCATTTGTCTCAAAAATTATTAGCTCAATTATAGATAATATATCGATACTTTCCAAAGGCCTAAGAGCATTATTAACATAAAGAGACAATATCCCACAACCAATATCAGCTCTTACGTGCATGACTAAGAAATACAAATACAGTGATAAGTTATCTCATGTCATTATTTTTTACTGGATGCTAATGGTAGAGCTATTCCTCTGAACGATTATACTGCAGTGTGCGATAACTCATGTACTTAAATAGCAATTTGAAAGAAAATGCTTTGTCGTAAGATATTCTATTTAGATAAATTATGCACATTCTTTACGTCAATTATATGTTTTCATAAAAGTTCACTTACTACCATAATAAAGTTAAAATAACAAAAAATTAGTTCTAAACGATAAACGTTGTGTATAACAATTCGAAAGAATGACGAGATATTGAAGCTACGTTAGGAACACATGAGTAATCAAGTAATATTGCACACTTTGATCTTTGGTAGGGTTGCTCTAATTAAAGAAACGCAATAGAATCGAGAGTCAAAGGGTTACGATATAACGTCCGGAGGCCCGGACAGTAGCGAGGGGGCTTATTTTTGGAGCTTCGGACGGACGTGACAAATTTACGCAGACGAGCCGGCATCTGTCACAGAGACGCCGAAACATATCGATTTACGAATGGACCGTGGAGTTTTCCGGAGAGGTATAGACATCCAATTACCTCGCGGAAGGAACAGGCGCGGCGGCGGCCGGTTATAAATATAGCCATCCGATAAAATCCCGAATGCGCGGCGCGACGTGCAATATTAATGTAATTTCTCGAGGACGCACACACAATGTGCTGTGTATATTTATACGCTGCTGCTATATTGTACTGTATATGCTATCGTTTGTTAGACGCAACTAAAGGAAGAGATTTATGGATTCGACTCTAACAAAAGTGTAATCGGCGAACGCGCGAGTGTTTACGATTTGAGATATCAGAAAATGCTTTCTGGCTTTCCGCACGTCGAATAAAGATCTAAAAGTATAAATTTTTAATCTAATCCGAAAATGAGTCTATAGGTGTATGTACATGTGTGTACGTGTATACGCGTGAGAAGTTAATCATGCACGGAGGGAAGGAAATACGACATAAACTACCACCATCACCGCAAAATTAAAGTCTCCCGGGGAATGTCGAAAATTCTATGGTACAGACGTACGACATTAATTGCGAGTTAACAGCTCGATCGATAGGAGGATAAAAATACGATGCACACAGGTGCACCACGTTATTATAGGGTCCGCATTCTTGCACATGTCGAAATTAAATGACAATTGTGAACGAGATGTATTCTGAAAGATTTTAAAATACATTTATTAATATATTTACGTTAAAGCATATAATTAAAATTTTGGAGCTCTCACGTAGCGTGCAACAAAGATAAGGTATTAAATAACTTGAATATCATATTACAGAGATGGGATAATTATGAACGAAAAACAGAAAATTTGTAAAGCTTTCCTAAATAATATCGGAACCAACATTAATGTCTGCCGTTAGTGGTCAATGAACAAAAATATTTAACTACGACGGCTTGTGAAGTTAGTAACGTTATTAACCCACGTTTATATATGGCACGTGCACTCGGTGGAAACCACATGATATAATAGCAAAACGTTGGGCAAAATTTGTACGTACGTATTATATGGCAAACATGAGATTTCATCGAAATCCAACATTTCTGTGAATCATTTTATCCTTTAATATATTTACAAAGCGCTGAATGTGTGAATTTTGATCAACGTTTAAATTAACTAATTGTAACATAGGACTATTTCCAAAGAGAAATTTATGTATATATATTTTTTTTCTCCATATAATGTACGTGCATTTTATGGTATAAAATATTAAGGCAATTTTTGTCGTAATTTTTATAGCACAATATTTAGCGTAATTTTCTATACAATATGTAATTCTTCTAATACTAATATGAATATATTTATGTACTAATTTGAGTATATTTCTTAAATATGTATATCTGTATATGTATGTATATATTCTTAATTATAATTTATTAACCTATCTCATATTTAAAAAATATACTCAAATTAATACACAAATATATTCATATTAGTATTAAAAGAATTACATATGTATTATAGAAAACTACGCTAAATATTGTGCTATAAAAATTACGACAAAAATTGCCTTAATATCTTATACCATAAAATGCACGTACATATATGTATATGTGTTACATAAAAATGACTGTGTTTATCGACGAGTGTCAATGAATTCTGCGGTAACACGAGATACGGCGACATACGTCAGATATGATAATGCAAGCTTATGTAACGCGAACGAAGTTGCCGCGGAAGAAAGGGAATAAGAGACGGTTGGAAATGAAGGATCGCGAGCGGCGTGTCGGAAAAGCAACCAACGAGATTGATGAGTTCGTAAGTGAAAGGGCCGAGGCATGCGGGAAAGCGGTTGGATGTGCGAAGAATTCTTTTTCCGAGTTTCGCGAATAAAAAGCGAACGTACGGGGCCGTTAAAAAACCAGGCAGAGCAATTAAGCGTGCGAGTAATTACACGCCGCTAGCTCCGGCCGCTAGCGTCGATACTTCGATTTTCTGCCCGCGCAAGTTGGCGAATGTTTTCGGTTTAAGATCGGGAGAGAGAGAGAGAGAGAGAGAGAGAGAGAGAAGAGAGAGAGAGAGAGAGAGAGAGAGAGAGAGAGAGAGAGAGAGAGAGAGAGAGAGAAAGAGAGAGAGAGAAGAGCTAAGAGGACGAAACTTCAAATTACGGTTCACGCTCCATTTGTGAAAATCTACCACACGCGTAATAGAATGACAACAGCTACGATTTTGCACTGCGGTTAGAGAAACAGCTGTTTGTTCCAAGTTTCTCAAGTAAGATTAGAGGCTTTAATTGAGAAGAATTGATTTCTCTCTGATACTGCATCATACGATCTATCGTAAGTCTTGTATGTACGCGGCTATCAATTTTATTTCACCAAGCATCTCAAAGAAATTATTAAAAAAACAAGATTCACTTCTCCATCCGTGATACACGTCCGTCCGCCGGAAGAAGACCGAGAGAATCGATATCCGAGGATACGGGTAGAACACAAATTTCAGGCAAGAACGGAAAGATGATACATTACATGTGGCACGCGTTCAATCGGTTTTCACGACGTTCGCTCGTGCGAAATGCATGTCGGGGGAGAACGAGAATGGCGCGGCATTTTACATGCAGTCGGTCGGTTGGTCGGTCGGGTGGCGATATCAGAAACGCCGCGCGTGCACGTGACGGGTCGCGGTGCGGCGATGTCACGCGATTTTCGTGAAAAAAGGAGGGGGGAGGGACAGGGGGAAGGAAAAAAAAAACAGCCATCCATTTCCGGCCACGACACGCGGACTAATGGCACACGGCTTTTCATTACAACTATATGCATCGTGCGTCGACTGCCGATAGAGCTTTCACCATCGCGTCGTATTTTATAGGACAAATATAAACAAATATCTCTGGCTATAAATAGCACGGAGGGGAAATATCAACGCAATAACTTACGCATCGGTTTTCCCGCGTGAATGCCGGTGGATCGATTCGCGTCGTATCTCAAACATGTCCGAGCGACGATTGTCAAAAGTTCAATAGTGTTCGTGTAATTTACTGATGCCATCTATCAATTAATATCTCCGCGCAATTATTAAGTGTCTAACAAGAAAATTCCACGCTGTGAAACTAGTTTTAGCTGCCGCTCGGAAAAATACGCGCGGATAATCGAGGACGACCCGCGCGCGTTTCTCAGGGAGAAGTCAGATTAATAAATTGATACCGCGCAGCTGGTCGCGCTCCTTTTGGCAACGGGAATCTATTAGGCACAACATTTGGCATCTCCGCGAGCCGCGAGGCATCTTTTAATCGTATAGTTAAAAATGACGATACAAGAGAGACCGTGCCTGCGACGACATTGACGTCTTTTTACCCGCTCTTATTTACGGCATTGAAACAACTTCGTTCAATAATTACAGCACGCGCATCGTGAGATAAGATAAAAAAAAAATACATCGAAAAACGTGGTCACTGCGGTTC
This sequence comes from Wasmannia auropunctata, assembly GCF_000956235.1. Lineage (NCBI taxonomy): Eukaryota > Metazoa > Arthropoda > Insecta > Hymenoptera > Formicidae > Wasmannia > Wasmannia auropunctata. The sequence continues at coordinate 402,578 of NW_012026891.1, forward strand.
TTAAATCGCGTCGGTCGAGTGATTTGTGACGAAAATGACAAAATCGAATTATCGAGACACGTCATTAGCAATTATTCATGCAACATGTCGAATATTTTTTCGATAAACTGATCATAATCGTAATTGCGAAATACACATAGGAATATCATGAATGAAAAATTATACGTTACACAGCACAAAAGAAACATAATCAGAGAGTGATAAAATAGGTAAAATAAATTTCACATATTTGACAAAATTTTTTAAAATATTGTATTATCGTCGTATTTAAAAATAATTATTGATAATGAAATATGTTTGTGAATTGGAATAAATAATTCGAAAAGGCTATACCGCAAAGATGACTCGCGAAATCTATTCATTTATGCTTAGTAAACGTGTTCGGTGGACTCGTGAGCTCAACACTCGCAATAAACTAATTTAAATAAAATAATTTGAGAAAAAACGAAAGCAGGATATTATTTAGATGTAATAAAAATAAGAATAAGATTTGTAATACTCGTTTGATAAGAATGGACTAAGACGGCGAAAGTTGAAACTCATTATTTATTTGTATCTCTGAATTAAAAAAAAACAAGTTATCGAAAGTATATAATAATTCGCATATGTATATACATTTACATAATACGAATAAGGAAAAAGTACGTAATTGTATGCATATGAGGGGGGGGGGTTCTTCACGAACGCGAGTTAACATTAAATTACGGACTCTTTTTTACACGCGTCCTAGTTTTTATCGTATTTTCCTTGAGCGATATGGCGTCAAAGTGCACAGGAGGTATTATCTTTTCGGTTTTTATTCTCTTTACGCGTGTTGCTCGAGGCAAAAAGCGTCGACAACAAGCGAAGGTATCGACTATCACACACGGCGATTATTCGATATTCGTGGCGAGGGAACATGTTTCGCTTCCTCTGAAACTCGTTTCTGTACGTGCGCGCGCGCGAAGACGCGTCCGCTAGAATTTCGCTCGTTTTAACCGAAATTTCGTCAGTCAAAAGCAACGTCAGCTGCGCGCATCGTGTCGACAATCGCGAACTCGTTAAAAGTCGCTTTATAACGCCCGCCCGGAGAAAATGAGCTATCGATTGAATCTTAATATTTTAATATCTCAACGACGCGCGCGAGTTCGCGTCATACATATAGTTACTTTACAGTTTCTCGTATAGCGATATACATATGCATTGAGTTTATGCAAATTTTCGCGCGACACGCGGCGTATGCAGGTGCGTTAATGCATACTTGAAACGCTCAAATTCTTAGTAGCGGAAATTATTTTGAGACCCTCGTTAAAATAGAATCAATACGTTGGCTAGATCACATTTCAGACAGTTTCTCTGTTTTAAGAAAAAAAGACATGTTCTATTTCTTCCATTGGAAAAATTGTATTCGAGTACGGATATCATATATTTGATCGACTTATTGATTTATATTATTTAGCTATTAATTAAACGCTATTCATTTCCTTTCTGGCCACCTCACAGCGAAATTAATTCCCGATACCAAGCGCAAATTGCGGAATGTATTTAAAACATTCAAAAAATATATTGAATTTCATTTCTACAAGGTATTTCGAACGAAACACTGACAATTAATGGTTCTTCAACTTCCATTAATTTTAATAACCATTTTTATTATTATCAAAAAATGCGTGCTTTTGAAGCGACTAAAAAAGTAATAAATACTCGTCGCGCAAAACGTCCGGTTCAAAGTGGCGTAAAAACTAGCGTGCGTACGCTCGGTATCGGAGGATTAATTTTCGCATAGAAACAAAACGGCGACGGGATCCTGCGCCGGCGCCAGCGACGGCCAAGGAGAGGGAAACAAAGACCTGGTGGTACTCACAAAGCCAAACACGTCTCGCCGAAAACTGCGAAGAAATCCCGCATTCCGAGCCGGGCGGGCGCGGGTTCAGTGGTCGGCGGCTTCTCGGCGAGCGGTTACATAATTCTTCGGGTCCCGAGGCTGCGGCCGAGCCAAAGGAGGCAAAAGGAAGACCTGGAGGATGGGCGGCGGCGAGCAGGCGGGGGATGGACCTCGGTGATCGCTGCCAAAACACGGTCAAGCGTCGCGCCGTTAATCTTCGCACGGGGAGTTTACGATCTCGCGCGCGCGTGACTGGCCGCGGTGCCGTAAGAGCGTTCGTAAAACGGCGACGGCGGCGGCATCGAAAGCGAGAGCGCGGCGCGGCCCGTACCGAGGGATCGAGACACTTCCGAGGGGCCCTTTAAACGCGTCGAGAAACCGGTACACGGCCGACCTCGGATCAGCCGACCGACCTCGTGGGATTTAAACGGCCGAAGAGGGGGCTCTGGGGGCACCGTTACACGCGCGCCTCGTAGTGGGGGAGGGGGGGGGCACGCCCCGGGCGATTTAAAGGGCCGGCGGCGGCGTCGCACCAAAGTTCCACGCTCGCGGCGCGAGAATCACGTGCGAGCGGATTCTATACACGGGCGAACGAGAACTCACTCGCGCGGAATCGCGTTTGTCAAAAGTGTGACAGGTCGACCGTAGGTAGACGGAATCGCGATCGCTACTGGCCAACACGGCGCACGTCGCGCAACGGACACCACGTACGCGTACGCCCGCGTCAACACCCGCGCAACGTCACTCGGCGGAGAGAGTCCGCTGCGTCGTCACGCGACGACCGTTCCGAAAAGGCGCGCTTCGATAAGTTTCGTTTCGACTACGCGGCACACACACTCACCAACACACACGCGACGCGAGAAAATTACATCGGAACCGCGATCGGCGGATATCTCTTTCGCTCTCTGTCTCCGTCCCACCTTTCGTTCGGTCCTTCCGTGAACGCCGTTTGAATTTCCGCTCTCACCGCGTCTCGCCGCGAGGAACACTGCGTTTCTAACTCGATCTTCGCCACGCGCTGTCACCCCTCCCGGCGACGATGTCTCAGTCTCTCACGCGCGCCTTTCCCTCGTCGCGCCTCGCCGACTCGTCCCACCACCACCCGAGATTTGTTTACCAACCCGTCGCGGTCGACTATTCCAGCGGACTGGCTGGCCGCGCGTCGCGATCGTCGGCGCGCACGACGCAACAGCACGGGCTGCTGTCGGCGGGCCGCATCTCGTCTCGCCGAACGAACGGCTGTCACTCTCGCGCGGAAACGTTTACGGCGTTACAACGAAGAGGATCTACTCGCGGTAACGTCGCGGTCACAGGCGCGCGTTGTCATCCGTCGTCGTCGTCGTCGTCGTCGACGGGCACCACCACGGCCGTCCGCGTATCGTCGTGCGTACTCGCGCGTGTACGAGACACGAACCACCGCGCATCACACAGCATCCACGTTCCACCATGGGGTATATCCGCGATCACGGGCTTCTATACGCCAAGTACCTAGACCGCGCTATCGAGCGCGCACTCGGACGCGATGACGCGCAGATGAGCCGTGCCGCCATCTTTCGGAGAGGCGAGAAGTCCGTACGCGGATCGCCAGGGGGAAAGGGGCTCGAAAAGCGCAGACTGATCCCCCTCGGATTCCTCCTTCGGAGCGATTGACCCTTCAAATCTCGAATCCCTCTTTCAAGCGCTCTATATATTTCTACTCTTCTCACCGACTTGTGTGTACGTTTCGTGCTTTACGGTAATTCGCGAATACGCGTCGCCGCCACCGCCATCGCTATACCGCCTCGAATCGGGCCGTTCGTCGGCGAAAGTTATAGCAGCTGTACAGCTGCCGAAATCACGAAACCCGGAACGATGCGCGCTCTCCCCCGTGACTCGTGGACGTTAGGTATCACCAGCGACAACGAGGACGATCGACGCTTGCCGCGGATTCTCGCGAATTCTCGCGGATTCTACGAGCGTACGTGCGCTACCGGCCACCGACTTCGCGACTATAGACGGCGTCATGCGTGAACGCTGCCGCGAGATTCGAAGGCACCGTCCGCGACGCGGATTGGTCGGCTCCCCGCGGCGTGCCAAAATGGCGGTCGCGCGGGCGCGCGCGCCGCACTTCACTCCGATACGCGATAATCAGATACATTTAATTTAACGACGCAGGCGCGCCTCTCGCGTTTCGCAATTCATATTTCGCGATTCACCGAAAAAGCGATATGTCACGTCGCAAAATGCAAATCGCCGTCGCGTGCGTTGACTTGGTTGCTACGTGAGAAACCTTTGTTTTTTTTTATCGGTCTCGCGAGCGAAATCTTCATATCGACGTAGTTTAGATAATCAACTACATGCCGCGAATGATCTACAAATTAATAGAAGCCTAACTTCGCGATTCTTGCGAGCGGATATTAAATATATTCAATAAAACCCCTTTGATTGATATTAGCTGCATTACCTTACATGTAGTACAATTATGCAGATCCCCGAACAAGGATACTTCGAGGTACTGACTCAGTGGAATCGTTACCAGAGGATTGCCGTTAACGTTCGCAGCAGCAGTCGCATTGCCCATGGCGCGAAGCAGCCGATTAAAATCGATGCAACGACCGAATATCGATCGTACGCGTCGAACGGCGGACACTGTGATAAAGCGCGCGCGCGCGCGTGCTCACGGCGGTGACACCGGACACGGGTGGTGAAGTTCGCCGCGAAAGTGCGAGCGGCGACCGTGGCGTGGCGCGCAACAGCGGAGGTGACGTCACGCGCGGCGCAACATGGCGGACGCTGGGCAACGTAAACAGTACGACGACCACGGCAGCTCGTATGTGGGTGAGTATTTTGTTCCGATTTCTCGTCGTTTTTCGTCTGGCGCGAGGTGACGCCGGCGAGACGCCGCGGCGGCGTCGATCGTTTCGCACGTCGTCGTCGAAGTGGCGAGTCCGCCGCGAGACGCGCCCCACGCAAGCGCCTCGGACGTGGCCAGCTGTGCGCGAGTGACCCGCGCGCGACACGCCGTGTCCATGCCTGCTTAACGCCTGGACACCTTGCCGATGCTGTTTTTCCTCTCCCGACCCCGGAATCTCAGCTGGATCCCCTCGTGCCCTTGTAATTTCTTTTTCCAGCTCACGAGCGATGGACGCGTAAATTCGTAAATCACGAGACGGCGAAATGAGAAAGGGGACGAAAGTCAGTGAGCGAGCGAACGAGAGAGAAGCGAGAGTGAAAGAGAGAGAAAGAGAGAGAGAAGGAGAACGAGTGACGTCGCGCAAATTCCTTCGACAAAAACCAGGTACGTGCGTGGGCTACGCGTTCCGCGCCTCCGTCGTGTGTAATTGAGCCATCGAGCTAATCGTTCAGAGACGACATCGAGATTTGCAGGGACGGCGTCGAGAGCGGCGGCCGCTCTTCTCTTGTGGAGGTTATAACATGCTGGCGTAACGGGAGGACCACGTCGTCGTCGCGTGGCCGACGCGAGCGCCTATAAATATCGCGCGCGCCGCAGCGCGTAACGGATGAGATGAGGGGATCCTGTAAAAAATAAAAAAAGGATGACGACGCGCGGACCTCGGGAGGAGTGTGTGTCTCGTAGGTGCCGCCCGCTCGCGGCGCGAAAGCGTGACAGCACCGTGTGTGTGTGCGTGCGCCCCGCTGCGTATATCCGCGCGACCTTGCGTTCGATTAGTCAGCAAGGTTGAGAATTGCACGAGCTCGTCCCGCCGAATACGTCATGCGTCGTGCCGGCCGACCGCGATCGCAGTCAGAGGCTGCGCCCCGGTGAACGATGCGTTAACTCTCGGTAGGTTTCCGTCAAGTCGTCTTAAAGCAGGTTGTTGCACAGCGATGCGCATAAGGTAACGCCTGACGTAATGACGTTCCGACTATACATAACGATCATTTTAATCATGCAACGCATTTATGTCGCATAAGCGCGGCGAATAGCAATCTCGACGGTCGATCACGATGTATTAGGTTTAATGTAAAATTAGAACACGATGTAAAGAAACGGAATCGGGAAATCGACACGGTGAAAGAAGCACGCGCTGCTGTACCTCTCCGTTTCCGGTTACGTGTTGCTTTCTACATTTACGTGTATGCTTTAGTGACTTTGAAGGAAATGCTTGAATACACATTACATGTGTGTGGATATACATATCATTACAAGAGTAGTACAACATGAGATTGAATCTTATTTCTTTCAGTTTTTCTTTTTCTTCAAATTGATTAGTCATTGCCAGAATCTATTTTACAAGTTTATACTTATAACCTTAAAAAAATATTCCACAACCAATGATTCTTTTCGCGTCGAGAACTTTGAAATTACAAGAGATTCCCCTTGCGTGATCAATATTAATCTACAATCGCGCTCATTCAGTTAATTTGCGGCCACGTGATTGCAGACGAGATTGCAACTCTCTGAAAGTATCGTAAAATTAATGTAATTCAGTCATCACTCACTTACTCGCCACAGACGTTGTGTTTCAGATGTACTTTATTTTATCACTGGAGAAAAATATATTAACCGGAGTAATAGAAAACAAAAGCGAAAGCGCGGGAAAGAGCGCGACGCGGATAATCAGGTTGCAGGAGTATCCCGCTGGCGTCGGACTGATTTGATTTCCGGAATTAAAAAGTATCAAAGGACGGCAAACAATGCCGCGCGAGAGGAAACGCGAGAACGGCGGGCTCGTACGTTATAACGAAGTTGCTCTTTTTAGAATCGGCGTGTCGCTTTAATCTGACGACGAGCCACACGCGCGTATGCGTGATGGTTCTCTCTCGTTGCGAAATTAGCGAACGCGTTTTTTCACATCGATGCAGAAAAATCCGATGCGCGCTCTCTCTCTCTCTCTCTCTCGCGCGCGCGCTCTCGCTAGCTCTGTCTCTCGTACTGTCTCATCTCTCGTCGACGATGCCTCTCTCGCAGCAGGAAGTCGTAATATTATTCCGCATTAAATAAAATCCGCGCGACAATATGTTGAATGGGAAGAGCTCGTCGGCACGTTCAAAGCGGCGCAATGCTGTAATAACACGCACACATACGCGCGCGCACATACACGTGAACGCGTATAGCCGTATACCGGGATTGGAAATGAGAGTCGCATATTGGCGAATACGCCTATTCAGCCCGACGTGGCGCGTGTTTTATTGAATAGCATCGATAGCTTTACTTGCGCCGCATGTATGCACGTCCAGTGGAAACGAGGCTCGGGATCCCTCCTTCCCCCGGCTTTCCCGATAGTTTACGACGGTCCGTCGCCGGACGGGAACAACGCCTCAACAATAAATTTCTGAGCCGCCCGCGATAAATTAGGCGGAAGTCCGGCGAACACAACCCGCACGACGGCGAACTCGAGACAATTCACCGAGTTAATTGAAGTTGATTTCTGCGGTACTTCGCCGTCCACCTGCGGGACGTGTCACCTTTCTCTTCCCGATGAGACGTTTTTTTTTCTTTCTCTACAGCAAGACGTATAGTTGGACTGCGATTAGGCTCAAACGAGGGAAAAGTTTCCGCTGCGTGCTATACCTTGATTCTACTATCTTACTTTCATACACGTGATCGTGTACGATCGTAACGATTTTTCCTTTTTTCATCTTATACTGATGACTTTACGACTTGTGTTTCTTCTTTAGAGTTTCTCTCGCATCCGCTTGGAGCTGACACACTACTCTTCAACTGATAACACATATACGTTATTTACATTTCCGCGCCGCTGATTAGCAATTATTCTTTTTCAAGTGGACGTGATATTCTAATTAGGAAAAACCGATACGCCCGATTGTGTGTTACATACGTTTACGAGAAGCGGGGAAAAAAACTCAATTTTGAAAATGATGAGGATATAGGTATGTGCGCGCGTCGTGTCAATTTGCAATCTTGTTCAAGTAATAACTCGAACTGTGATATACAAAGTAAAGTTGTACAAAGGATGTCAATTGGCTGATGAGAGGTCTGACGATCGAGTCCGACGCGTGCTCCGGTTCTCGGGCGCGTCAATACGCGCGCATATACATACTTAACATGTAAACTGCATATCTCCGCCCTCGAGTCGGATTCATCGAGCGCTCTCTCTCTCTCTCTCTCTCTCTCTCTGTCGCGTTTGTGCACTTCGCTAATTAGACTTGCATTATTCAGTCGAATGAATCGGAAGCCAATCGGTCGTGCAGCGCCATTAATCGAGATCCAGCGATAGCGCGACGGCGTGGAAAAACATGAATTCTCGCGAGAGAAATGGGGACAAGTTTTCTTTTTCCTCCGGAGGATCGTCAACGTTTTAAGGATTTAACAGGCGGGTTGGAGTCGTGTTTCACGTGTAGTCTATAAAGAACTTTTATGCCCTCTCCCGCGCGATGACGTTTCGTATTCAAAGTTCCTGAACGGCGACACGCGGCGATCGAGGTTGTAAAATAAAAGGGTGAACCTCGTGTAACGCGTTCGTAGGCATAACCGACGCCGCAATCTCTCGAGAGGGCAAGCTCTCTCTAAAACGCGATCATGACAGTATATTTTTGAGACACAGTCGTATCCCCAGCCGTTTTTTCTCGTAACCCGCGCAACGATGCAATCGAGTTAGTCGGGATTCGCAGTAAAAACGAGCATAAGTGCTATTGCATGTGGCACGACGAGTATTTCTACTCTTTTTTTTTTTATCGCACGACACGAAAGAGACGTGTACGCGTTCAACTTATCACCGGTAACTTTGTAAAGCGTGGTCTTCAGAAGAGGCAAGTTCAATGATATCGATTTCTATACAAGCTACACTTTTGTACACGTGCGTAGGATGCGAGTCAATTAGCTGGAAACTGCAATAAAACCTGTCGTTGTAAAGTGTATTACAATAGACCAATGTGTCTTCCATAATTAAACTCGAGATGCGTTCGGTCGATATACTTATATATACGAATCGCGATTCTATTTCCTTATGAAATCGTTAAAAATATAATCCGCTTCTTACGAATTGCATCGAAATAGACGAACCAATGGCGAGAAATAAATATTGTCTCGGATTGCTTTGGTTATTAAATTTTCATCGATCGTTAAAGATTAATACTTGCGACGTAATACGAGGGAATAACGCTTCCGCGTATCGAAAGGTACATACCGTATACCTTTATTTCATTCGGCGTAACGCCAGCCATGAAGAAGATTTAAGAACCTGCCGGCTGCAACTCGCAAAATCGCGCTGGGGCAGAACCTTTCGGGCCGTTGCAAAGCTCATAACTAAACTGCATACGGTTGTTGCATAAACTTCGGCAGTCGCGGTTATGCTCGGCATACACGGCCGCGGGGATGGAAGTACAAATAAACTCCGCGCCGCGTAGCATCGCGAGATTAACGATAACTGAGATGTCTGAAGGAGCCACAATAATAATCCTAACTCACTCGCGTTCGTTTATATGAGGGAGGGAGGAGAGAGGAAAGACGGGCGATTTCTTATTTCCCTCTCGTTCGCGCCGATCCCGTTCGCATTCGGCTTTTCCTCTTCTCGCAATAAACCCTCATTTGTCGTAAAACATTTGCCTCCGCACGGTGTAAATGCTCTAGTGGGGGGGATATACCTTCGTAAAATAAATATCTTAGGAAAGCACATCGTATAATTCCACGTGTAACACCCACCGCGATCGTTAACTTCACGGTTTACCACCCGTGCAAATCGGGTACCGATCTGAAATCCTCATTGGTGAAATTTCTTCTGGCGTAGTAGCCACCGGCTTTGATTATGTTTGCTTTGACGACGTTACCTCGTAAATCGGCGCAGTGCGGTTTAACAATCGCACAAAGTAGAAAAGCAGCACGTAAATGTTGGCAAGTACCCTTGAAAGCAGAAAAAACTTTATCGACGTGCAGAGCTTAAGATTAAGCTTGTCCTTTCGAGAGATATAGCTTTATCCAAGCATCCACGATGCTTTATCTTTCTCTCTAAACGTGCGTATTGTAAAATAAATGATATTTCGTTTTTAGTATTTCGACAGTATCAATGTCGTACATTCGTAAAAATAAAAATGTGTGAAATGTCTGAATTATTTTAAAATATTGCGAAAATTTTTATTTTATTGAATTTTTTAACGCGCAAAAATGAATGACCTATTCAAAGTTGCCATTGTAGTGTGTTATATAACGTATGTAATATATTTTTGTAAAAAAAAAATAATATTTTAACGTGATGTTATAATATTTAAATATTAAGCACAGTTTTAATAGAAAGAATATTCAGGTCGGTATGTTGTACATCTATTTACGTTCTTCGATAATTTCTACTTATAACATTTAGGTATTACTTAAAAGTTTTCGCGACGATGCTGTGCCAATATTTACGACATATGGCGCGGTCCTCTTCCCACTTGGCGTTCACGAATGCAAGTGTACGAAATTATTCGTGTCGTCCGTTTCTAAATTAAACCTAAGCTCGTTATTTCTTATACAGTATTTGCAAGGATACTAGACACGTATCGTACATCGCGAGTCCGTGCAAAAAGTAACACGTAAAACGATCCAAAGGTCAAGAAAGTCCAAGGTGCATGCATGATATTCAAAAAGTAATATTAACCGACGTGCACGTTTAATTTGTATGTTGCATCACTAATTACAGATTTTCTAGTTTAGAAAGTAATTGATTATTATAATTATTCTTTTTACTAAAAAGTTTTCCAGTGTTGTTTTAATTCTAAGAAATTTTCTCATTAAATTTTAAATTGATTTAAAAATCTGAAAACGTTGACAAATTTGTTGGGAAAACTTGTACATGAATTTGTTAAATTTTTTTAAATATAATTTGTGACATTATTTTCTCCGTTATTGCAATCTTTGGACTTTTTCATCTTGTTAGAATTTTTTTCGTAAAATGTAATTAGAATCGATATATCGTGTGGATTGTTTTGCATACAGACTATGGAATTTTGCCAAATCTTATTCCTATTTAGATGACACGAACGGTAGATTGATTGAGACGTTGGAAATTATGTTTAGTCGTGAGAATTTTGATGTATTGGTTATCAATTATTATTTTTCATATCGCATCTCACAACAATCTCGTCTCAATATAGCAGAAATAATTGAAACTATTGAAAGCATTATAATAAAATGTTTTTCTAGAGGAAGTATTATTGTATAAATATCGTGACGTCAACAACTGCTTCTTTGTGATCGGTATCAGTGATAATTTATTGCCGCTGGCAATGTTCAATTAAGTTATTGCGCTGCACATAGTAGCCTTTAAACTTTGCATTTGCTCGTTTTGCAATCGTTAATGCAAAATTTTTATTAAATATTTCTTATATTTTTGCTCGTACAAAGAATTTATTATTTTTATTTTTATTTTTACTAAGCTGATTAAGCATTTGATTTTTTATCATGGCAATATTATTTAATAATATAGGATACATATTAAAAGTATATTTTTTTATATTACATTTTCTTCGGAATATAATAATAAAATTTACTTTCTTTTATTTTTTCGATAGATTTGTATAATCGTACAATGCGCACATAAGATAATCTAACATTTATATAATATAATATTAATTCACATTACATAATTCTTTCACAATTAAGTGATCAACGCTCGATAATATCAAACACTTTAAAAACATGATGTTCTTTTGATCGAATGTAACATCTGATCATCGCTATTTTTTTATTCTTTTTTATCACTAATCGCACTCGTTCTCTCTGGTCATTAAATTCATGCTAGTATATATTCATGTGTCGAGCAAAGCTGAACTTCACGACGTAAAGCAACATCTTAACGCAAAGACGTCGATGACATCGTCGTCATATTGTCCTGCATTTTTCATGCCAGTTTCTATTCCCTGCACTTCCAACATAAAAACGGAGCGAATATATATCGATTTCCATCGGCGTCACCAGGAAACTGCATCAGTGCACTCGTATCTTGGAAAGGCATTTTAAAATTGCAATTACAAAAGTCTAGTTTTATCTAATCAAAACTGTACATTTATTACGATAAAAGATTAATTGTAGCAAAGTGTGGGATGTTGAAAGTCTAACTCAAAGTATGCTGTACTCTACGATTGGAGATGCAGTTTTCTAAAATATAATTAAAGACGTGTTAGATTTCTTAACAATAATGGATTATGGCTCTAAGCTATAATATAAGAGATTTCTTTCTTTTCACAAAATAATATTACACGTTTAAGTGAATTAAATATGAATTGTCTGCAAAGTATCTTTCATCAATTGCGCGGATAGCTCGACGGTTCTCCAAGTGACGCGAGGCTGTAGTCTGCTTAGTTAAACTTCGGACACATGCGTTAACTCGAAGAAAATCCTGTCGGCGCCCATGTGCGCGTGTGCCCCACTACATTTCTACGATTGTGTCAGTTGATTTCTGTCGGTGTGGCATCGCCACTCGTGGGATGCTGCCAACTCGCGAGGTTCGCCGTCACGCACGGCCTCAAGAGTGCCGGCCACCAGAGCGACCGGGATATTTCTAGTCTGGCTCTCCTCGCGGACTTAGTACTCGAGTATCGTGTGTGCACAGTGCATCTCTCTACGCGGTCGCGGTCGAGTGCTTCTCCCCGATATATATATATTTAATTCGCGGTCGTTTCGATCTTGTCGGGCGTCAGGTGCGGTGTCGAATACGGTGACGAATGTACGGCAGCCGATGACATGGCCGAAAGAAAGCTCATAACGCCGAGACGGAAACGGCTCAACGACCCTTCTGGGTCAAGGCCGCCGTCGGACGTACCGAAGGAACCGGCGAGACCGCCGAGAACGAGAACGCAGCAGACTGCATATGTGACGACGACTCACAATTCCGATTTCGGAAATGGCACGCAACGTAGCGTGTTCGTGAAATCACAGCAGAAGCCGAGTTAGTTTGTCAGACGATTTTTTGGGAAACACGATTGTGTCATGTCGATTTACTCGGTGCCTGGTTCATGAAGCTGTTTGAATCAGTGTCCTCCGATTCTTTTTTTTCTCCCCTCTTGGCCTCTTCTTGAAATAATTTTTTATGTAAATAGTAAGATAATTAAATCTGCTTAGTCAAAAATTCAATAAAATAGAATAATTAAATTTTGATTGCTACTCTTCTGTGTCAGAGATTGAAATCTTGGCGAAATTTTTAGGGAACACTGATTTCAACAACTGGATTTCTTTGCGATAGATACGTGTTTGTACTTTTTCTTCCATATTTATAAATTTATTAAGAGCCTGGGTAGAAATGTATCGATGAGTCATTATCGATTTTAAATCTACTTAATCAAGATTTGTTTTTTTAATTAGGTATTTGTAAAACTGTAAGGCAGAATTTTACGCGAACGTAACAGTGATGAAAACAGTGACCTATATAAACGTATTGAAAATCTGCTTTCAGCCGAGAAGGCCCCGATGACGACCCTCGACGAGAACGTGAACCGTGTACCACGACAACAGCATAAGACAGCGGAAAATATGGGTGAGTTGCTTTTCTTAGCCGGCTAAGTGTTTTCCTCGATTGCTCTCCTCAAGTCGTTTATTTGTTCGCACGTCCCTTCGCCTTTTCTAGTTCGTAAATCGCGTCGCTGATCACAACCGTCGCCGTGTCTCTGAAAGCCTCCTAAAAATGTAACGATTCCATGTGAATTTCGAAGCGACGACCGACTTTTGCACGCGCACGAGAGTCTCTCTTTCCTCTAGCACTTTTCCTTTGTATACGAAAGAAAATCAACAAAAACGATCCGTTGGTATAGTCAGGTAGTCTCGCTGGATCAAATTTCCACACGGTGTTCGCACGGCAGTAGCTTTCTAGGCATCGTCGAGTCCCACCTACGATTCTTGCGCGAGGTTTGTTCGGAGTTTACAACTTTTCCGGATCATTCGCGACGAAAGCCGTCTTGTTCTTTCGAATTTACGTGAGTCCTCGTAATATCTCGGTCGCATGTATTTCAGGCGACTCGAAGGAAAGGATGCAATGTGAAAGTTTATTATTAAATCACGGGAAGTCTGAAATTTTCTTGAAAACCACACAAAATACTTTTCCTTACAATGCATGAACGATCGATGTGACACGAGTTTCCTGTTAAATTCAGTCGTTTCTTCGTTATCTGTTACAATTAAGATTCATTATTTAATTCCATTGAATAATGCAACGTGTTATTTTTATATTTTTATCTATTAATTTAATTATTATTCATGTATTCGCAAATTAAAACAACATTCAACGATAAACTACGCGAAAAGAAATATTTGCGTATATAATATTTATAGGAAGAATAAAATCGAACTGTAAAATAATCTATAAAATAATCTGGATATCGTGTTCACGTAACGTTATTCCTCTGTTGCTCTTAACTCGGTTCTTCCTGACACTTTAGTTAAATGGATCTGTGCATTCTCTCTTTCTTCACTATTTCCAGACAAGAGAATTCGTGACCTTGTATTTACGGCTGTAATGCGGTAATGATTCGTATAATCGTGAGGTAAGAAAAATCGTAAAAATCAGACAGTGCGCACTGCGTAAACAACGATGACGTGAAGCTCTGGTCATGGAAGTAGAGAGAGAGAGAGAGAGAGAGAGAGAGAGAGAGAGAGAGAGAGAGAGAGAGAGAGAGGAGGAACCATGTAGAATTAACATTCGCACGAGTATAATTGCTGTTCGTTCACAAGGCGTAATCGCAAGCTATTGTTGAGAAAAGTCGAAGTGTTTTATCGTATAAAACTGCATCGGTTTTGGCCTAAACATTATTTAACATCAAGAATAATCACGAGAAATGGAGGTTTGATAATCAATGATAATCAATAATTTGATTACCAGCAAGAATCAATAAATATTCACTATTTATATCCTTTTTGTCGTACTCTGACTGATTGAAAATATGTTCTGCGCACTTGATCTTATTAAGATACTCGTACATTCCGGATGCTCCTGAAATAATTTGGCAGTAACCCTGATGTAGGTGCTGCGATCGGGAATCATTAAGAAATATAATTTGCGCGATAATATTACCACACGGAGAGAATTTTTTTTAATTTACCCTGCAAATTATGTTAATTGTGGGACAATATAATATTTAGGCAAATTTTACTGTGCACTACAATAAGTATTTTACAGTAAAATTTATTGTAGTGCACAGTAAAATTTGCCTAAATACTATATTGTCTCACAATTGACATGATTTTCAAAGTAAATTTAAAAAAAATTCTCTCCGTGCACCTTTACGCAAAGAATTTAAAATTTTAAAAGAGAATTAAAATATAAAAAAAGAATATGTACAGCTTGTGATGATTTCTTACTATTATACGAAACTATTTTTAACATTTTTTAAGTATATGTATGTTTATATAACTTGCTTGAAATTTCTGCAGCACTCTTGACTGCAAAATTATGCAAGATTCGTCGATAAAAATGTAATAGTCATCTGATTATAAAACGGCAAAGACTGAAGACATCGCGCATGGATGACTGCGCCTTGTGTTGCCTTCGGTATGACGAAGCATATCACGCGCGATGTCACTGAAAATGTCGGCTACCATATGTAACACGATATTATGATCCAATATATTGCTGAATTTAGTCGGAATTGCAAATATCTCAGAAAAATATGCAGCTTTACTCGAATTATATCTCTATACTAATTACAGCCATTAATCACTCCTATTTATCACTTGCTGCTCATCGCTGCTTACGAATGAAAATTTTATCATGTTTCAAAATAGTCAGAGTACGACAAAAGGATATAAATAGTGAGTATTTAATTCTTGTTGGTAATAAAATTATTGATTATCGTTAATCATGAAATCTCCATTTCTCATGAGTATTCTTGATGTCAACAGAACAAAAAGTTTTGCCTCAAGATATGATGAAATAAATTTCTTTAGACAACGATATTTATCAGAAAGTATTTTGTAAACATTATTTTAAATTGCTTACGTATCGCAAATGACGCTTATTCTCCAATTACCACCACTATTTTTTTGCGATTTTTTACGTTGAAATAAAAAATACATGTTCATCAATAAGAAGAAAAAGAATATTTCACGATTCTCACAATAATAATTTTCCATTAAAATTGAAAGTTTATTTCAATGTAAAAAATCGCAAAAATAAAAAAATAGTGGTGATAATTGGAGAATGAACGTTATTTGTGACACGTAAATAGCAATTTGAAACACAATTTTTATAAAACATTTTCCAGTAAATATCAATTTGTTTTTATTATTTTACGACAATAAAAACATAAAAAATAAAATGAAGCCTTTCTGTACTAATTCCTCAGTATGTCCTTTTGCCATGTAATTGTTACCTATCTTGTGATGCGAATAACGGTCTAACAGTTTTGCTTATTATACTACACGGTAGTATGACGGTTTGAAAACAAGCATTTCTTGTTTCGCTTCATCTATTTTACTTTAAAGTCTGGTATTCCGTCTTTGTATCATATAACGGTATTCTTCGTATCACTTCTTTTTAATGGAGAAACTCAACTTTTCTACGCGCTTCCCAGAAAATAACATTTCAGAGAGAAATCTATCTACACTTGAATTTAGAAAAAATCATACGCTAATATTAAGATTAAAAACTTTTTATTACATGGTGACACTATTACATCGCAATGTAATTAAGACTGCAGCGAATAACTTTTATTTTAGATTTTTTAGATTATAAAGAGACAACATTAATTTGTAAATAAACGCATACATTTTTCTAATTCAATATAACTGATGAAATATTTAACAATACAGTCTTTTGGTGATTTACATTTAGTTTATTTTTGCTCTTTTAATCAGTTGATTCCGCCGCTTTTATCAGTGATTTAAATTATCAATCAAGTTTACAGCTGATTCAAGGTATAGGTCAACGTGTTAGATATATGGCGACGGTTTTATTCTTGAACTATTTATTTTCGCGCCGTGTGCAATAAATTATCGGGGGTCCGTTTACTCGACTGGTATCAAAACCCACCGTGCATGATCGTGTATAATATTTCACTGTATCCTTTCTCTTGCTGTCTTTTTTGGAAATATCGATGATGCTGTTTAAATTTTGTAACTTAAAAAAAATAAAATGTATTTTTTGAATGCTTCATTATCTCTGAAGATAATGAAGATAAAATAATGAAATATTTTTTTTTATTCTTCTACAATAACTCAATTTTTTTATCTGCATTATTATTATCTATTGTCTGCAATAGAGATATTTTAGTCCAATTTTCTCTTGCAGATCATCTAGGAAAGTTTGATCGGATAGAAAGGCTCTCGCCAATGGAAGACGTACAGATGCAAGATGGAGACGCGGATGGTGGGCGGCCTGTTCAAGTAGTACTTGCCCATCCAGATCATACCTTCGAATTAGATGAAGATGCATTGTCAGAAATTCTCTTACAAGACGACGTGAAAGATAGAAGTGTCGTTGTGGTATCTGTTGCAGGTGCCTTCAGAAAAGGCAAAAGTTTCCTTCTCGACTTTTTTCTTCGGTACATGAACAGCAAGGTGGGTGATATTTAAATTTGATATTGACATTCTGTTACTTTAATTATCGATGTCTTTAAAAAAAAGACTATGCACACAATCAAATATTAATTAAATTTTTATTTATGTTATTTCATGCTCGCTCATCGATCGACACAAAATCTATCTGTTGGATAATCGTAACTTATGCATCACGCCAATCAACAGTACACATTACACAATAATACCGAATCCTGGTTGGGCGCTGAGGACGAGCCACTGAGTGGTTTCTCATGGAGGGGCGGTTCCGAGAGGGACACCACAGGAATATTGATGTGGTCGAAGGTTTATCCCGCTACTTTGGCGAACGGTGAAGAAATCGCTGTGATTCTCATGGACACTCAAGGCGCTTTCGACAGTCAGTCAACGGTGCGGGATTGCGCGACAGTGTTCGCGTTGAGTACGATGCTGTCCTCCGTGCAAATATACAATTTGTCGCAAAACATCCAGGAGGACGATCTTCAGCATCTGCAGCTGTTCACCGAGTACGGTAGATTGGCATTGGAAAGCTCCGACAGCACACCCTTCCAGAGACTGCAATTCTTAGTCAGAGACTGGGTTTATCCGTATGAGGCCGATTACGGCGCGAACGGCGGAAAGAAATTGCTCGACAAAAGACTGGAGATTTCCGACAGACAGCATCCGGAATTGCAGAGCTTGCGAAAGCACATTAAATCCTGTTTTTCGGACATATCGTGTTTCCTCATGCCGCATCCCGGTCTCGAAATCGCGACGAATCCGATATTCGATGGTAGATTATCCGAAATACAGGCGGAATTCAAGAAACAATTGAAAGTGCTCATACCGATGATACTAGCCCCGGAAAATCTGGTGACGAAGAAGATCAACGGGCAAGTCGTTAAAGCGAAAGATCTACTGGAATATTTCAAGAGTTACATCAATCTTTACAGAGGAGACGAACTTCCCGAACCGAAAAGCATGCTCGTGGTACGTGTAATTTAGTGGTTTCTAATAATTTGCGGTTTTTATTTACAAGACGCGATCTTTTGTTTTATTCAACTGGAACAGAGGCAATCATCTCAACCGCGGTAATCGCATTTTGCATTTGCAGGCCACAGCGGAAGCTAACAACTTAACCGCTGTAGCAGAAGCTAAGGATCTATACCTTCAGATGATGGAGACCGTGTGCGGTGGAACGAAACCATTTTTAGCGACCGCTCACTTAGAATCGGAACATCAACATTGTATGGATATGGCTCTTCGTCAATTCCAGAATAAACGAAAGATGGGCGGAGAAGAGTTCAGTCAAATATATATGGAAAAATTGATTAAGGTAAATATGCACATTTAATTAACTACCGTTTTTCTAATTATTTTTAACTTAATATTTTTCTTAAATGTTTTTATAATAAATTATTTTCCGTTTATAATATAGGACATGGATGACGCTTTCACGCAATTTAAGGCGCACAATGAGAGCAAAAATATTTTTAAAGCGGCGCGAACGCCAGCAGTGTTTTTCGCAATTGCCGTTACTATGTACATTCTGTCCGGAATATTTGGTCTTGTTGGTCTGTACACGCTAGCAAATGTGTGTAATCTTATTATGGGTGTTGGCCTACTCACGCTCGTCTTATGGGCATATATAAGGTACGTATATAAAATACCTCTGCATCTGTTACAATTTTCTAGTATCTTACAATTAGAATTTTTAAGTACTATCTTTTGTTCGAATTTTTTATTTAGGTATAGTGGAGAATTCAGAGAAATTGGAACACAAATAGATGACATGGCCAGTAAGATATGGGAAAATGTGAGTATAAGAATCTTCTTAAAATTATCGAATATTCCTTATTTTCTCTATGTATCTGCTTTCAATTCTTATCGTACGAATATAACACATTTCTGATAAAGATTGTATATGTTCACAGTGTTCTAATGAAAAACGATATTTGAGAAAGGTAGAGATTTTTTACTTATTAGTTTTATAAACGTTTTATAAAATTTATTCATTTTTTAACGTACTTGGTCTTGATTTAATCTAAAATAAATGTCATGAAGTTGTTAAAAATTAATAGCATAAAATATTCATCAAATATTTAAATTTGCACTAAAATCACATACATGAAAATTTATTTGTCTTTTTATGTCACGTACAAGCAGCACTTGTCAATCGCAATATGTGTACACTATATTACTACTACATAATTCGTATGATGTCCACATAACAATTAATATGTAATGTTTTTTTATTGCAACAGGTCTGGCTATGCGCTCATCTTTGTTATAAATTAACGTATACATTAAGATACCTAATCCTGTCCATTATCGTAATTGTATTTGCAATACCTATATGTCACTTTACTTATCGCGATCTTCGTAGACATGGCTACATCTGATCACACGCTTTTCTTCTTTTCTAATTTTAGTCTGTAATTATCTTTAATTCCGAATTGCTTCTCTCTTCAACTCTTTGTGTTTCTTACACGTGTCTGTGTTTCGCACATTTCTTTCTTACCAACCAGAGCCGTTTTATAGAAACATCATTAATATTATACTTTTTTGTTGTCTTTTTTTTTAATTCCTGTCATAAGCTGAGTGCTAAGGAGGAGCAAATATCGAAAAGGTATGACTTTCGGCTACGTATAATCAATGTTTGATAACTCTATTAACAACACTGATTAACACCTTTTTTCCAAACATTACATCCATAATTGCTTCATAAAAAAAAAGTCTATTTCTTCCGTATAACTGGTAATACTTCTTCCATTAGCACATTAATTTTCACAAAGTCAATACTGCTCGTAGCTGAAAAATAATAAAAAAATCTCGAAATTTAAAAATAACATAATTACGCGGTATCGCGTAATATAATTGTCGTAAAACAGTACCAGCACTGATGGAAATAATTATTTTTACTTTTTTGTTTAGTTCATGAAGCCACTCTACCAACAATTCGTGGAGAAGTCCGTGTCTGTAGCAGTGGCGCAGGCTGCTGAAATTGCGGTAACAAATTCAACAATGAACGCCACTGCCAATGGCAAGCCTAAATTATTGTAACATTCATTCCCGTAATATCCCAATTGTTCGAACGAATCGAAATATTGCATCCTTATATATTAAGTGGCATAATCAAATTTTACAATATCGTTATCTTTTGACATACCGCCATGGATAGTTTTCTCTCTGTTTAAAACTGGATTAAACATTATGGCTTGGAAGTACTAATTCGAAAATGACTGTGAATGTATATACGATGTATTCTAATTATAAAAACAGCGTTAGATCGATGGAAATCGTGATTACTAGTGTTGCCTAGTATATCCTTGACATGGATGTTGTAAAAATAAAATCTCGTAATGATGAAAAATATTGTAGCTTGACCCGAAAGTTTTATCGCAGGGATGTTAATATATTTAAAGTTATTACAAATTATATAAAAAGTAGAAAAATGCATTTGAGAAAATATAAGCCCTTGTGTAACAGCTCTTTTTTTGTTCGTTTCCATTAAGTATATAAAGTTTTTTTTTCTGTTCTATCCGTTACATTTAAAAATGCATTTTGCAGTTGATTTTCGTTTTAAGAAGGATTTTGTTTTGCATAGATTACGTCTAAGGTTATGTCCTTGTTGTTTACGTGTTTATTTATATGCTTGGACTAACGAAGTTCAGATTTCATTCGTGCCAGAAAACGCGCAACCTGAGTTGTACTGGACTACTGTTTAATAAAAGAATGTATATATTGCACGATGTTATTCACATTCTACATAGTTCGAAAAAAAAGTGATAAAAATACTTAGAATTTAACTAACGATATAGATATTCACACGCCATATTGCTGTAGTGTATGACTTTATTAAATGCAATATCTCGAAGTTGCCCGATTACATTGATCTACTTAAGTGTAATATAAGTCTTATTGCCAACACGCTGTTAATAGTAATAAAGTTTGTGTCGTATGCTGGACTCCATTTCCTATATTGCTCATTGAATAAAACTGACTAATATTACCATTTTTAATGCATTACATTTGTAATGCTACGTTTGCCGAAAAACATACTAATATTATTGTACTAATATTAACCTAAAAATGATATATATATATTTTTTTAAACTATATGTTTTTTTGTTTCCAAGAATTTTGTTCAATGAGTAATTTTGGTAATAAAATTTGACGTATGCGTGTATTAAAACTCTACCAAGTCTTGCCAAACGATTGCTAATATATATTATACTTTGGTCTGTAACGTAGTTGATAGAGCAATGAATTTATTTATATTTTTACTTGCATAGAATTCTAATTTTTAAATGTGAAATTTATTAACGAATTATAAAACTGGACTTGCAAAATTTTAAAAGATGATGATTCATTAAATATAATATATACGCTATTGTTTTGAAAAAAAAAATATATACATAATTTTTGTGTCATATAAAAAGATACATATTTCCTAACATAGCAAAAATAAGAAATGTACTTGGTGGTGGTTTTAATAACACTATAATTTATTTATGTAGTTGATATTTTGAAATATTTACTTCATGAAGACGTATATTCATAAAGAAGCTCACATTTATACACCAAAATATAATTGCTGTTTCATAACAATGTTAGGTACAAAATTTAAAATGCATTATTTTTTGTAATTGTATCTTTGTATTTTTCCGTTTTACGGATATATAAATATTACTGGCAGCTTTAAAAATATTCGTGATTGATATATTTCTTTTATTAGTTGAGATACAAGAATAAAGAGTTTTGTATTATTAATATATCGCTGTATTCGTCGTCTTATTGTATTTTATACAGAATGGGTGTATGTAGGATAATAGAATTTAGCAGAAATGTACGGTTATGGAGGTGCCATTAAAATTTAATTTTGGGTTACCAAGAACTTGTGTCCCGTGCTAAATTTTATTTACTAATTTTATAGAATTCCTCAAATTTCCTTCAATTCTATGAAATTGAAAATTTCATAGATTATATACAGGTAAATAAGTTTAGCACACGAGTACACGATTACATATTAACTCAAGTTTGTGATCAAATTCAACAATCGGCATTTAATGATAGATTTATTTATTTATCAACTTATACATTGCCAAGAAAGGACTTGGTAAGGGAATTTTATAAAGAATACTTATTCACTCCTTATACTATCATCATACCTTATGCCGTATAACGCATCTAACACTACTGACTAGCTTATTCACAACCATCCTATCTCAACTTTTTACTATTTGTATTGCCTTTATTTCCATATGTCTATCTTATATTCCTACACCTTTTCTTAATAATACTATTTAATCCTTGATCTATCTATTTATCACAGTTTTCGTTATTATATACCTTGTATAACAATTCGATTTTCCATATTGCAAAAGTCTTCTTACACCTCCTCTCTATCTCTACATGTCTTTTCCTTTCTCTTCTTTAGTTTCTTATTTCTTTCCTTCCAAACCTTTAATACATTCACCTTTTTTTCATCCAAAATCTCGTTCCATATCCTATTGCTTATCACCTCTTTATCATCGTTTAGCTCTGCAAATCAATTCTTTGTCCTATAACAATTATCTAAATAATGCTCAAAACTATCTGCTTCTATTTCACAAAAGATGCAGAGTTTATATTTTTATTCTAACCAATACTTGTTTGCCTCTTCTAGATTACTACAACTTAACAAGTGCCCTTATATCTTCTCCTCTCAACCGGCACTTAATGTTTGAGTTATTATTCTCGCAATATCGTATTTCAAACTTGAGATAATATGTATAAATCATCGAATACTATTAAACTACAATTTTTTTCGTATTAGAGCAGTTATATATTGTTATGCAATTTTGTAAAATAATTAGGAAATTGATATAAATATACGACGGTTGAACGAACAGATTGTCCAAGTCATTTGCAGATACGGATATTTGTATGAAAGGAAAACTTGTAATATCTCATATGTTTTACACAGTTGTGATGTAATTAAAAATGAACAAACATGACACTATTGAATAATTTGTAGTCGTGGCTATTGACAAAGTTACCTCGATTAAAAAATTTTGTAACATAAAAACTTGTGTAGGATGCATTATGTATATTACTGCACATATAATTCTATCTTTCAGCTATACATTTTATACTAATAAATATTGTAATAAAAAAGATTAAATAAATAAATATATATATCTATACACCTGTAAAACTACGCGCAGTACAACTTTTTTTAATTTAATTCTACAATTTATTTAAGACACATACACATTATTATATAATTACACGTAACGCTAACAACGTCAAAATAATTAAGCACGAGTTCGCGAATAGAAATAAAAATATCACACCTTTCTATTTATAAAATAAATATACTTTATTTCTTAAAGAACTGAATGTATGTACAATTACAAAGCGATTTAAAAAAAACTAGTAAGTCTTAAACATTCTTCTCATCATATCTTTATTTCTCTGAATTGATTCCTGCAATCTGGTGTTGTAGACGTCAAACAGCTCCTTCGCCGAGTGATTGCTGGATTCTAAGGTAAGCACCGCCTTCAGATCTGTTATAGCTTTTTCGTTGTCCCCCATACTGCCGTACGCCACTCCTCTTCTGTACAAGGCCTTAACGTTATTCGCATCCTTGTCCAATACTTTGGTGCACAGCGCGATAACGTGTTGATAGTTCATTCGCTTCAGCTGACATATGGCCATGTTATTATACAATGCGAGTCTTAAATCGTTAATATTGTACTCCAGCTGTTTGTCCAATTCTAAATCCGCTATCGGCTCCAGTGTTATGAGAAGCTTGCAAGCTCGGCTGAACTTGCGGAACGCATCTGTGATTCGGGACTCCTTGAACAATTCGGTACCTCTCCCTTTGTATCTCAGGGCCACCTCGTACTTCTCCGCCGCGCTCCATTCCCAAACTGACTTATGACGATTACAGAGAGTCAGAGTGATCTGAAACTCGACTGCTATTGATTCGTTACTAACTGTAGACCCGTCCGACTGTTTTAAAGGCATGGTGATGGTAACGAGACTCCTCTCATCGAGATTCATTATGCAAATCACTCTCTCGATTTTTTCGTCAATTTCTGAGGCGGCTTCTCCTATAACCACCGTTTTCTCGGGCTCGCCATCGAGAATAGTCGTATAATATTTCTCTCTCAAATCCGATTCAATTGTTCCAGTAACGTTTATCTTCTCCACAATAACCGTGCACGTGGAGCATTCCGTTGGCTTCTTGTTGATAAATATACCCGGCTTCAGTACATTCTTTTTGATGCTTCTGTCCGCTGATTCCCACGATCGCAACATCGTGATGACACATTCGACGATCGTTTCTGCAAAATAATATTATTAATTAGCGATTAGAGGCATTAATAATTGTATTAGGATGTAAACTTAACATGCAAATTCAATTTATTTGTTTCAACACACACTCCTCGATTCGTGAAACTAACCTGAAAGACGTTTTAGACGCTTAGACAGAGTAAACAACCCTGGGCGTATAGAATCTGCCTACTGGCACCTTCATGTGCAGGTTGAAACTACGTAGCCACAAACATTTTCGACGGATAACAGAGTACGTATACAGACCGAGACGATGCACCAGCTTTCTGTCATTCTGTGTCTAAAACTCTAAATCTCTGCCATATGGGACGGCTCACGGCACCCTAAGTGAGGTTCGAATCTTCGCTAAGTGGGGTTTGAGTCTCCGCTAAGTGGGGTTCGAATGCGCGCGCGCTATGAGTGCAGCGAGAGAATACTCAATACATTCAATAAAATTTTCTCCGCTAAAATGTGGTTTGAGTCTCTGATAAGTTGGGTTCGAGTCTCCGCTAAATAAAGTTCGAGTCTTCGCTAAGTGGGATTTGAATCTCCGCTAAGTGGAGTTTGAGCCTGCAGCTGCTCCTCGATCTGAGTAAAATATAAATTTAGCGGAGACTCAAACCCCACTTAGCAGAGACTCGAACCACATTTTGGCGGAGATTTATTGAATTTATTCTCCCGTACGTTCTATAACTTTTTATGGAAGAAACAAAATACGCAAATGGCGAATCTTTAATAAAAACTTTTCCTACAACATAATTATTAAAAATTCATATCATATTTCAGAAACAATTAACATGTTACTAGCAATTGTACACTTCTATCGCACATTTATTTATGCAACATTTAATTTTGTCCACTTTTCACTGACTTTCCACAACCACTTCGCCATATCATCACTCTTCGCTTCCTCCGATACTTCCTTGGTTTCGCAATTCCTACAACAAGTATAACAGCATAATGGCATCGTTATTATATTCACAACATTTATCATTTTTTAAATTTTCACTGATGCTTACTGGAAATAACATCCGGAAACGTTTGCAAGACTAGGATCTAATGCCGCGTACAAAACAGTCTGAGCTCCGTGCCGAGGTGCTTTAATAAATGGCCAGGCGAATGGCTTCAGGAATATTCGTGTAAAGAAGTTAGTGTACACAGACATGTGCCGCGTTATATTTGTATCTACTATACCGGGATGGACGGCGTTCACGGTAACATTGGTTCCTGAAAGATATATAAAAAGTACACTTTAGCAATCGCTACGAAAGAAGAAAAAATTATGGAATTATACAAGATAGTCATTGTGACAGGAGCCATATTATTATGCCTAAATTACCCTTCAATCTGCTCGCCAATTCCCGCGTGAAAATTATTATAGCTAATTTGCTTTGAGCGTACGCTCTACCAGCGTCGTAATCATTCTCCGAATTTAGATCCTTCATATTTATTTTGCTCCTACGATGAGCGGCGCTCGACAGATTCACAATTCTCGCTGGTGCGGACGCTTTCAAGACGTCCAGAAGCAAGTTCGTGAGCAGGAAGTGTCCCATGTGATTGACTCCAAGCTGCATCTCGATGCCTTCTTCGGTGTAACTCTTTGGGCATCTCATCACACCGGCGTTATTAATAAGTATGTGAAGATTATCAAATTCTGCAAACGAATGCAAGCGGAAGAGACAGTTGAGTAAAAATGCGAAAGTTCTAGCTGTGTGCGTATAATTATAAATATCACCTTTTTTAAATTGTGTAACAAATTTCCTAACACTTTCTTGCGACGCTAAGTCACACTTCCTGCAGTAAACATATTTATTCTTTGTGTCGAGTACGATATTTCGGCGTACCTGCAAGAACAAAATACAATAAATTAAAATAGTAACAATACATGAGGAGTCAACCGCTCGACTTAAAAGTAATATCTTATGTTGGCTATTCAATTTTACAATTTTAAAATTGTATAATTCCTTTTGTAAATTAAGTATAGATACTAACGATGACATTACCATTTCACATTTTTCCATGTCCCTGCATGCCATAATAATTCTTGCATTACGCTTGGCTAACTCTAGAGTCGTCGCCTCCCCGATACCGGAATTGGCTCCTGTCACAATGACTATCTTGTCCGTTAGATCCTCTTTCCCTTCGTATTTCGTGCCTCCCAAATAATCCCTGCAAGTTCGATATACATAATCACTTTTACTGTTTATATCGCAAGGCAAAGGAAATAAAAAATACCGTGTGTCTCACTTAGCATTAATATTACATGTATAAAAGAATGGCTCTACATTCATGCAATTATATCTTTAATTTACAAGATTAACAGATTCATGAATTTGATAGTTTTAAAATAGAATGCGCGAGCAAATGTAAAATGACTGATTTATCGGAGAATCTTAATTTCGAGCAGCAGTACTTTGTCAGATACGCCACGCCGCCGGTGGTAGCCACCATGGAAGCGTAGATGGCCGTTTTCGGGAGTTTCCAGCGCATTTTCGATCAATTCATAAACGAAGCTAAAGAAACATAAATTTAAAGAGAACCATAACCAAGCAGACACACAACTCTCGACATGTGCGTACTGCGTGTGCCGCGTCACGTGTTCAGTGATCAGTCTGTTCGCACACGCACGTGGTAAGAAAGAAGTACATACTGGCGGAACGAAACGGGATACGGCCAATCAACTGTTCGCTTCCACGAAAATAAGGTAGTGAATATGAAGGTATTAATTATTATTTTAATCCAATTAATTATCTCTTACTCCATATATTTCTATATCGAGGCTATCTAATTGTATAATTAATATTAATAGCCTTATAGGCTTTTAATATACTATCTATAGTATATTTAAAAACTTTTATACAAGGGAATGATTTATAGAATTTTTTTGTATTATAAAAAAATTTGATAAGATAATTATGAAATATATAACAGCGATAATTATGTTTTCCACAAAACGCTACATATAGGATTCCATAAATAATTGTTTTAACAGATTACATAAAATTTTTTAAGATTTTTTAATAGAGACATAAAATTTAACATTACATAAAATTCAAGAATTATTTGTTCTCTATTTCATTGATTTTCATTCATTTTCAATCAAAACTATCAAATCCTTCTAAGTTTATTTAACTTCTTCATTATGTCCGCAATAACTTAAAATATAATTGATAAAATAAAATATAATTGATAAAATAAAATTGATAACTAAAACCAATTTGAAATCCAAGTAAATAAATCATGATTAATTCTCAATTGTTCAGATACAAGTTTTTATACTTGCAATGTGTGATAAGAAAGCGGTTTTAAGAATTGAAATAAAAGGAATAAGACGGTGATAGGAAAGTATCTATAAAAAAAAATTTATTCATGCTCTTTATACATGGCTTGAACATTTTGTAGATTCTATAAATATGCATATATAAGTATATACATTATATTATTTAAATAAAGCTATTCTCTCGACAATTACATTATTCTGCGAGTACACGAGCACCGCTGGCTTCTCCGCTAGACATCTCGCAGAGTAAAACAGTAGAACCCGTCGTGGACACGACGATTCATTTCGTGGATTTCACAAATTGTGTCGTCAAACAGGGGAAACCTCTCTCGTTCTCATTCGCGCGATTTATCTGGGGGGATATGTCGGGGCGTTCGCCAAGTGTGTACGCACAGTACAGTTACATTTCTCGCACATCTCGCAACCGAAACAGCAGATCTCGCGAATAGCTAATAAGTTACGTTAAAACCAGCGGACGGTTCCGAGCCCTTACACGAGTGTAAAAAATACCTCGGGGAAAATTCCTTTAAATACAACGTAAAACCGTCCGCCGCGTACATGCAATATAATTTTCGGGTATCCTAATTTCAAAACGTAATAATTTCAACGTGGGAGAGATCATGTAACACAGATAATCTAAAGCGTTTTTTTTTTTTTTTAGATTCGCGCAGAAACGACGATGGGATTGTCACTCGGTGTCATTTCCACGCGACAGCGAGCGCTTCCAGAGCCTTCAACATTTTTTACATATTCTCGCTCGCCAGTATCACTTATCTCTCATTCAGCTCGAACGTAACTAAATTACTTCTCCCGTCTCCTCTTCCCTTTTAGAAACGTCACGGCTGCGTCCCGTTTTAACGCTCACGCACTATGGAGGCATGCCCTGTCCTTGTTTAACGTTTGATAAATAATAAGGATAAAACGATGCCGTGAGCGCTGTAAAAAGCGCCGAAAGCGTGAAAACGGAACGCAGCCTGCATGCGCTGTAAGCTCATACAATCCATTCTCTGCGATACGAGCGAAACAACGAATACATACGTCAGGAACGAATCGAACGTAAGATGCATTTCCTTTTTCTTTTTCTTATGATCGTGTTCAATGAAAAACGGCAATGGAGCCTTCGCGAAATGCTAGAGAATAAATTACTACTTGGTTAAAGGATAAGGATTATGCTAAATCGTTTTATCTTATCATATGTACAAGGGGGCGGGGGGGGGAGGGGGTACTTAACAATGTGATGCTTCTTTGAAACATAAACTATTAGGTCACCGTCCAGTGCAGTGTTTTTACAGAGAGATAAAAATCACATCCAGCGTGCATATTCCGTAATCCTTCTCTCTCCACACATCGCACGACTACATTCTACGTAGAATCCTCGTGCCAATCGCATCGCGATCTCGGTATGACGAGCGCGCACCGAGATTCCCCGACGAATCTCCGACGCGAGATTTGCCGAATTACGCTTCACACCAACAGTCCGGGAAGATACTCTCTCTCTCTCTCTTTACAGTCTCTCGATACGGGGGTGCAACAATTAACGTCAATACTCGGGGCTCGATCTCGTTTTCTCTCCTCTCTGTTTCTTCTTTTTCTTTTTTTTTCTTTTTTTTTTGATAACCGCCAAGAACCGCTCGTTTCTCAGTGTGAGTCCACTTAATATTAAATGCCCGCCCGACAGACGTGTGTGTAAATATAATCCGTTTTTGCAAGCTTGGTAATACATTCTAAAATCATTACTTTACGGTGTGTGTGTGTGTGCGCGCACACCGTGCACTTGGTTCCCTCGAGTTACTCTCCAACGTCGTGAACATCGGCAAACCGTGTGATGTACATTATAATACTAATTATATCACATAATAAGTTTTTCGCGTCTTATTTACAGTAACAGTGCTCATCCGTCTGTACACATCTCTCTCATCTCTGAGTGAACCTCCTCTCTCTCTCTCTCTCTCTCTCTTTCTCTCTCACAACTGTGTTACAGGGCATTAAACCGATAAGTAATTCGCGAGCGATTATATAGAATACAGCGGTATTAATCCAACCAGTCGTCAGCGGCCTTCGACAAAGGCAGTTTCAACAATAACGAGTACGAATTACTTAGCGAAAGTAAAACTCGTGCAAGTTTTCCGCGATCTATGAAAAATATATATAATCAATCGTTAGACTTAGCCTACTTTCTCATCTCTCGTATAATTACATTTCAGTCTAAATTGTTCCTCCGAGTAAAACAATGTTCTCCGTAACTTTCTCTCTCCGTTGGTTAGTTGGACTTATTGAACGACTTTGTAATTTTGTGATGCAATTCGGTTCAATGCTCTGTTTCTTTTTTTTTTCTTTAAATATCTCATTGCTTTTCAAAACTTACGTCTGTTATACAAAATAACGGTATAAAGGAAGAATCTGACGTATCTCGAGAAGCATAATCACAAGAATAAAGAAAATCTTTACAGCTATGGGAAAATCTTATTTCAAGAACGATTTATTTTATGATATAGCACTCTCTATAATATATAATTTATTTACAAAAAGATATTGATTATGAGAATTAATTCAATAAATATTGAACGTAATGCAAAGCATTTTCTTTCCTTTTTTTTGCACTAATATTGATAAAATGATTTTTATTTAAAAATAAACGACATGACATTAATATTGCAAGAGAAAGAGAATGCTGTAACGTTTAAAAAATACTGAAATTATATAAAATGTTTCTTTTATATTTTAACTTCTTTGCTTCAGTCACTTTTAAACTTCCTTTTTTTATTTTGCTTACAGGAACTTTGCTGCAATTGAACATTGCTCCACACCATGGATGCGTCCGGAAATGTATTGACAGTCCGGAAAATCTATAGCTCACGTATGCCATAGATATTCCAGTGCTATCAATACATTTCGAAACGCGCACCATCTGTTAATACAACTGTTGTAAAAATATTAGCATCTTCCTTCGATATTCAGACTAGATCGTGAAAAACTGATCTGCCTTTCACTG
The DNA here is from genome assembly GCF_000956235.1 of Wasmannia auropunctata. Taxonomy (NCBI): domain Eukaryota; kingdom Metazoa; phylum Arthropoda; class Insecta; order Hymenoptera; family Formicidae; genus Wasmannia; species Wasmannia auropunctata. The sequence continues at coordinate 433,437 of NW_012026891.1, forward strand.
CTATTTGCGTATAAATATCGCAAAAAACACTAATTCGTAATCATAATGCGGAATAACGAAACAGTTGCATTTGTGTTAGTTACGAAAAACCGAATTTATCGCGTTATATACAAAATACAATACAGGACCCTTAGTAAAATTAAAAATATGAAGAATGAAAGTATATTTTAAGGTCTCGAGAAAGTGAATTTTATGTAAATCAAAATAATAATAATAATATAAAAATATATATCGGCGGAAAACGAAATGCACTTAATTACATTCATAGCACAGACGAGATTCATAGAGTAAACTTGTGAAATTTGCCTTGTAATGCTCGCACTCGCTGTACCAAGTCCAGAAAAGCGTTAAAATACAGACAAGAAAAAAATTGCTGTCAGTATGATCCAATATAATGCGTCGTATCTCGCCAAAGAGATATGATGAGTGAAAGAATTTCCGATGCGAAATGAGTAAGAGTAATGTGACAATAACGCGGATATCAGGTACTTTCTTTTTTTTTTTTTTTCTCGGAATTCGATATCGTGCTGAGCATCAAAGCTCCAAAGTCACAGCATGAATACGAAAAGATGTTTATTACATTCAACTCCGTGATATTATCGATATCACTTCCTCAGTAGTAACACTTTAAAGCTTTTTCAACGGCGGTCCTGCACTGAGCATCCAAATGCCGCGTGTATCGTCAACATAACTCGAAACAACATTCCTTAATGTCTCTGTGTATTGCTAATATCCATTTGATAACGTAAAAAGAATTCGAGTTTCTCTACGCATAGCGGGCAGTCCCACTGGAATACTTTACCGCACCCACGATCCCAGGGACTGCTCGACATGTGTTCCGAGTAGTAATGATGTTCCGAATAATGTTTCCTCTTCTTTTTTACACTGCTTTTTCTGGCTTTCCTCAGGCCATAGAAATCGTAACGTTAATTCCTAGGTTCCCATTATCAGCGAACAGCTGCGCGATGGAGGTGTCAAATACAAGGCAGTCAGAATTTAAAATCGCGGACGACACACCCTCGTGAATGGAACGCGGCATCGCTTCCCACGTGAGACGTCTCCTATGTCCATTTAGTTCTAGTCTGTTGGACGCGAATGAGTTTAATTAAAATAAGAGACGTTTATGCGAGGAGGAAATATTAAATCTATTCAATATCGTTTTAGATGTTACTTTTTTTTTTAGACAAATAACACGAGCTACATTTACCTGTAAGCAAAGTTTTCTGCTTGCTTCCTGGAGCCGATCAGTTGTACAATCGCGAAGAACTGTTGATGTCCATCGTACTTCTCCTGTTTCTCGAGCACCAGCATGAAGTGGTGGCCAAAACAAGACTGCATCATGACCCAATCCACGGCTCCAGGGAGATTAATATCAGTTGCCAAAAAAACAATGTCTTCACCTAAGGAGAAGATTGTACAAGAAAGAATTGTATGAAAACTGTGTTAAAAAGGGGGAAAAGTTACTTAACCACGGTACGAACAGATCAGACGGCGAAGATTCATTACCTTGTAAGGTCGTAATACTTTTGTGGCTCATAATAAGATGCGGCATCACTTGTTCCAGCGACCCCTGCCACTTGCAGGACGCGCCCGGGCAGGGACAGCTGTATGGACGGAACTCGCATGCATCCTCGTGATCTGCCTTCTCCGTGTGCACCAGCGAAACGGTACAGCCACTGGTGGAGTATTTGCAGGGGAACATCACATTACTCGCCACCTTCTCCATGGCCAAATTACGAATGTTACCTGCTCGTCGAGAAAACGCATTATCAGCACAATCTCCATAACGAAAGAAGGAAACAAAGTCTTGGGGTACTGTCACACGTACCCAATGGACCCCTGCACGTGGGGCAACAGGAGAGCTTCGGCCTGCAATTCGTGCAGACCAGATGTCCGCTCTGACATTGCAGGATCGGTGGAAGCACGTAGTCGAAACAGACGGGACACTCGAAGAGACTCGCCAAGTCGGTGGAGCTGCTCAGGGCGGATACGGTCGACGCGGAGGTACTCGCGACCCCCCTCCCCCGCTTGCCCGTGTTGATGTTTAGCTGGGACATCTTGTCTCTTTCAGGTTATGTGCCGAGGAATCGCCACTCCCGACTACTCGAACGGACAATCCCTCAGTTTCTCGCGCCGTTTCTCAGCAATGCATCTTCTCTCTCAACTTCCAGCTGATTCACTTCTCTGTAAAAATCACAATATCCACAAATGTGAGACGTTACCTCGCGTCGACACGACATCTTACTTAACCCTCAAGTGCTCGCGTGCTGGAAACAAAGTTACACATGTGCACGTGTTTTTTTTTTCTTTCTCATGCTACGCAGATAATATTTATATAAAGAACAAATGACTGACTCTTTTACCTTTTACAAATGTATATCTGGAAGATACACAAGTTTTTTTCCTTTCGATATTTTTAGATCTCCTAAGTGGACAGTTTAAAAATAAAAATTTTCTCTATTTTTAAAACATATTTTAGAGTATTAATTCGGTCTTTTAATTTTCTTAAAGTAAAATGTGACAAGCACAGGTACTACAAACATATAATCTTATTTTTACCTGTTCTGTCATAATAAAAAATATATATATAATCTATATCACATAAATTTTTTAATTTAAGACCTCAGAGATAAACTTTAAAATATTCGAACACATTTACAAGTTAAAGCTTTTAGAATAGCTGGGCTTTAATAAACTCTATACAATTGTACAAATTTTCACACCTTAATAACGGGTTAGAAATTCAATTGAGTCTACCTGAGAAAGAGAATATATATCTAAAAAAAAAAGTCTAGAATTTTTTTTCTATAAATATAGATAATAGGGGAATAATGGCTCTCTGACTCAGACGAGTACACAAGTACTAATTATATTTTTAGACTAACTTAAGTGTTACTATTAAGCTATTAGTATCACTAACGACATCAGTATGTAATGCCCGTATACTTTTAATAATTACAATTATGAATTATGCGTGATGAGATGAAAGCATGCGAATCGAAGCTAACGATTTCAGATCGTTGCTGACATTAGATCGTTACGTCTTGTTAGAGGCTACCTAAATCTCCAGCTCCGTTTCGCCGTTTCACCGTAATTATCAGTTTCAATTGAATTGTACAAATGCCACGTCTTCGCTCGATAAAAATACCGTATCCACGCAGGTTTCAGCACGGAGTATTGTCACTTGTTTGAATACCAACTTGTCTGACTGTGTCCAATGACCGCGCGCAGACAACAATTGCATGTATCTAGGGCCCGAACAACCGACGATAGTCGACGACGTGTGCAATGTATGCATTGTGCAATGCCAAGTCGCCGCGTGTTTTTTTTTTCCTCCACGCAAAGGAAGAAATCTGATGATTCGGACAGTTTTCGATCTCGCGAGCAAATCATTATTGCGAGGGGAAAAACATGCCCGTTGTCATTTCAATTGTCAATCCACAGCATCGACCACAAATTTTTCTTCGTGCTCCGGGAGGATTTTCAAATGATACCGTTTCTTAACTTTCCAGCATCAATTAACTATGTAAAAATAATAAGTATGTAAATAAGTATGTAAAAAGTAATTTGTTAAAGTTACTCGGCAAAGAAAACCGTGTCTCTCCGTGAAAGACTTCGAGAGAAACGTTCTAGCATCAGTTTAAAAGTCTCAGATCAGAAGTAACGTGAAATAAAGTGATTTTTAGTCAATTTAACATTTTCTAATGTTGCAAGTTCAGTCTTTGAGATTCGCTCTTCGATAAATTCAAAACCCCAGGGGGGACTGCGGCGATCGTTTTCACGGCAAGACCGAGACACGGCGAAGACTATAGTACCTGCGTTCTCCTATCGAAGCTGTTTTTTTTTTATCTCCTTATCGCTATCCTCCAGGTATCTGAACCTTCGGCAGCATCGCTACTTTCTTCCAGGCCGCCCACTTACCGAGGCGCAAAGGCAGGATTAGACGAAGCGGTAATCGGCAAAGACCCGTCGTCGCGTTCACCGCCGGGGCAGGTGACACGTACTGCACGCCGCCTCCCCTGCGATCGGGAGGCTCGCACGGCCGTACGACAGGAGTCGTGAGAAGGCACTTGTTGTGGGAGGCAGCGACGTTAACGACGAGGAGCGCGTAGTCGCAGCAGGTGACTCGACGCGGCGGCGGCGGCGGCGGTGGCCAAGATCCGTGATGAGCGTTGTTGCGCGTGAGCCCGTCGACGTTGCGTGACGACGCATCGATGTGACCGGGGTGTTGCGACGATGACGCGAGAGAGAGAGAGAGAGAAAGAGTGTGTGTGTGTGCTGTATTTTTCCTCGGACTCGGCGGGGTAAGCAAGCGGGAGCAGAGCGGGATTATAGGCGGGTAGTGGAGGAGGAGGAGGAGGAGGGGGCTACATCGCGGATCCCCGCGATCGTCGAGGCGGCGTGACCGATCGCACCCGTGCCGATTCTGGGTGAGGCATAGCACCGCGCTCGGGAACACGCTTTCTCTCTGCTTCTCTCGTCGGTCGGTCTCCCGCTCGCGCTCTCTCCGTCCGCAACGATCCTCCGCTTCCGCTCACAGACGACGCATCCGGTAACTCGGGTCTCCCACGAGAGAAGATCCGTGCGTGGCTCCGAAAACGCGACGAACTCGAGCAGCCACACAGCTGTTATACACACACGCACGCACACGCCGACGAGTCAGCGCCGCTCGTGTAACCATCGGGAGTACCGGAGTATCGGAAACTGCCAAAGTGAACTGCCGTCTGCCGAAAGGGGCACTGCGAGGTTGCGCAGCGGCATCTGTCGAGGAAGTCGTTAATGTCATCCGCGATCCTCTCCTCCTCGCCAGATCCGCTCGTCAAACAATGACGATGATGGAAAATAACGTTTCGGATCTGAGCAAAAAAAAAAACTGTATCGTACTCGACTGTATTGTTATTCGTCGAATAAAGTTTTATATATAGATAAAGTTTTATATATGTGTATAAAAGATTACGTATAAAAGATTAAATATAAGAGATAAAAAATGAAGAATGAATATATAGAACAGAAGGACAAAGAGAGATTAAATGTGTGATAGAAGATTAAGATTGGATATGTAGGACAGAAGATTAAAATTGAATATATAAGAAAGAAGATTAAGATTAGATATATAATTATATATATATTCATTATACATTTCTTAAATATACATATATATTTTTTTTTTAATATTTAAAATAATTACAAATTTTATATATTTATATATTTAATATAATTAAATATATATGTATATTTTTTGTGATATATATATTTTATATAATGTAAAATTGAAGATGCAATCTTCAAAATTCTCAATCTTCCTTGAAAAAAAAAAAAAAGTATGAGAAATAGAATAGAATTAAAAAATAGAGAACAAATAAACTTTGTGCATTACATATGTATATATTGTATGTTATAAATGCCACAAGGAACAATTGAAATAATGGGCATTTTTATTTTTTTTTTGCTATAATTAAAATATACACTGTGTCATGGGTGAAACAGGCGAATAGTAATTAATAGTAACAAAATATCTGTATCGTTTCCCTTTAATTTTTCTCTCTCCCTCTCTACTCTACCTCTCGTCTGTTTTCAATATATATTTCCGCACGCAGCAAATATGGTATACACAGTATACAGATTTAATTTCAAAGACATTAGCCTGGCTTTGGAGACCTTCTCGAGTGGGCGGCCACTCGCGTTAAACTTTATTTAGCACGATGAACAGTTAAAGCCAAACCGTTGATGCCTTTGCGACGTCTGAGAAAGAATCTTTTTTTTTTTTTAATTTTTTGACTATAGCTTCTTCGGGCCCCGTTACAATATAATTTCGATGTATCTAAATGTAGTCCCATTGTACGTCTTATCTACATTCTTTACAATTATGTTAATCAGTTAATCCTGTCAATTTCGTGGTCGAAACCGCAAGTTCTATTAATTGTCAAGATTTTTCTAGTGCCTGTATCATCACTTGTGTTAACAGTCTTATCGCGATATGAAGGACAGTCTTTACACAGTGAACAGGAACTGCTGCTCGATATAGAAATGTGAAAGAAACGTGAAAGAGAAACTTGATTATCATCCCCGGTCGTTTCGCGCCTTAAACGTTCTAATCACCTGGATCGGTTTAGGGAAGCCATTGTCACACACTCAGCTCATCATCATCATCCTCCAGCGGTGGTGATTTTATCCTTACATATGTCTATTTCCTATCTTATTTTCTTTTTTTTTTCTTTTGTTCGTTCGTACAGACCGAGACACGCAGACCGTACACAGATGACACGCAAATAATAGAACTTTGTTTCAAGATAGGTTTTATCCATCTTACACGTTATTAGAGACAAACTGCCGGACAATATCATGGCGATATACATTTTATGATACATTTAGGATATCGATAATATGACACGATGCTGCGTTAAATATTGTGTAAACTATGATTAATTACCGCAAGTTTTTCTCCGTTTTCCTCGTTACTACTAGATGCGCTATTTCGTCGACAGCAGGAAGTATCAGTTGGATCGCTCGCGCGCGTGCACTTCACGTGTATACCCAGGACGTTCATATTTTAATTATATAATTTTTTTTTAGTTTTTTTTTTCGTCTAAATATTTTCGCTGGTTTCGTATTCTATTATAAACACACATACACATACGTGTGGGCGGGCGTAATACGGGAGCTGCAAGTTGTATCACGCACGCACGCACACATACGACATGTATAATTTGTTTTCCAATCTCAAAGATAGTAACTATAAGTTATTATTAGGTTACTAACCTTATAAGGGTAGATTACATTATGTTATTATGTACCAATGTTACAAGTTAGGAGTTAAGCACAAGAAAAAAAAAATGGATTTTGATCTAAGGCCTTGGTCCTTGAATAATAACTACTCCTTTTTTTTCCATTCTCAAGCGAGCATTCTCAAAAAGCTTGTGACTGCGAAGAGAACATGAACATGTCGGAGAAGATCATTAAGATACTTAGACTTTATGCATTTAATCGCAAAGCTTGAAAAAAAAGCGCTTTAAACACGCTCAGAAATTCATGATTTTTTTTTTTAAATAATGTACGATACTTTTTTCTGCAATCATGACTCGTGAGTATACTGTAAATGTCACGTTTATTCAGCCTCAGAAGACTGCGTTTAATTATTGCCCACGTGGACAATTCATTTTTCTGTCCTCTAAACTTGATCCTCTTTCTCAGCCTCTCAGAAGCCGGATTGGATACTAGCTAGATTCCTAAGCAGAATTGAACTCCGAGTTTAATAGAATTCATGGCAGAAAAAAGTGGGCTAATCCGAGTTACTGGCGCATAAATTAAATTTATGTGTTATTCCAGCGAGATTTTAATAGAACGTCCTTCGAACATAAAGAGTAGCAGCACCGACGAGGTACCAGAAAAGACTAATTTTCGTCTTAAACTCACGCGTGATTGTCAAAATGTGAACTCGATTGGTTTGAGATGTTAATTATATGATTTGCAATAACGCGAATGTTTCGTAGATACGAATATCTATACGATATAACAATATTCTATGTAATTTATATATAAGATAAATTACAAAGTGCACTTTACCATCAGCTGCATATATCTCCAATTTTTACAAATAATAAAAATTTTTTTTATTCACCAAATGTAAAATTAAATTGGAGGCTGAAATATTTGATCTTTCTTATTTTGTGAGAAATAATTTAGACCGCAGAGTTATAAGTACCTTGTCAGTGATAACATGAAATTGAATGTAAACATAACAATACGAACTATTCACAATTTCTTTGCTGTTGATTATGCGAAAGTAAAAAAAAAAAAAAGTTCTAATATTAATTAACTTATATTCTATTACTAATGAGAAATTGCGAAAAATAACACCTTAGACGAATTTGAACCTCTCTGCCTTACTCTTCATCGAGAAAGAGAGAGAGAGAGAGCGAGAGAGATTCAATCAACTCAAATGATACTGATCACAATACTCGATACATATTTTCAAGGTTAAAGTCATATACATATTATTGTAGGATTGTAAGAGAAGCGTTAGCATTATAACTATAAACCGATGATTATAATTCGCTAACGCGGGATACAACCAATAACGCAACGTTAGACTCGGATCAGCCTGTATTTTCCTTCGTGGAAAGTTCTTTCGAATCTTCTTTTTCATATAATTAGATGGCGATTGCAAAAATAAAAAAAAATATCTAACAATTTGAATTATTACACACATTAAATTGTAAGCATAGTCGGCGGTACAACTGCAAGCTATATGAAATATTCGAATATGATAAAACTGAAATTTTTAACATATAAATGATTAGCTAAAGTAGAATTCTAAAGTATTGGATTTTCCAAAAAGTTTGTAATTTTTCAAAAAAGTCACACATTTTTACATGTAAACATTTACATTGACTGTCTTTAAACATACTTACGTTTTAAAATATAGACATATTTTTATTCAATTGTATTACATTTGTTGGAAAAAACTTGTGAAAATTTTATCTTGTGTTGGGCATTCTGACTCGAATATTTCTGAAGATGTGACTTAAACTTTTTGGATAATCCAATGGATATACATGTTAATATAGCAAATTAATAATATAATACAAATAAGTGATTTATATATAAATTTCTGCATCTCAAATCATATTTCAGGCCTTGCGACAAAACTTCTCGCTTAATATGCAATCGTATTATAATGGTTGATATTCACTATATTGGATGATTGGCTGATAAAGCAAGTTCGTTCGTTTGCTGATCACAAATTGTTTTGTATATCCATTTCTATACAAACTTTACTCATACAAATAGAGTCAACGGTTCACCGAATGGAGTTAAAATATTGTGATTGCCATTTCTGCGTTCTGTGCAGAAGAAAAAAAGTTTCATGCCATTTTATGTATCCTATATTGTATTGTAAGGTTTGCATATCTCATATCGGACAGCGTATTTTGCACGATAAAAAGTTATCGACAAGGTAAAAAGCACGATTTTGGACATTAATTATTAATGGTTGGTGATTAATTATTAATGGTTTTGGGTATTTTATCAACCTTTCTTTCTGTTCTGGTCTACTAGTTTACTGCCCTTGTCCTTTCGATGCAACCATTCGAATTCTTTCACTCTCTTTCTTCCCTCTCATGCTCATACATCATGCATATACATTATAAATATACTTTTTCCACTTTCAGTGCAAAAAGTATAACGAAGTATACAAGGAGCAAACCCATCTGTTATATAATTACATCGCAACTTACATGCAATTACTTCGCGTATCTTTACATAGAGTACACACGGGGTCATAAACGCCTTAACGAGCTGTTTACTCGTTTTCTTGATCTGGATGAGACTTTCAGGAATCTTGCTTAGCAAGTTCGTTGAATTAATTGCCAATTAAGTTAATCGGAGTTAAAAATTGGAGACACTACGGAGAGAAAAAAATATAACGTGCGGTCGGCCGTTTCGGTCCTCAATTACGAAGCACTGGTTTTTGGAGAACGATTGACTTATTTACTCAACGTCTGTTAAACGAAGATATTAATATTGTTACTCTTAACTGTTACTGTTAATATCCGTCGTTATGCCATTACTTGCGCAAGCTTCCTTCGTAACTAAATTCGGGGAATCCGAGGTATTTTCTGTGCTCAATGAGCTGTTTACAACTCGCTAAGCTTTTCTGGTTTTTTTTCCTGTTTCCTTCTTTTTTTTAATTTTTTTTTCCCCCCCGAAATCCCGGATTCAGTCTCGGTTTGGTAGACGAAATATTGTCCCACCTATAATAAAAGGTTCTACTCGTAATCATCAAACGTTTCAATACAACCAAGAGATTTACCTCTCTCAGCCATATACTTTTCTTTCTCTCTCTCTTTCTCACACACATACGCACATTCTCTTTCTTTCTCTCTCTCCCTTTCTCTCCCTCTCACTCTCTCTCAATATGGTTGATGTCTCTGAAATTGACGCGGTCCCGGACCGTTACCTCGCGGTTTGGGACCATATCCCATATTGTCGTATCCATCGTAACCAGCGTAATCGTAGTTCGCGTACATGTCATCGTAGCTATGATAACCGTTGTACTCGGGGATGTAGCCGTATCCACCACCGCCATATCCATATCCGCCATATCCGGGCGCCCAGAAGCCCTGGCCTCTTGGATCTGGGTTAACCTTCACCTTCTTGACGTCTACTTCCTTACCATTGATCGTCTGCTTAGGCGTCTTCAACAACTTGTATACGACCTCTTTCGAATCGAACGTGATAAAGCAAAAGCCTTTACGTTGATTCTTAACTTTATCGAAAGGCGCCTGCAGCTCGACTATGGTACCATATTGACTGAAGTAGTTCTTAATGTCGTCGTCGGAGATCTCAGGAGTGAGACCACCCACGAAGATTTTACCGTGCTGAGGCTTTTTGCTAACCCGTTTCGGATCCACCTGTAAAAACATAAATTATGCTCCTGTGAAAACGTGCGGGTACAATGCGGGAACGAGGCACGAGGCGGCATAAGTATCGTCCTGCCGCATTGTCAAAAAGTTGTAACATCGACGTGCAACGTGCGGTGCGCGACTCTTGGCATTGAGATACGAATTAGGCTACAAGGCCTGAATCGCGTGCAGGAGAAATAAATTCCAGTACCTTGCGCTTATTGATGTAGTGCTCGCCAGATGCGAGTAGCTTGTCGATGGTCTTCGGATTGGTGAACACCATGAACGCGAAACCGCGCGAGATACCGGTGTGGGGATCGACCTTCACCGAGATGCTCTCGATCTCGCCGAACTTGCCGAAGTGATCCCGCAGCTCCTTATCGGTCGTGTTGCGGGACAGTCCGCCGATAAAGAGCTTACGCTCGTCGTCCTTACCGGGGATGCCGGCGGTAGCCTGTTGCTGCGAGGCCGACTGCGAGGACGAGTGTTGCTGCTGGTGGTGCATACCCGAATCCTGATTCTGCTGATGAGAATCGTTCTGCTGGTGCCCCGATTGATCCTGCATACCGTCCTGACTCTGAAAATCCACCGCTGCCGCCATCGTGATTTCTCAAGCGCGTTCCCTGTACACCGTCACACCGTCTCGGCGCGCGCGATATAGACAAAGCAAGCCTGGTCCTAGACTATCAGTCCCGACCGCCAGCAACGTCAGGACGCGTCGTCTCCCGGTTCAGGAACCGAAATCGGAGCACGATCGGCAGGCAGATATTCTACACGCGTGGCACGGATCGGTAGCTCAACGTCGTACCTGGATATAGTGGGCTTAAATTAATGACCGGTGTGACTACGCCGGCTTAGCCTACGCGAAAGGAAAGGAGAGGAGATTAACTTCCGCGTCAGGCGACGACGATTCCGCGCCGGAGCGAGTTTCGTTCCCTGATTCGTCGTAGTCGCCATTACCGCGCTCGTCGGCCAATTGGCGACACCGGCCGCGACGGTCAGCGACAGCTGGCGGCACCTTTCGGCATTAATGCGCGACGCGTACGCCGGAAGTTGTGCGCGAGTTCTTTGTCGCGTCGCGGTCGGTCTCCCAATTTCGGGCGGGCCACCTCTCTCGCCAACTTTTGCCGCACCACGTCTCGTCCCGGGGGTCGCGTCTTGCATGCGCGTCTTATGCCGAAAAAGTATTCAATTAATCATCCCTTGATGCAAAGTGTATCAACTTGATACGTTATTCTTCAAATGTATACTGTAAAAATTAAAAAAAAATTAAATAAAAAGTTACTATAGTTAGGTCCATTTCTACCAATGTAGATTAACTTTAATCTCGGTTGAATTTATTCTTTATCTTCTTCTAATTCTTAAAACTAGAAAAAGACGAAAATTAAGTTAAACCGAGATTAAAGTTAATCTACATTGATAGATTATAGAAATGGACATATCGCAGTCGATATGTGACGAGAATAATCGATTACGATTGGTCGATTTCTTAGAGGTCCATCTTATTGGACAAAAATGGCAGTGAAAATGCTGCTTGATCCCGGGCGAATCCCAGCTGGCCCAGCTACCTCTCTTCATTTTCGTAGGTAGGTACGAATGTCGAAATCGCCGCGGCAAACGTTTCAATTTCTTCGATTTCGAGGTGAGTGTAATAAAAATCGATATCCCCCTTGCTCGCCGCCGCAAGGTTATGCCCTGGCCATCGCGTCTCGTTTTTGCATTTCGCTCGGTCGCCGGAAAAATAGAATCATTCGCTGCTCCGGGCTGCAGGGCGTCTGCCGGAGTAATTTCAACTGGGCGATTCGTGCACGAGAAACTCGCCGGAACCATATCGTTGGAAACATAACCTGATTTGGCAACGTGATATCGAATCGTTTCGCGCTAATAAACTCCGTAAATATATATCTCTGATTTTTTATTTGTTAGGCTACATTCCAAACGTTGCTTTCGAAGAAAATTTTACTGAAGAAGCTACATAGTTTACGTTACCTGTGCTATAGCTTTTTAGCTAAAATTTTTGCTCCAGAGCAACGTTTTCGGAATGAAGCCTTATTTTATATATTTCGCGGGAAATAAAAATTCATGTATCGCATCTTACCACATTATTTTGAAAAAAAAAAACCCTTTCCTGTCTGCGAGTCTATTTTCTTGAACTGTTTAATATAGTAGAAAGTACAATTTTTTTTCTCTTCTGATAGAGATATTGTTTGTAGCTCGAAATTCGATTCTTCAAGTGTATTAAAATTTCCTATCTGGAGTAACGTACTGATTTTACATTGTTACTAATCTACTGATCTCCTCTTCTTTCGCATACACAGTGCATTAGATGGCAGAAATGTCAAAGCGAACAGCAACGACGGAATTGAATCATGACAACTGGAATGAGGAGAACGAACCGGAGGAAGCGGGAACATTTGTACTGGCGTCAAATGATCAAATCGAGAAGAGAGTTATAAAAACGGCGAGGCGTCGTTTGCCGTCGAAGGACGTAAGTACATGCCCCGATTACTATTTCTTTTTATTCATTATCTTATTTATCTTCGTCCGCGCGTCGTCACCTATTCCGTGTTGATTATTTCAGGGGTCGTCCACGAAAAGTGCATTTGGAACGTTTACAGGTTTCAAAACTACTCCCCTACCGAGTTTGTCCCCGTTCAGTTTTCTAGCTAGCGTAAGCACCACTTCTAGTACGACCACTTCCACTACGTCAGCGACGACTGTAAATACAAGTAGCAAGCAGATTGCGAGCAACGGCGCTCCTAAGAGTCCCGAAACTAATGCAGATAAAAAGGAAGAAGTTGCCAAATTACAGACTACATCGAGTACAAGCGCGAGCAAAAAGATTTCGGTCGAGCAAGGCGCTGAAAAGACGAAGAATCACTCGTCCGATTACTACGCGAAACTGAAGGGACTGAATGAAAGCGTCGCTACATGGATAAAGAGCCATGTAGACGCGAATCCGTTTTGCATATTGACGCCTATATTTAAGGATTACGAGAAATATTTGAAAGAGATTACGTCGAAAGAGGAGAGCACCAAGGCACAGACCTCGCACACTTCGGCTGCGCAAAATGACAGCAAACAGGATACCAGCTCGGAGAAAAAAACGGAAAAGTCAGCGTATGGCAGTTTAAACACAATAAAGTCCATGCAAAGTACAAAGCCCCCTTTAACCGCGGGAACAGAGTGGAAACCTGAGAAGTCGATATTTTCCAACATCACCGCGAACACCACGTCGGTGTTCAGTAACGCGGCAGAACAGAAGGCAGAAAGTTCCAAGTCCGTGTTTGGTAATACCGATAACGTAACTGCCGATAAGGGTAGATCCATTTTTGGAAACGTCGAGTCGACCGTCGCTAGTAAGAATATATTCGGCAGTACGGAAAGTAATCCCTTCCTGCATAAACCTACCGTTTCGGACAGCGGAAATACGGACGAGGAGGAGGCCAAGTCCAACGCGAAGTCCGTCGCCCCTACCTTTCCCACTTTCAGTTTCGGACAGAGTTCCACTGCCAGTAACGTGACGGCTGGATTTAGTTTCGGAAGGTAATTTGTTCATTAACTTGCCCGCGATATCTTATGCTGATTGAAACGCGCAAATACACATTTTTCTAATTTACAGTGCAAAGCCATTTTCGTTTGCTCCTCAAGCTGTAAAACCGCAAGAGTCCGAGGACAAAACCGACAATGAAAATAAGGACGAGGAAGATGAGGAACCGCCGAAGCCAGATTTCAAACCGGTAGCCGAAGAGGGTACCATTTACGAACAGAGGTAAGTACATCGTGATTTTTTTAAATTATAATGCAAATGTCAAAATGAAAGCTGCATAAAACTTTTTAAAAGAGTTTAGCTTTATTATTATGGTAAATTAATTAAATGCTTAATTTCTTTTTTTTTTTTTTTTACAGATGTAAAGTCTTTGTGAAGAAGGACAACAACTTCAGTGACAGGGGCATCGGGATGTTGTATCTGAAGCCAACACCGACCGGGAAGACTCAATTGATAGTACGCGCCGACACTACTTTGGGCAATTTGCTACTCAATACCCTATTGACTCAAAGCATTCCCACGAAGCGCATGAACAAGAACACGATAATGTTGGTCTGCCTACCGATGCCAGATTCTTCACCGCCACCAGTCGCAGTGCTGCTGAGAGTGAAAACTAGTGAAGACGCGGATGAATTACTAGAAGCGTTGAATAAGCATAAAAAGTAGAGAAATTTACGCAAAACTCGATTTGCGTATCCCCGAACAAACTTTTTTTCTTGACGTTATCTCGTGAACAGCTTGAAGAATAAAGTGAACGCTAATCTATAAATAATCAAAATTTTGTCCATTGTTAATCAGGGTAATGATTTTGTGTTGAACTTTATTTATCATTCTATAAAATCTAAATTGTGCGATCGCCTTGAAATTTAATTATGAATCATCAGAAGTAAAATGGAGGAAACTGGATAAATATCAATAATTAAATTTTTTTTCAATTACCATTTTATTTATAGTTATTGCATAAAAATGTAATTATTCGTTTTCTTATTAAAGTTTACTTAATAAGAGGCAACAATTCAGTTTCCAAAAAACGTCTCAATTTACATGTATGACACTATTGGAATGAATGTTGCAACTGTAATCAATAATGTAATAATAATAATAATAATAATACGAAATATATGTACATAGTAGAAATATAATAGTGTATAATATGATATTACGAAAGAAGCAATTTATGCTTACGATAGCTGCTGAAATATTCTCTGTACTATTAATTAGAGAAATAATTGTACTATTACAGAAATTAATTACAAGTGCAAGAGTATTATTAGATTACATGAAATTGCCTGATATGATATTTTACGAAAGACGAATTCCTTGTTTATAGTAATTGGTACAAAATAAGTAAAAATATATATATATTTGACGTTCTATCATTACGTTATATTTTAAAGAGAATTTACGTATTGATTATTTACGAAATAGATTAACGAATAATCAACGAATGTTCAGGGTAAATAGATATTCATTTGACACAGTTTGTAGAGTTATAAATCATCAATCTTTTACTCTATTTATTATTATACATTTGTTATACGTACTTAATTACACGAAATTATTCTATCTTGAAAATTTTTTCATTTAATCAAAAGCACATATTTTCTTTGGATTGCTTATGTGATTTGAATAATAGAAAATTACATAAATACACAAAGAATATATTAAAGATAATTCGTGATTCAAATTCGTGAAAAAAATATCCGCATAAATGATTTTCAAATGCAAGTAGATCGAAAGATATTTTATTCGTGACAATAAATCTCTTATAATTAGTTGAAGCTTTTAAATTACGTTTGCACTGAGAAAAGCCTCTCTTTCTCTTTTTCTCTCTTATAACAAATTATAGAATTATCTATATAAGTCGACTGTATATATACAAGCTTAGAAATTTGTCAGATTTCAAGGAATTTAGTTTCACTATTCACGCGCATATACTAATATCGCCACTGACTTGATAAACATTGTCATTTATATTTATGCCTAATTGAATGATACACACATAAAAATCTGAAAAATGAACATCGTTAGATATTTAATATGTTCAGTAATATTATCCAACAATACATGAATTTTCCTCTAAGTGTCTCTATGAATGTGGCATATTGATGAAATTAAAGAACAAATATATTCTGTATATACAAAACTAATATAATTGTTTAAATCATATATGTATATTGTGTAGACGTGGTAATATATATTATTAATGTGGCCTATACAAGATGAGAAAATACAGGGTTAGTTTTTTGCTCTCTAAAAAATATCGTGTGATGCGTGATCGTCTGTTATACTGTACACTTCGTGAGAATACACGATATAGTTTTTCGTCTTCAAACTCTTTGCGCCATAAACGGCGTTAGAGGACCCATCTGTCCTAAGCCTACTTGAATGTGTTGCATGTGAATTTCAACGCAGTTTTGAAACACTTGCTGATTCTGCGGGCTGAGTTTCGATCTTATCTGCTCCATGGTACCTTGCAGTACTTTGAGCTCGTATGCGTTTCGATCGGAATCCGATAAGCTCTGCGATAAAGGAAATTATGTCTTTAGTATCAGATAAGCGAGGGGAAATAATAAATTTAGCCAAAAATATCTATTTATCTTACTTTCACTTGTAACATCAACGCAGTCAGATCCGTAACCAACTGATTCATTTTTCCTGGTGCTTTATCGTTTATTACATTATTTTTGGCAACCATATCCGCCGCTTCTTGCTTGCACTTCTCTCGGAGATGCGACGGTGCCAACATCGCCGCCACGCTGGGTTCAGGCGCCATTTCCTGGCACAATTCTTGTATGTCGTTCAAAAAGTCTTGGAGAGCTCCATTCATTCTCTCCAATTCGACAATAATTCTAAAAACGGCAATACAGTATAATAAAAAGCATCATATACACATATATTTTAAATATCTCTTAAATATTTAGTAAATCGTACCCTGCATATTTTTTTTCGAAATCGGATGGAAGCGATTCACCCAAGGAACGTCTCTTCTCAGCTTCCCCGTTCATCTCCTTCAACTTCTTGAGTTTGTTCTTCTTAGTTATTAATATCTTGTTCACCTTGACCATAAATTCGAGTAACTTGAGCGGAAAACCGTTCACTGTACCGCCGGTATTCGTCTTCTTCGGAATGGACGCAGAGACGTTCGATATTAAAGGGTCATTGGTCAATCGCGGGGACAGCTTCATCATGTACGGCGATGAGGGTACGTATTGCAAAGGCCGTGGTCTGAACTTCTGAGAGAACGATGCCAAGCTGATTGTTTCCGGTGGTTCGTTCGACTGGTAGAAGTAAGTCTTATATTAATATACAAATGTAAACGTAGACATTTTCTTCGGTGAGAACAAGATACCAAAACACATACTAAAACTTCGTAATCCGGGACGCTGTGCGTGCCAAGTCCAGCTCTCTCGAATGTAATTCTGTAGGTGTTATTACTGGTATCGACGGCGTCGATGCTTCCGGTGAACAAACCATCCTGCGGTTTCCTCAATCTCGCCGTCACTTTCGTGCCGATTACCAACTGCAACGGTATCTCAGACGGCAGATCCTTGAAACTGCTTATATCCGTCGTCTTCCTCTGCTGCAGCATCCGTATTTTCTGTCTCTTCCTCTCCAGCTCGCGTCTCTCCTCCTCGAAGAACGACTGCGAGCACCGTCGCGGCTTGCCCATCATCCTCCTGATCTTGCACCACTCCACGCGCGTGAGCTTGCGAGTCTTCAATTGTGGAAACGATTCTTTCAAGCAAATCATGAAGTCGTTGTCGCCCTCGAACAATACCCTGCGAGAAACATCAGTAGAAAATAAAATTAAGAAAATAATAATAGAAAAACTGATTTATATACATGTTGCGGATACTATTTTTAATATCTGTATTTTTCAGTATTTCGCATTATGATATTTGTACGTACTTATCGATATTGCTGTAGAACCACTCGTAACAGACCCATTTATGCGCCTTTGGTAGTTTCAACAAGTTTCTCAGTCTCATGCCGATTTTCTGTCCTATTTTACGATCCGGCGACGTGAGCTGCGACACCTTGTCGGGCTCCTTCTCCTGCTTGATCGGAGTCGTTACAGGAGTTGCTGGTTGCGAAGACGAGCTTGTACTTTTTGGCGTACTCGACATCTTAGTCTGCCTCTTCACTGGCGACGGTCGCATCAACTTTTTGGGAGATTGTTTCGCCTCTATGGTCGAAGGATCCTTCTTGATTCTGTGAGCATAATTATTATGTATTAAACATAATGAGTTGGAAGGATCGATTGATCCATTTATCTAATTACCATTACTTTCTCTTTTTAAACATAGACTAATTCACCTGTGGTGTGGATGATTGATCAAAATGTCATCGTAGAACAGTTTGTTCTTTTTCCTGATTCTCGCTGGCATCCCTCTGCGATTCAACACCTGCACCGGCTGGGTAGGGGGATTCGGTTTGGAGGGTGGCTGAGTGCCCACCCTCTGCAAACCCAAAGCCGCGGGTCCCAGTTCCGGTATCGGCTCCGACTCCTCTGTGTCCATTTGTTGATCCATCGAGAGATTCGAATTGTGCAGCTCATCCATATCCATTGTATCGTCGTCGATTATCTCTGTCTTGATCTCGTCGATGGATGGATAACCACCATTTTTTATGGACAGCAACGCTTCCGCAGATTCACCTGAACAGATTTGTTCGAAATCAGTACGCGCATACACGCGATTAAGCGGGGAGATAATTTCCAGAAATCCGTACGTCATGCATAGCGTATAGTGATCTACAAATGAAGTCAAATAAGAATTGTCTCAGTAATCATAAACCAAAGACCGGCAACATATATTTAGCGTTTGTACAAAAAAATGTGCACCCCGCGAAAGAACAAATTCGGGAAACTTAAAAAAAATGTACATATGCTTAAATTGCAGGATAACAGCCGCGATGCATTCGCGGCAAATATAAAAAAAACGAAAATCCGATCGAGGGATGGGGGAGGGGGTGACTACGCCGAGGGGGACTACGCGTGCATCCCGTCGACTCGAGCCGATGAAATTACGGGAGCCCCGTCGAATTGGCGGTACACGACGAATTCGCGAGGGTAGGTATCGACCGTGCATCAGCATCAGAGGGGCGACATAACCAAACTCGCAACCTGGGAGGGCGTCTGGTAAACGGACCGCGCGGACAGCCGTCGACGCGGGGCGACGCCGCGGCTCGGCGGCGGCACGGGGACGCTCCGCCGTCGGGCCCGGCCGCGTCGCGGGGCAACGCCGAGCCGCGAAATGCCACGACGGCGTATCCCGCTTGAATCGTGTGTGATGATTTTTGAAATTTTAAACCCGACCCGCACCCGATCGCCGTTCGAACGGCGATTACGGCCGGCGCGGGCGCGTCGGCCGCGGCGCGGCCCGTCGGACCGCCGAACCGAGAACGCGGATTCCGCGGCGGCCGGTCCCCGCGGCCGCCCGCTAACGCCCGTCCCGTTAATTTCCTCGAAAATAAACGCAAAGTTTGACTCACTTTCAATCACGTCCGCCATGTTGACAGTCAGTGATGCATCATGGGTACGTACTTCCGACTTCGTCGGGTTCGTCGGTTCCGCCATCTCGCGTGGCCGGGCCGGGTTGGCGATTGGCGCCGTCCCGGAAGTCGTGCCGCGGACGCCCCGGCGTGCGCGGGGGGGTCGGTAAGGTGTAACGCCGAAAATCGCGGCCGCTCCCGCGCGCCGTGTTGTTGCCGCCACTCGAGACGTGGAGAATTAATTATGTACTTGAGTCAGTGGCGATATACAACGAATAATTACACTAACTTTTCGAAATTCGAATTTTTTTTCGAAATAATTCATAATTGCACGGGTAGACGCGAAAATAGATTGACCTTAATTTCCTTTGCAGCTGCATCACACGGTTATTTCTCTTTTTGCGATTAAAATAAAATTAATTAGACATTGAAAAGAAAAGTTTAAAAATAAATAATAGATGCAAAATATGAAAGGGACAAGAAGTTGCGAGGTACTCGTTCTGCACTTTATTAAATGAAGTAGGTACACAGTGCAGATATATAATTGGACGTTGGAGAGAGAAGAAGGAGAGACATAAGGTGTAGTGTAGGTGCAAGAGAACAAACCTCTTGACAGTGTTGACACGCGTAGTTCATCGCCGCTCACTTCAAGCGGCACGTTCGTGACTGGGTGACGTCGGAGACAGCGGTGCGACGCTCCTTCCTCGTTTGTACTTTAATTTCCCTGAATTTTTCACGACAATTATGTACGTCGTTTGGATTATTATTGCGTCTTTAACAAGCGGAGAAAACTGCGTGGCTACCGACGGTACGCTTGTAAACGTTAACAGGTACTGCAGAGACAGAGACAGGTTAATCACGTCCGAGGAGAACGACGAGTATTTGCTCGTCGGCGCCGAGAATAATACGAATATCATGCTAGCCTGTCGCTTTTGGTAAGGATTATCCAAATATTAGAATTAATAAAATAATGTCTACAATCCGCAGATAAGCAGCTTTCTTGTTTACTCGAGTAAAACAAAAAGCTACTTCGAAACTCTTTAGATTTCTCAAATTTTCATTATTTTTTTCCCCCCTTTTTACTCCACCAGCTGGTGGATTATAGCGCCTTCAATCTTCTCGCAAGGTTATAACGCACTGCACTGTTTTCCTATCAAATTCTCATTAATTTAATCAATGGTTAATTTGTCAAGTAATATTTATGTGGGAAAAAATCAAATGACAAGGAACAATGAATTTTATAGTTACGAAATTTTGATTTAAGCTTCTGTTGATCGAATTAATTGATTATTCATTAAATTAATGAAGTTTAGTCGCCCTAAATGAAACAGCTTTCTTTAATTAACCTAATTGTGACACGATTAATTCTTGGTTAAGATGCCACCAAGAGAGTTGCAGTGCTAATGTACATTGTACATATAAGTCATATAACAAATGTAAAATACAATTATTCGAAATTTTCAATGTTTTTTTGCAGTATTTTATTGTTAGAGCAAAAAATTAAGTAGCAAAAAATTTTGATGTAATTTTTTTCTTTACAATATTTAATTGTATATATTTTTTGAGAGTGGGATTACTATATAGCATAATGCAAAGTCAACACCTTTACTTATTAATTTCCTCCGAATATAGATAGAAGCAATAAATTCGCGACTACAGTAATAAATTAGCACTCAATTACAGTATAGAGTCGAATTTTTTTCTTGGTGCAGATGCTAAATTCACAGAGGTCAAATTTTCACAGAAGCAACGAGCACGAGGAGGACCAGCCAAAAATTTGGTATTATCAAGATCGTTATCGAGAACAAGCGGAAAAGGAAGTTGAATTGGGAATGGATAATAACGTTTCATACAGTAGAATATATACAACCCCGGATCTCTCTCTGGTTGTAAAAAGCTTCACAGTCATCGACACCGGCATTTATCGATGCCACGGCAAAGAAGGTCAAGAGAAGGAAAATAAATATAATTACAGGATTGAACGTAAAGAATAAATTTGTTGCCAGAGATTTGCTCTGACAAGTATTGAGTATGAGTATCAAAATTAATATTCATTTTTATGCGCGACAGCAATTCTTAAGAATATTGGCGGCGAGTTTGTAGAAAAGGGAAACATAACTGAGTGGGAAAAGTATCGTGAAACATATTTATGGCCTGTCACTACGAGATTTGCAGTGAGTTAACGAACTCTTGATTATAAGTTACATTACGATATACTTTGTTCTGTTTTTTAATTATTTTTAAACAGAATAAAATAGATTATTACCTAATCGTTTTTTCACATTTCAATTTTTCTAAATAATGTGATCAAAGAAAAGAATCTCCCGGCAGGTCTCGAAAATGACGGATTTAGCAGAGATTCGTGAAGAAGGGGTAATCCTTCAAGTAGTGTCCGAATGGGGTCCCTGGAGCTCATGCAAACAATGTGTAGATAATCGCGGTATTAAAATCAGCAGGGGCTACTGTAGATTAAAGCGCAACATAAATTCGGCGAGTGCTGTGCATTTTATATATATTTATTATATATATTTTCATTATCAAACTTTCAATTTTAACGATGTTACATAATCTTTCTTTTATTATCCTTTTAATTATTATAATTAGTGTGTCATTTTAATATCAATTTTAGACTATGATAGAGAAAAATAATTCAATCATTATACACTTCTTTCGGGGCTCTCCGATGCTTCCTTGCAAGTAAATGCTTATAATTGCGAATCTTTAACGTAGCAATTCTTCACGTAATAGCATAGCAAATTTTTAATACGTTGTACATTTCTCAGATCTGCCCTGCTTCAAAATGAATTTCCTAGTGTCAGTCGTGTCGTGCGATATTTGCCGGAATTTATTTTAACAGAACCTTGCAAGAAATGCCCGCGCGTAAAGAAAAGGAGAAAGGGCGAAAAATTTCGCTACGTCAAACGATACGTTCTCGCCGAAGGCGCTCATCTCGCCGTAGCTTGTCCGGAGTAATTTGCCCAAAGATTTCTTTCTCGAGCGTATTTTTTTTTATAAAGTCCAATTAATCTCTCTGCGCCTAATGTATCGTATTTTGTACAATTTTTTAATACAATTAAATACAAAAATTGAAAACGAACGAGATCTGTCTTGATTATAGATCGAGCACAGCATCGCAAGTAATTTGGAAAAAGGACACGCTCACTTTGAAGAAGGGAACGATTCAGTCACTTCGTAGAAAAGATAAAGAAGCTCGAGTGATGGTAGACCCTTTCTCAACGCTCTATTTGACAGGTAACATTACATTAGATTTTATACAAGCACAATTGTAGAAATATATTCGTTTATTTATCCAAATAACCTGACAAAGAGTTTTGTGGATAATGTTTTCTACGCGTAATAAATTTTAATACTGCGCGATTTCTTGCTCGGCAGACATATCCAAAGAGGAGCATGGTAACTATACTTGTTACGTGGACAACATTAATATGATGCGCCTGAAGATCATCGTCGTGTCTAAGACTCGGCTTTTGACGCAAGGTCAGTTAAAACTTGCACAGTAAAAATTATTAGAGTATAAAATGTAATAATAAAAATAAAATGTTAATTAAAGTTTTATTGTTAAATGGTTAATTGTAAAATTATTAACATCATAAGTAAGCCAAATTTTAATGTACAAATTTGTGTATGTCGTTTTTTACAGCTTTCTTTCGGCATTTGGGCTACTTGGGTTTTACAATTTTCTTGACTTCATTCTGCTATTGCGCGGGTATAGTAATAGCCTGTCGACAAAGACACAAATTTCAGCCCTTGCCGCAAGATGATCCCTCGGAAGAGGAAGTTGAATAATCACGGTGTTAAATGTTATTCTGACATTTTATGGAAATTATTAATAATAATTACATCACGTTGTCGACCTTAGATCTTAGATTAGATCAAACTTTTGTCTTAAATTATTAATTCTCTTGTAAGTATATAATGTATTATTTTTTTCACACAATGATTTTTACGTGTTTATTAAAATTAAAAAATTTTCCAACAGGATATTCAATTATTTAAATTGTTCGCTAACATCGTTAACTGCATATTTTTATGCGCGATTATGTACTTTTAATGTCATTGTGACTGAACTCTGTGACATCCAAGCATTGTGCGACCGGTTATCGGTCGAGAACGCTTCGTGAGACCTCGTGGCTATCTCCTTCGCGTTCCCCCGATCCGAGCTTCTTCGGCAATGCTGTGACCTTAAAAAGTCGAGTGAAAGGGGGAACTGGTAGAGACAGCTACAAGGTATACGTATCTGTCTCCAGACAAGTTAAGTTTAGTTCCAAAATGGCTGTGTCCCATCATAGCTCCTGGCTCGTCTACGGTGCTCATTAACTAGGCTCTAAATCACAAAAAGACTGAACCCAGATTTAAAACGAATTAGGATGAACCTTCGAACAAGCGTCCAAGTGATCGTCGCGACTTTCTGCGTGGTCGCGATTCAGGAATGCGTCGGTGAGTTTCTATCAAGTCAAAGAACTTTCTCATTTTATCTGTATTTTTAATTTTTCGTCGTATTTACGATATCTTTTTAACAAAATGGTAACATTGAAATTATAAACGAATAAATAATATTTAACAAATAAAGTCTCTTGAGAAACCTATTTAATAGATTTTCTCTTTATAGAATTTCTTTTTTGAATATATATAATTAATGTGAAACTGCGAACGAAGAAAAATTCGAAACTTTATAAGTTTTAATTATTTCATTTTTGTTTTGTTAATAATAAATCTGGAGTATTCATGAATATTTATTTCTATACATAGAATTATACACAGAATTTTTAAGTTTTAAATAAAGATTAATTGTTATTAAAGAACAATCTATATTTGCATTATATTGTACAAATAACTATTTTATTTAATGCTTTCGTAAGAATACAAATCGCGAGAAAGGTCTGCATATCATTAATCGCTCGACGTCTATGCGGCGCGAGTGAAATGATGCTCAAGCGATAGCAGGTAAAAGTGACAGTTCCATTCGTCGCGCTATTATTACAGGCATTCTTCGAAGATGCGTAAGCTGCAGATCGAGAGGAGACCTGGGCTCGTGCAAGGATCCTTTCACTATGAATTCTACGCAAATCACGCTCGAAAAAGGCATCGACGCGGTGCCGTGCGTTTCCGGATGGTGCGGAAAAATCATCGAGAGCCAAAATTTAAACAACGGTAAGTTATTCCGCTTTCAAAAAAATTTACATTCGGCAACATAATTGCTATTGTTCTCTAAAAAAATATATTTTGCAAGTATGAAGATAATAATAAATAATATTATATTTATGTATTACATTACATTATCAGTAACATTATTCATTCAAATAATAAAAGACTTTCTAAACTGATATAACTCAATTTTTCTATTATAAGAAGCTCTTTAAAAAAAATTAATAAATTTTTTGTGTTACAGAATATGGTACCGCCACGCAAAGATTGTGCTTCCAGCGAGGCCCTGACGACAACGAGGAGAGATGCGCTTATACCGTGTGGAATTACAAGAAAGTGTACATGTGCCTCTGTTACGGGGATCTTTGTAACGGAACAATAAGAACGACCGTCGCCAGTGGTTTTTTAATAACGATAGCTGTATGCTTAACACGGTGGCTTATTTGAGGATGTATACTTCGTCGTATATGGATGGATTGAGTGATTAAACTTCCTGTGAATCGTTTATAGTAAACGCGAAAATTAGGAATCAGCACTCTGATGGACGCGTATTGTGGATGTGTAAAATAATGTGTTTACATAATGCATATCATAAAAATAATCACAAGTAAGGCTTGTTTTAGTATTACATGTATTTTCAGATATATATATTTTTTTCATTTTAGTTTTATTTTATTAATTAATTTTGTTAATTTGGAGTCAATTTGAGAAAAATGTACAAAAATCCGTTAAGTGTTAACGCAGCACTGGTGGGACAATTTATATATTATTAATTAGTAGTTTAAAATAGAAATAATCTTGAATAAATATCATTCCTGTTCCCTCCGCGAAAACACACGTTAGTTTCTAACTTATTACATTTTGTTGCAGTATACAAGTCACACAATTCTGGAATTGTAATAAAAAGATATTACATACTGCAGAATTAAGCTTATGTTCGAATTTTTGAGCCCAGTAATATCGAACGTAAATCGCTCTTAGATTGGTTGTCCTTTCCTATCTTTCCTGTGAAAGGGAGACCTAGGATTCAGACTGCCCAGAACGTGTCCATGCAGACCGTTCCGTCTCCTCTCTTCCTGATTTCGCAGTAACGCTCTTACGTGAGGATAATCGTCGAAGAAAAGCTCACCCAATCCGTAGAGATATTTAACTGCCATCATAGCTTCACGATTGGTCAATAAATATGGATCCCGTTCTGCAATTAGAATGAATCAAAATTATATTAAAAAGAAGCGATAATATACAAAAGAAGAGGACAAATTAGAATGCCATTTTATTCAAAGAATCCGTAAAAGTACAATAGAAAGAAGAGATACTTACGCTGCGATTTGTAGAAATCGGGGAGGTCGCGATGCACCTCCTGCCAGCTAAATCCAAGATCATTGACGTCAATAGGTGGCAGGAAAACGCCGACCGGCCACAGGGATTCGGCGTTTTGCGAACTCGTTATCTGCCGTAAGTGATTTTGCCGTAAATTCGTCCTATAATTATAATCTAAAAATAAACCGCAGATATAAATTTTCTCGCTGAAGATATGTCGTTCAAAAGATATTAATCGGTATTAATAATCTTATTAATACCGATTAATACTTTTTTTAATTACACTAAAATAATTGTACAAGTTCAGAGATAAAAAAAAAGTCACCGTTATCCTTAGAATGCTTCACCGCCCTTCGCCGGCCGATCGAAATGAACGAGTTCTGGGCTACCGTTCGGTCCCCTAAAAACGAATGCGACAAAATTCAAGCAGCTCGTTTAGTGCGATCTAAAGCATATCGCGCAATCGCATATAGCTAACCGTCTGTTGTAACGCTGTGTTCGTACACATCGGGAGGCGACACGAATTTCACGTGAACATTGGCGAGCGGCAGGGAACTGGCCACAGTCACCGTGAGAAGCAGCAACACCACTCTTATCTGAAATTAAAACAGCGATTTATCTTCTATAATTAACGATGTATCTTGTCATGAGAGCCGGATTGTTTACCAATTGCAAAAACGTGAGAAGAAGACGATTTAGAAATTCTAGAGCACATTTTACGATTATTCTTCGATTTCTCCCCAGTAAGAATTTTGAGCCTTTGTTAAAGAAGAACTGGAGTAAGAAGGTAAATTTGGGTCTCGGAATGTCTCAATATGTCTGTAACTGGGTTACGAAGTATATTACATGTACCCGTGAGTTCTGATTCAAAAAAATTATATATTAGTCTATTCAATGTACGGTTGCTGAAACCCAATACACTCTGAATAGCTTTTGCAGAAAGTTTTCTTGGTAAGAGCTATATCATATTGCGCACTCGGGTTTCAAGATATTACCCGCGGACGTATGCGCATATACGATACTTTCGTAGAGATTTGTCCGCAAAGAAAACTAAAATAGCCAACGGCAACAACAAAACTCCACTGCATGATTTTACACGCTTACACAGTTCTACACGGCTTTCTCTTAAATTTGAGATATAAAACCGAAATTCGAATTATTATTTAAAAATTAAATCTAACTCGTTATAAAATAATTATAAAAAAATGCAACAATAATCAATTATGATTGATTTTATAGATTTTTAATATTAATACTTTAACCGATTTTCGAATTGTGAAATTAGCAAAACACGCGACTATTTGTATTTTTTAAATTGTAAAATATTATATTATCTTTTTTTTTTGCATCACTAGGAAAAATCCGGCTCCAAATTTGTTTGAAACTTTAGGACCAGGAGTTGTGTTTACTCTTCGTGAAACGGCTAGGAGCGAGTGCTTCTATGTCACCATATACACGTGGACGGCAGATAAATCTCTTTTTTTATGAATCATGCAGAAAATGGACCGTGCAATATACGTGTCAAGGTGAGTACGTTTCTAAAAATCGTTTTATATCTACAGACGCATGTATATAGAATTCATAATTGCATAACGTAGGAAGAGAAGATTATTACATCATATTGCCCTGAATCCGAAGTTAATCTACGAGATCAATCTTCGAAATAAAACCTGTGAATGATATCGTATTAATACATAACAATGTGCGAATATCAAAGAAATGTATCAGTCGTCAGTATCATTAAAAAAATCACGACTAATTAGATTGTTATACATAAAATGATTGATTTAGAAAGTTTATATTTTATGGAACATTTTTTATGGAGTCAACGTTTCTTACCGTCAACTATTAAGGCCCATTCTACAATACGTCATATGTCGGGTCGTAAGCCGTAAGCAGTAAAAACTGACCAGTCAGAATCAAATGTTCTTCTTACATTCGACTGTGATTCGTCAATTCTTACGGTTTACGACCCAACATATTGTAGAATGACGTATTGTAGAACGGTTCTTACACGCTAATAAAATGCTTTATGTGCGACAGCATAATAAAAAAATAAAAATGGCAATAATGTTGATCCATCAATATTTCATTTGTTATTTTTTTTTATGCATCTCTTAAACATAAAAGATACTATCCTATCTATTCATGAAGAATTACATCGTTATTTTTAATCTGTGATATCTATTATTTCTCAATGTACATTTCTCATCCTTCGTCGTAAAATATCGAGAGTGCCTCTTGCCCACGTATAACAAGAAGGCTCTGTAGGAGTGCGTTTTAACTGCTCCTTCACGATTTCGTACCTATCAATTTCTAACTCATTATTCTTGCTTCTAGATTCTCTGGAGGCATCGGGAGAGTAATTTATTATAACATAAACTTGACGTAAACGTCGTAACACGTTACATCACTTCGACGACCTGCTTGCGGAACGCTGCCCTCCTCTACACACGGAGTATACAAAACAGACTTTTCCCATTAGGAATCGGAGAGCCAGCAACATTGCGCTTTGAAAGGCAATATTTTTCACGACCGCGACAGTAGTTGCATTATATCTCCGCATACCATCGGTACTCCTACACCGTCGCGAGGTATAAAGCGCGCCTACGCCTAACGTCGACAATACGCGCATGTGTGCGCGCGGGCGCCGGGCTTAGTCCACGAGGAGGCTCATACGGAGACAAACACGTACTTACTCTCGGCACGGTGCGTGTTAAAACCCACCCTTTCGCCTTCCTTTCCGCTCACCTTCACTCGGGAGTACTACATTCGGCCGCCTATTGAATTCCGACATTTGCGACCCAGCAGTGCGGAAACCTCGTGTGCATAACTAGTATTTCTGCGCTGATAGATTATCGATAGGGGGATCCGGCTACTCGCCGACAATGGAATTCGCGAAAGGCTCGAGTTTCGAAAGGAGACGTGAGACCTCTCTCGCGAGAGGGAAAACTCGCGGTTATTACGGCGACAAATTTTAGACGCGACGTTACTCAAAAGTAAACTACTTATTGCGAAGTAAAAAAAAAAAGAATCGGTTTGTCATACATACAATTATAGTATCTTAGATAATTTTATAATTTTCTTTTGATACGTATGTCGCTGTTTATGAATGTTTCATACGTTATCTGAAAGTAGTTTATAGTCTATAGATGTTTGGATCGAGAACAAAACATTTCAAACTCGAGTGGAGATAATTAATTTGCGACCTAATTTACTTTTGCACAACGTGTAGCCTCATTAGTAAGAGGATTAACACACATACACACAGCATGCGCGAATGAGAAAAAAAATATATGTATTGCTGTAAACTGAGAGCGATCCCATTCTGGTGATACATCACGATTTGATTAAGTAACAGCGGGCAATGCAATGAAGCAATTACATTGATACACGCGCACACGCGTATATACACTAGGATTTATAAGTGCGTGCATAATGCGCGTGGTTACAGTTTTCTGCCTTTCTAATGATACATTAAATCTGTAGATAAACTAATTTATCGCGTGGGACTAATTATACTCGATACGAGTTGCAATAGCGGCTCAAAAAGCGATGAAACATAAATTATATACTTCGCAATGTGACATGTTTCTTTTGTTCAAAGGAACTCTGTTGTGAAAAGCTATTAAATTTATGTTCTTTCCTTACTTTAAGAAGTAAAAATTAAAGTAAAAAAGTTGCTTAAGCCAGCATCTTTCTAAATTACAAAATAAATATATTTTTGTATTAAAGTTTATGATTCTAGATTTATAGATTACGATCACCAAATCATCTTCTTACGAGTAAAGTATTAAAGATTGCATCGAATTATTTGAAAGTCGAGAATTTTATTAATTCAAATAGCATACAACATTATAGAAAATTACTATGAAAATTAAATTATTCAAAACACTAATCGCATTTTTTTTCAAATTAGATCTTTATAAAAATTGTATCCATCATATTTCACTTCTAATAATGCTTCTCTGAAATTTCAAATTACAATATCCGATTAAAAATCAAAATACAAATTTCACATCTAAATATATCTGTTTTCTAAATATCTTGGCTTTAAAAAATTCTGTGATTTGTAAATATGTTGTAAATGTTTTGGCGCGAAGGGGACACTTTGACGTTCCCCGTGAAGTTGGCTGTCAATTAATCGAATCGTGAGATCGTTCGTCGCGTAATCTTTTTATGATGCACTCGACATCCTGGCGCTTGGACAAAGAGATTAAAATTATTTAACGTTTACAGATCAAACGCCGATGGCTGCAGCCACCGGATGAGCGATTAAGGAATTCCGCGAGAGGACGCACAGGATCGTCATTCTCTCGTCATTCCACCCACCGTCGTCATCGTCGCGCGATCGATCGTCGAGCACCGATCCCGAGGAGGATCCCGATGAGACGAGCACGGCGCACACCCGCACGCCCGGATCGAATCGTCGCCGCGGCGCCGAGAAGGTACCCTCTTAAAGCAGACTCGCGGGGACTCTGTAGGATCCAGCCGGAGATTTTCGCGAGACGCCTCGTGCGGATGCGGTAAAATAGGAACTGATCCAGGTCGTGCGGAGAACGTCGGCGGCCGCCGGCGCGTGCATGAATTTCACAGCATCCCCCTTCTCGCCACCCGCGACACACCGCATGCACGTGTGTATACCCCACCTGCGTGTGACTCGAGGCACCGCGGAGGTTCCCGAGGTAATAAGGACTCTAACTCTCGCAGGGGGATCACCACCGTCGTGGTACTTTCATCTCGCCTCGGGATCGCGCGGCTCGCGAATCGAATTAGCTTGCTTGCGAAACGGACGGTCGTCCGCGAACGCGCCGCATTTTTCGTCCCCGCGGTCACGAGTACCGCGGTCGAACCGACGGATCGAATCGGTCGGATCGATGGGGAGGAGAGAAGTGCGGGTCTGTCGATAAACCCATATAAGCGGAATGTAATCTTTCAGGAAAGGACGTTCTCAAACTTTCTAAGCGAGAAGCTACATGTGCTTGCAATTGCAGACAAAGAATTGTAACGAACGCGTAACAATATAATTTATAATTAATATAAATTAGATGAACTACACTCGCTTCTCTCCCGCCTGCAAATTACTTGGCTTATTCCCACTTCGCGTTTGAACAACATTTAAGATGACTTATGTTTATTTTCTACTAATGTACGTAGATTAACTTTAATCTCGATAACTTATTTTCGAGTTCTAAAAATCAGGAAAAGATAAAGAATAAGTTAAACTCGTGAAAATTAACTTAGATTGATAGAAATAAAATCGAATCTCAGTTTACTTAATCGATTAAATTATCAAGTAATCCTGATAACGTGAGTAAAATAATTATTCTTGTAATATATGGGAAAAAAGATCAGATTAAGATCAAAAGAAATTATATAATTAGAAATTTGGTTTTATTTCATGGTTTATTTCCGATAATTAAATTAATCGAAGTTTGGTTGAAATCAATTAAGCCCTTGCAATTGTAATTAGCGTCTTAAATAGGTTTTATACGACGCGAAACGGGAAGCGAGTTAAAGATCGCCGAAAAAAGCAAACGTTGCGTATTTCCTAAACGAATTAGAGCATGTCACGCTTATCGTGATACTATCACTGCACGTTGCATATCCGACTTCCGCGCGGATGCGACTCAATTGTAATTAACAATTGTAATTAATGACGTTAATTTATAGATGCTAATTGTTTATGTACGGGATTATATACTGTAAAACGAGGTATCAACGAGGGTATCATTTCCACCAAGTTTTTTGATGATTTATAGTTGGTTGGTTGATCTTACAGGATGATAATTCTTAATCCGATTTAATATTAAAAAATTTGATTTTAATTATAGTATTAAGATTTTAGCCAGCCAAAGAAACGATCGCAGCTTATCAAGATTGTATTTAAAATGTGATCGTGAATCTTTAACTCCTCTAACTCCTCATTTCGCTGTCGGTCGTCTTTTAAAAAGACAGTCAAGGACCGGATCGGCGGCCTCGTCCGCGTGCGTTCAAACGTTCGAATCGGGGCGCGTTTACGCCGCCATGGCGTAGATAGCCGTCGCCGGAGTTCCGGTCCGTCGCGCGCTAGTCGCGAGAGGATTTCGCGGGCGGCCGAGTTTATGGGTAATATTTCCCAAGATTCTTTGTGTGGCGTACTTGGCGTATACGGGGGACCGGCGAAAATTCAATTCATTCACCGCGTGCGGACGAGCGAGCGAGTCGCGTCGCGTCATGTCATGTCATGCCATGTTATGGTATGTTATGTCATGTGGCATGGAGTCGCGTCGTCGTCCCACGGTCGCAACGTCGGTGGAGTCCTCGTCTCCGCCGCCTCGGAACGTATCTCCTCTCGACGGGACGACCGTGCACGAGGATGGCGGGACGCGGCTCGGCGTCGCTCCCCGTCCACGACGCGTGTCCAGGGAGAGCGATGCCGCCGCGCCGCGTCTCGGCGTCACGCCGGTGGCAACGGACTGTTGACCGTCGCCAAGCCGGTCGGTCGCGTTATCACTGCACCGCTTATCGGGAGGAATGGTTGAGGGCCGCTCGTCTGATTACGATTCGCGCGGTAAAGGTATCATATATATATAGGCCTCGACCTCGCCGCTCTCGACGTGCGCGCTCCTCGAAGGGGGAAAACGAAATCTCGCGGGCGAGACGATGTCCGCTTGCCCGGTATCTGTCAGCAAGAAATGTTCTCTGTTCGCAGCTGGGCCACAGCCGTGAGGGATTATGTCGGCGCAAAGTGCGGACTCTCCAAACTGCACCGCGAATCAGGACGAGGAGGAGGAGGAGGAGGAGGAGGTGATCTTGCAAGAGTCTGAGGTACCTACATGGAAAGATAGATAATAATACCAAATAATACCATGTGGAACATTTTATTTGAATCATCACACGCAGGATCGTATCGTCTATTAGTAAACTAGCGATTTAACAGTAGTGAATAATTAATTTTGCACTGTGAGATAATTCACAAGTTGGACGTAATTCTTCTCACTTTACTTATTCGACGATTGTTTATTTACCTTTTCCGTCTCTAACCTGTTTCGATACCTGCGTTCAACACACATGTACGACTTGATTTCAGAATAATCCTGTAGATATTCTGGAGTGCTTGTCGGTTATGATCAACGACGGCACCGGGAAGGACGCGAGTCAAGTACAGCAGCTTATATTAGACGACCAGTTGCTTGGCACGATGGTGACTACGATTACGTTACCTGATGGGAGTCAAGCTTTTGTTACGAATAATCTCAGTGACATTGGTTAGTAGCCATTTGTGTGAATTTGACTCCAGAATATTATATCAATTAATACAAAAGAGAATTTCTGTTAATTTCTATTTCTAACTTTTTCTTTGAAAATACTTTGCATTTGAATGAAAATGTACAGCTGTTCGTAGCTGCTTCGTTTGTGTCATTTGTTCGTGGCATATCTATTGAATATCTAAAGTGTAAAATGAGCTTGTACATTCACAGATCCAGATTTCAAGACCCAAACGCTGCAAACGACGCTCGAAAACGGCGATACTATTTTGCTGCGAGATTTGTCGGAATTTGGCGATGGCAAGGCTCTCCAGTTGGAATTAGATCCAGCTACATTTGTACAAACTGAAGACCCTGCCACCGAAAATGTAGAAAATACGTACTCGCAAGTCGAATTTATCAACGGCACTGCGTACATGGTGGCCGGCCATGTGGACGTAGACGAGAATTTATGGGAAATTGAAGATGGAAAGCTGAAGAAAAAAGACCCCAAGATCTTAATCAACAAGTTATCCGACGCAAAAGTGAGGTACCCTTGTCCCAGAGAGGGCTGTTCGAAGGTTTACAGCACGCCTCATCATCTGAAGGTAATAAATTCTTCGAGATCAGTACGAATAAAGAAACTTGAAATAATTGAAAAATTTCATTCAAATTTTTAGTCAAACAGCATCGTTACTAAATGCGGCATTTTTAATCTTTTCTTTGTAGGTCCACGAGCGTTCACATACCGGCCAACGACCGTACAGATGTACTCATCCAAAGTGTAA
Source organism: Wasmannia auropunctata (assembly GCF_000956235.1). Taxonomy (NCBI): domain Eukaryota; kingdom Metazoa; phylum Arthropoda; class Insecta; order Hymenoptera; family Formicidae; genus Wasmannia; species Wasmannia auropunctata. The sequence goes on from NW_012026891.1 coordinate 467,389, forward strand.
GAAGAGCTTTTCAACTGGCTACAGTCTGAAAGCGCATTTACGAACGCACACGGGCGAGAAACCGTACAAATGCACGAACGGAACGTGCAACAAGAGTTTCAAGACGTCGGGCGATCTGTTGAAGCACGTGAGAACTCACACGGGAGAGCGTCCCTTCGTATGCCCGTTTAACGGTTGCGGCCGATCGTTCACCACGAGTAATATAAGAAAGGTACGGAAGTGCAAGTGGGATTTTCTCGATGTCTGAAGGGAAATGTTTAATGCCGAAATTCAGTAAAGGCTTCGTGTTTATCAGGTTCACGTAAGGACGCACACCGGCGAGCGACCGTACAAATGCACACAGCCGATGTGTGGCAAAGCGTTCGCCAGTGCGACAAACTACAAGAATCACATACGCATACATTCGGGCGAAAAGCCCTACGTTTGTTCCATAGAGAACTGCGGTAGAAGGTTTACCGAATATTCTAGTCTATATAAGCATCATCTTGTAAGCATTTTATATCAATTATTAATCAGTCTGCTATTAAAAGTACTATACAGTACCGTAGTCAAACACGTTTGTGTCAGATTGTTATCTCTAGTTTGTTTTTTGTCTTTATAGGTACATGCACCACAACGACCGTTCGAATGCACATTATGCTCCAGGAAATATCGTCAGAGTAGCACGCTGGTGATGCACAAGAGAACAGTTCATGCCTTGGTCGACAGTGACGACGGTGCCGATGCGTTTCTGCAAGATTCTCTTGAACCCTCTAGTCAGAATAAAAATAAAAAGAAAGCCGTGAAAGAAACCGTAAGTATAACCTGCTGCATGTAAAATCTAATTTATTAATTATAACGCTCCGTGCAAGTCCCGATGTGACTATGTAACTAATTGATCTTAATTAATTTTAATTTAGCATAAGCTGCTAGCGAAAGATAAGCAGATCCAAATTTCTAAAATGATCGACGACACGAACGAGAAGGAACCACAAATTTTGTTCGTAGGCGATCCTTCGCAAATCGCTGCATTACAGGTTTGCATAGAAATATATGTATATTCTTGTAATAAATTAACTCTAGATTAATTATCGGAAAAAATGATGTTTCTAAAATTCCTTTATCCGAACTTTCAAATGCAGAAGATCGACCTGGACGAAAATTTCGATGATCCCGGCATCGATACAACGTTCGAGGGATTGAACATAAAAATTGAGGACATAGAATTTGGATGGAACTAACGCAAGGGGAAAGAAACGTGACGTACGTGGATGGACTCTGTATGCGTGAGAAAAGTCTTAAGCATTGAACGTTAATAATTTTGTTAATATTTATTTATGGGTGTACTTTTAATATCAGAGCGAAATCAAACAAGGAAATGAAAATTAAAAAGTAGTGTCAAACGATGTTTGACGGCGGAAGCGGCGCGATAACAGCTGCGAGTTGAGACTTAAGTTTTTTGCCAGTTTCATAAATTTATCGGATAGAAATATATAATAGCGCATAAATAATTTTTATGCCTGTTCCATAGAAAACTGTGGTAGAAGGTTTACCGGATATTCTAGTCTATGTAAATATTATCTTAAGTTATAAACTTTTTTCTTCAAAATTCATCTCCGCATCTCAAGATCCTGTTTAGTACATCTTAGCATATCTATCGCATCAGACATTTAATCTGTCGCGCCAATCACTTTACGTCAATGACCATGTCATTGAAACTGTCGTACATCAATCATCGGTCTCATTATTACAAAAAAAAAGATTGATGCGCTATTATAAATTTCTATCTGATGAATTTTTGAAACTGATAAAAAACTTAAGTCTCAACTCGCAGCTGTTATCGCGTCGCTCACGCAGAGATCTTAAGAAGATGAGAAGAACTTCCCATTTTCGCGTCGAAATGATTTCAGTGAAATTATTTGATTATTGGTTCATATTCCGAACATAAGATAAGATTTACAAAAATGCAAAAAAAAGAGATCCATATTTACACAATCTGATTATGTTCTTGAACTAAAGGCAGTGCCTTACATGAAAGTGCGAATGCGAAAAAAATATATGTGCTATATTATATTTTGTCCATCTATAGTTATCGAGCGTGTATGTAATATATTTTTTGTAATAATTTAAATCTTTTTTTTATCCAAAATGACTAGCTGAGTTACTTATGTTTTTTTCTAATAATTCTTTTTTATTATTTGCTTAAAATAATCAAAATATATTGACTCAGCTTTATTATAACATTTTATATTTAGTTTTATATTAGAAGAGCAGCTCTATCTTTCTCGAAAAGCTATAGTCTCATTAACAATTGTAATTGTAAATTATATCGTGTAGTTTTATTTCATGTTAAAATTGACTTCGAAGCATTTTAATATTTTACGATACATGCAAATAATCATTGTTTAATTCTTTTTTCGTACAGTTTTTAGATGGTCAAATCTATTGAAAACATCGATTTTGCGAAGTGTCCGCGGCACGTTTTATTGAAATTTTTTATTAAAATGCCAGCAGAAATATAACAGAATATAATGGCAAAGTGGTTAAGGAATCAATTGTTACTTTATAATTATTTTAATGATATATCCCATTTAAGTTTATAAAATGCTTCTATCATTTTTTTTCTTGCAATAATTTGCTGTCAAATTGCGTCAATTTGCAGCAGGTCAGATTTGCATCTGTTGGCAAAACACGAGCTTACTATGCAGTTGATGTCAATTTACCTCAATATCCTGTTCGAATTTGCTGGCATATTGTTAACATTTTGCTTATCAGAGATATCATGATTATTTTATTTTTGTTGCGCTGTCGAATTATTTTTTTAAAATAAAAAAAAGAAAATATATACTGTTCATTTAACTATAAAATTAGCATGTAGTCTTGCAAATTTTATAGTTAAATTATAATTTAAATTGCAACAAACTTATTTTTTTTATTACGTAAGACAGTATGAATAGCAGCACAATTGAATGTAGTGTGTGTAAAATATGTACATATAAAGCGAGTCTGACGAACGAGAAATTTCGTTGTGATTAATACTAGATTATTGTGAGATAATATAGGAACATAGAAACTAAACTACAATATGTGATGACATACTTTATAACGATAGATGGATAATAACATTTATATCGTATACAAGTGTTTCAAGAAGGTCGAAAAATATATATATATATGTATTATGTTTTGTACCTTCATTTTTTCGAAGAATTAAATTGTTTTTTTCGTAAATTTATCATGAAATATATTTGTGTAAGGTTTAAGTGAACCTGGTGAAAATGAAAGGTGCATTATTTGACCTGTAAAAAACTACGAGAAGTATAACAAAGGCTTAGAAAATTAATAATCTAAATTAATCTTTCGGAAATTATTGAAATAAATGATTTCACCTTTCGAATAAATTAAACAATTTTCTCCTATCGAAATCTCATGGCTAAAAAAGGAACTGCTATTAGCGTTCGGTCGCTGATTAAACAGACGTATTAACACAGCTAAGTACGAGACGTGAAATGTAGCAGATAATACAGTTATATACATGCCGCGATCGAAACGGCTGGCCTTGTGTTAAAAACGAATTGAAAGGACGATTTTCTTTATCCTAATTTCTAGCCTTTTTTTATATTCTTCGATCTTTAATGATCAGTCGATGATGTAATCTCTCTCATCAGATATATATTGAATTAATTTCTTGAATTATACATTGAAAACATTTTCTCTATTTCGTTGTATTTTTGCAGTACTTAGCATACCGTTTAAGAAGATCATTTTGATGAGCACTAGAACTCGTTTTCGGTCCTCCCACCATCCGGACGATCTTTCGCATAGTGCCGCTCTCGATTACGGATAGTCTCCATTCGACCAAGTACTCGACCGCGCTGATCCGTTAATCCGGCAGATAACGTTTAGACTTTTTATAACAACGAAATTGTCAATTTCTGTCAATAGAATTAATTCTATCGTCCGAACATGATTCAAAGTTTCGCGATTGTGGACATGAACGTTATTATAAAATGTGGATCGTCGGCTTAACGCAGATATGTGCGACGAGCAGTATGCAACGAGACAATGAGACAGGTGGGTATTAAGCGATTAAATAAGACGATAAAGATAAAAGAGCAGTAATATCTTGGGATTAACCATTGTTGACGTTTAATATGAAACGTTGATGTTTCACGTGAAACGTTAAACGTCAACGTTTGTTTGTATGTGAAAATTGCTAATAACGAATTAGAATAAAAAATATTTTATTTCGAGATAAAACTTATACATATTTATTAAATATATTCTAATTAAATTGTCTCTTTATCTTCTGTATAATTTACTCTGGTTATTATATAACTTTGATATTTAATGTATGAAGGCTCATTTAATTTTTATATTATCGAATTTTGAGAATTGATATTTGACATATCAAGAAGTTATTATAGAACTTTGGTTGTCCTTGAATTTATAAACTTGATTTATAAATATTAATATTGCATTAATATCACTCAAAGAGAATTTCTTGATTATTACATTACTACATTTAAAGTACATCTGTATAAAAATTTACATAAAAATGAATTGAATTAAAATATTAATAATGCCATCTTTGCCGCATTAGCAGTTTTCATACAGACTCGAGACGTCTTTCGCGAGAAAAATATTTAAAGTGGAAAGTAAACAAGTATATTTAAAAATTATTAAGTGCAGATAGACTGAGTATCGCAGTAGCGATTAATGGAAAATTCAAGAAATGTGAGAAAAATATTTGATAACGTATCGATGTCAATCTGAACGTTATCACTGAGATGAAACTGTCAATCAATGTACTATCAGTTCTACTATTCAGTAATTACAATCTCACGTGTATCTCATGTAATTCGATTACCACTACATAATTACGATTATTACTACTACGTAACATTGCCTCGCGGAATTTTCCGGCGAATATTTTTCGATCGATTTTAATGATTAATGACGGACATATGTTCACTTTAATTAATATGCAAAAATAGTATGATTTATTGAAAAATACATCGACTTTGTAACATTGCATCTGGCGGTAAGGAAACGAATGTTATTTTAGATATCAAGCATTATTTAAGCAAGTCACGAGGTCCACTTTTAAGAAACTGTATACCATTAGTGATTCTCTTTTAGGAATTCTTCTTTTTTCTTCTTTTTAGTATAGAATGATTTAAATTGGATTTCGTTACCTTTAATTATAAAAATTTTCTAATTTTGAGAGGATAATTAAAAATTTAATCAAATATTAATATTTTGTAAAGTAATAATATTAAACTGTAGCAGTACTAGTAACAGAACTATCGTTCTAATAACGTAATATAATCAAGCTCAATTCCACGAAATACTGTTGCGTTCAACGTTTTTTTTTTAAGATAATGCAGTTATTAGAGTTTATTTGATCGTGTGAAGTTGATCGACTAGTATGAGACACGTGATTAATACTTTATATTTCTTCCCGACAAACTGTTTTACACATTAATTGTTAACTAATTACCGCACGTGCGTTAGTATCGGCATATTTTAACCGCAGCCGTGACCGACACGACGTGTGCAGTAAATGGAAGATAATAACAGTTGTTAAGTGGCCGTTAACAGCCATAAAATTATTCGACTTAAAATGCCGTCGTAAAACGTCATTCAACTAATCATTTCAACCTGCTTACATTAAAGTGCGTCATTGTGTTTCTAAGTTACAGGTTTCTGCGTGAGATTCACAACTATTACCGAATTTCTAAATTTGAAACAATAGCAGTTACGTTACCAAACATAGTAACGCCTTTGATTTCTTTATCTAAAGAGTACAGGTTGTACAGGCCCAAGATCACGATTTTGTTGTATTCGTGTTATCGTAAGCGAGTTTCCGTAAATTAAAATTAAGCCTATCAAATGCAATCATTCAAAAATCATCGGGCCTACATTATGAAACAATCTGTTGCAACGATATTGATCTTTAAAAATTAAAATGTACATGAAGTTTCAATCTATATGAATGAAAGTATTTAAGTATTATCAGTTCGTCTCGAAAGCGCGCGATAATGTCTTCATATCTGTCGCTTTTCGGACCTGCACTATTCTATTTTTCAGATATAACATTATTTTATTAAATGTTATTAAATGTATTTATGAAAAAAAAATTATCAAACTAAAAGCAACAAATTGCTTCGAATAGTCCGACATTCTGCTAGTTATAACTGCATTTTATAATGAATCATACTTCTCGTTTCAGCTAGATATACGAAGAAGTAAGATTAGCGAACTTGAGGAAAGAATAAGAGACGATAAACTGGTTGCCATTCTGGGTGCCGTTTCGCGAATAAAGGAAATGTCCGTGCACGAAACGCGTTCTCAAATTTATCTCGTCAATTAGAGGCAATCATCGATAGCGGCGTAATGTGCGACAGTTAACGTCACCGAAGGTTCGCGATATGTGACGCGTTGACTTCGTCGCGCGCGTGGAAGATAGGAGAGGTCTAGTGACGGAATTCTCAGACGGAGTGAAGAAATACGAGCGAATAGGTCCGTTAAAATGTAATTCTTCTAACTCTTCGAGGACACAAAATCCGCTCATCTTTTAATATATATATTTCTTCGTGAACGCTCGAGACTAAATTCGGCAGACGAGAGCTCTCTCTCTCTCTCTCTCTGCTCGAAACTCGATATTTCTCTCGTTACGAGGAGTCTCTGCTTGCAACAAATTTGCAAATTTTCTCGGGCCAGTATAAACGAACAGTGTCCACATCGGCGTTATTAGCAAACAGAGACCGACACGTCAAGTGTGTTGCGGCCGAGGCGTTTCTCGCGCCTTATAAATCATATTTATGGATATGCAATAACGCAATAAGAGGATCAAGACGAATCGAACGCATCTGTCTTCCGATGTCGTTCGACTGTCGCCATTTTCTATTTTACTGTGTTACGCGATAATGCGTTTTGCATGTCAATTCTTGACTTTGCGAGGCGATATGGAATATGCGACTCTCCTTGAAATAAATTCGCTACATAATAATAATTTATTTACTTTTAATTGAACTCTTTGAGCTAAAATTTCAAATATCGGCATTTGATTGCGACTCGTTTTTTTTTTCATTTAATTTAATTCGTTTTTTGATAAGTAGCAACTGTTCTCACAATGAGCGACACGAGGTCTTTCACATGACCTCATATGACTTTCCGCCGATTCTGAAATACTTTGTGCCATTACCGAGCTTGTGTGATATGCACTTATGCAAATTTCCACGCCATGCGCTCGAACCGGCGACGAGTCATGCGACCGGAGGCGCGAGGCGTGAACTTGAGAGAGACACGCGCGGCGTACGTTGTTTCACGCCGTAAATTATCCTCGCGAATGCAAAAAAATCGATCGCTATTAGCGATACACGGGGATCGCTGCTGCAGGCTGTCCGCGATCCGGCAGACCGGTAGGATATATGGTGTTCACCGGCGGGGACCGAACGTATTGTGCAATCGGCATTGTCGAGGGAAGGGTTTTGGTACAGCTCGACGTGCGAAGGTGCGCCACAGATAGATTTCACCTTCGGGTAATTGCGAGTTTTTCAGACCGCCGAATTGTTGGCCGTGTATACAACTGGAGTCCTAATCAATCAGATAATCTCAGGAAATTTTGATACAGCGGTGTCGTCGCCAGAGGGTGAAAAAGACATTATCGGTTTTTCGATATCTATATATCCTTTTCCGACGTTTCAACTCATCAATTATATCGCAACACGTAATTTATATTGGCACTTGGCTTAAATTAAATTAAATATTACGGCAATCTCAAATTTCGCAAAAATGCCTGCATCGACACGCCTCGATTACCGTTACTCGCGTTGCATCGTAGATACATTGTATATAAGATCTCTTTTTGGCCGTAGAGTTTCCCGGGCACCTAGCAGCGAGATCACGCAACCGCGATGGCGACGCAGCGCCTAGATCGTCGGGAAGACTTCTGATGGATCGGAGATATCGGGTGCCGCGGTGATAACATCGCCCTCGTGAGAGCTGTCGTCATAATCGATACGACGACAATCGAATCGCCGCCTAAGAAGCCGCTGTAAAAGGTAGCCGCTCTTCGCGGGGAAGAGTTAGTGCGCTTGTGGCGAGCGAGCCAGGAAGCTCACCACCGGTCGGCCAGTTTAGCTTCACCACCGGGGAACCATGTCGAGGATGCGCGTCCGCGGCACGTTCGCCATTTCAACGGGGGACCGCTTGATTATCTGACGCGGGGAAACCGTCATCCCTCTCGTCTGGTTCACGTCAGATCCGCCAGACCTCCAGCATATCTCGCCGATAGTGTCCGAGAATGTCCAAGAAGCAATGGTTCGCCCTGCTGTTGTTGTTCCTCACGTACTTGACGCTAGGCGCTACCATCTTCTACTTCATCGAGAGTCCCTACGAGAACGAGAAGATCGCGAAGGAAAGGGTAGAACGCCGTATGATCAACCGTAAGAAAATAATGACAGACAATATAATCGCCGGTATCGGCTATCTCGCGTGAAGATCGCGCGGTCCGCTAAGTCAGTTTTCGTTAACGAGAATTCGAGAGAAGGATGTTACGAAAAGGCCGGTCTTCACTTTGCTCGCGCAAAGTAAAATTGTCGTTTCTTATAGTGATGTCAATTTTACGCGAGCAAAATAAAAATCGGCCTTTTCGCAACACCTTTCTCTTTGGATACTTGATGCAATTACTTCGATTATTCTTAGATATATTAATAAATTCTTTGACTGATTTCTCCATAATGAAAACGCATTGAGGAATATTTTAATATTGATGATGATTTACAGAAATATTTAATGTCCAAAGTTTAATAGCGACTAGCGACAAACGCTATCTTTTCACTAAGGAAAGATCTAGATTTATGGAAATCATTTTGCGTGCACTTTACGTATTTATCTATAATTATTAATTTCTATTTAATTGAATACGTTTAATAGTTGATATAAAAATAGCAAAACAGTCCTGATTTCTGGAAGTTTTAATTGACGAGCTTCGGAGAGTATCAAGGAGAAAGCTATATGCAAACGGAATGAAGAAAACACGCACGGACTTGCATGTCATTTGCAATTCGTAGTTGCAACGCGACATTGGGCTATCTGCATATCTTCGTTTGTTGCAATCACAACACGCAAAAAAATCCTCGAGACGAAGAACTTATTTTATAAACTAATCCTGAAAAAAAATTAGTAGGAGTTATGGCTTTTTTGACGTTACAATTTAATAATAATATTAAATGATAAATCTTCGCTTACGTCGAAAGTACTTTAATAAAAATCGTTTAAAACCCAATGTTCCTGGGAATCTCAATATTGATGTCAATTCGTATCTTCAATATCTAGTGACGTTTTTCGTTTCGATAAGCGCGGAAAAGCACTCTCAAGATTTCGTTATCACGGAGATTAAAGTTTAACGTCTCTAAATAAATAATTAGGGAAATATGATCTTAACACGCACGTCGCTATCGTGTCCGTCTCACGTGTTCGTAATTAATCAGCCGATTATTACTACGTCGCTCGCGACTTCGAGATTTCGAGGATAATAATGCAAATAATGCTTAGGCCACGGTCGTGCAGAGGACGAGTCTGGCGTGTAAAACTTTAAAACTTCCGACATGCATTTAGTAATGAGATACCTTGTGCCTCTAGCATTCTAAAACAGTTATGTCATCGACTGAGATTGCACCGACACGGCCGCTTTTTAAATTGTTAATTCGATTATAATAAATGCAGACAAAGGATTTTGTTGCGTTAATGTTGTTAATTTCTCTAAAACTTGCTTATCGGAGACATTAAAATCTTAATTTAGAGGTCTCAAGAAATTTTCATTTAACGTCTCAAATTTTCTAGATGCCGGAATTGAGAGCTTTAGAGTTTGTACGAGTTTGGATTTTTACTCCTTTGGATGCGATTTAAGCTCTTAGACACTGAGCTTTCCGATCCTTCAAAAGCTTCTCGGAACTCTGAATTTGCACGAGCGGCTCTGCAAAAATACGTCGGATCTTTTGTAACAACAGTAGCCTCGCAAATAGCCGGAAAGTCCGGCGCGACCGGTCGGCGTCATTGGAATTTGTATGCATGACCGTGCCCGATGCAATTGTTTACGTGAAAAAAGGGCATTATTCGAGTATAGCCAGTGTCCAACAGGACAATGTCGTGCGACGGAAAGAGACTCGTCGTTAGTCGACGGCCAGTGTCAGTGTCATCGAAATCGATTACGAAATTATTATCTCGGCCACTCCTGTCACTCAAAATCATCGCGTTCGAATCGAAAGCGACGATATCCGCCCTCGTGCCTATTGTCTCCTACCTCAGGTGGCTGTGCTCCATCACGACGAACAAGAGTACACGTGGAGAACTATAATGCGATTATTAATTTTTTTTTTTCCTCTACAAGGATGCGCCGTCCTGGTATCTCTCGGCCTCGATACGCAGCGAAATACGGTCGCGTTCCGGTTGCAATTGCGCGGAAGGTCCAGGCGGATTCTGCTTGCACAAACCGGCAATATAAGACGTACAAATATCGGCTGATAAGATAGTGCGTATATACGGCACAATTGTCTTGAAAACGGCCGCGTTCGGAAAGGATGGCGAAAGAGAGGGATTATCCTCCTCCCGCGGTGAACGGACGGATGCGCGAGATAAAATTTAAGATCACCGGCGATGGTTAATTCGCTTTTTTGAACACATACACGTGTAATTATTCCTTTCAGAGTTACTCCACGACCACTATACACCCAGCGATATACACAACGAGACTGAGATTCTGCAGAAGATCACCGACTACTGCGGCAAGTCCGTTTACAATTTCAGCGAGGGCGAAGTCGACCGCTTACAATGGGACTACTACAACAGCTTTTATTTTGCTTACACGGTCGTCAGCACTATCGGTAGATATCTATTGAAGCGTTAAAACAGCGTTAAAATAGATCTCCTAAAACGTGTCTAGAATCAGTTTTTATCTAAAGTCAGTGGATTATAGCCTTGCGTCATTCTTGCGTTATTCTCTATATCCTTCAATTATGCGGGATTACAAGATCTTTTATTTACGCATTTGTCCCGAGTACACAGAGATCTAATAGATGTTCCAAGAAAATTTCCGAAACCTTTTGGATGATTCAATTAGAGAATAAGTACTCGTGTCGAATTACCGTTTTATCTAAACCTTTTTTTCTTTAAATTGATCTTGATCTTTGAGATAATTACATAATTATCAGCTATAAGTTTATTATACATAATTTTGAAAATATTATTTGAAAAATAAATTTTGAATTATATTGTCAGAAAGATTTTTCTTTGAAGTAAGAATTAATATTTCTTCTTATATCAATAACTTTCTTTATTCTATCTATAATCTTCATTATTCTTTTCTTTACTCTTTCTATAAGTAATTGACTTTTAATTATTCAGGATACGGCAATTTGGCACCCACAAACACCCTCAGCCGCATCTTGATGATCTTCTACGGCCTCATAGGCATCCCGATGAACGGGATTTTGCTGACGCAGCTGGGTGAATTTTTCAGTCGCGTGTTCATCAGGGCCTATCAGAAGTACAAGTCCTACAAGCAACGTCAGTCGTCCACCGATTATCCCTACGAGAAGAAGTCGATACCGCCCGAGACGCGTAAGACAATGAGACTGGCCGCCCAGATCTTTCTGTACCTGACGCCCGGCTTCATCGTGTTCATCTTCTTCCCGGCAATCCTGTTCTCGCATTACGAGAGATGGACCTACGATCAAGCGGTCTACTACGCCTTCGTCACTCTCACGACCATCGGTTTCGGCGATCTCGTGGCGGGTAAGTGTCCTTATATCTTATCGATTCCTCGGACACGCGCGCGCGTGAACGTGATGATTAGCTTGTTTTTTTTTTATCGGTAGCAAGAGCAAGATTTTGTTTTCGCAACCGTGCGCGCAAGTCGCGGAATCGCGTGCTCTCCGACAGTTCTCGGAAATGGCTCTTTTTTTTTTCATTCTCTACGGACGATGTATTATATCATTCATATCATTTATACAGTCGTATTATTCATAACTTAAACTACGCCGCAGATGTATGGCAAAGACATATTGCAGAAGTACGATAAAATTATTGGTTGCGTCGTGACTGAAGGAATTTTTATGTTCAGGCTGTCTATTATAAATCACGGGATTATTCATGTATAAACGATTATAGAACGCATATCTGTGTTATGTTATCATATGATCGATAGCTGCTGAATAAGATAATACTTCTGAAAAATTTATCACGATGGAATGAGGAAGTACTTACATAAATTAAACTTATTATAGGAAATTGAGAAATAATCTTAACCGTAATTAATCGTAAATTAAAAATATTCCTATTTTTTATTATAATGTGCATAAGAAAAAATTATAAGTTCTACGAGCTTGAATTCTGAGAAATAAAAAAATCGATGTTTAGTCTATTTTTTAGAAGAAAATTATTTTTTTTATTATTAATTAATATGAATTTGCTAAATAAAAGCATTTATTTTCAATTAAATGTAATATAAAATTCAGAATTATTAACATTTGTTGATTTGATTTGATAATATCAGGCCACTTGAGACTATACATTCGATAAATTTCGTCAGCTTTCTTGATTGATAATATTGAAACGGTGTACACTTGTACTCTTATCGTATATACATCAATCGCTTCGAAGCATACAACCTATGAGCTTGCCTGTTCCGCCTAATTAAAAGACGAATGTTTTCAATCGTTACATGCTCACGTGGAAAGCAGATTTTAACATGTAAGTAATGTTCTCCATACGCCATAAATTAAAAAGTAGCGCGTTTGCATATACAGTTGCACAGCTAATAAAAAAAATAAATAAAACATGAACGGATAAGTCGATCAGCAATAAAAATGTACAATTGAAATATCTATTCATGACTCCCATATGAAAATTATTCAAAATTCGTGTTTAAAGTGAATTTTCAAAGCCAATTGAAGTCAAGTACGAGTGGAAATTGAAGGAAGAAACTTTTGCTCTATAAAGAAGTTATTCCGCTGTTCTTAACTCTCTGCTTGAATCTCGCAGGCCAGGACAATACGAAGGGGAGCGGCCCATTCTTCATCATGTACAAGATATTCCTGATTTGCTGGATCTCCTTCGGGCTGGGCTACATCGTCATGATAATGACATTCATCGCTCGCGGCATGCGCAGCAAGAAGTTTACGAGACTCGAGCACAAACTGGCGATGAATCTCAAGCTTACGCAGAGCAAGATTTGGAACGAGTTTAACAAAGAGGTCAACTACCTGCGCCGCGTTTTCAACGAGTTGCAGCTCTCTAAGGTCAAAGTAAGTGACCTGGTTGTGACTTGGACCAGACAACCTTAAGCAACCGCATATTTTTTTCACGCGAAAATATTTTCGTACATTTCTATGAAAAATGTTTGAACACCTTTTTTCTAAATAAGTTTATTCGAAATCCTAATAAATTTATTCGATAATTAATAGACATTGTAAAATTCTCTTTTAATTCGTCGTGTTGAATAACTTACTTTTTAATCACTCGCCAATTATATTTGCCATATTCTGAATTGAGATATTTTTAATAATTATTATAATATGGTGAATTAATGCAGTATTAATTTTTTTACATTATTATTTCTATTAATATTATTAATAAAACTTTCTAAGCACCGATTACTGTTTAGTTAATATTGATCATTTATTCAATTATTATTAACATTTATCATTTTCTTTCATCAGAGAGTATACGTAGATGAGTACGAATCCGAGGAACCTCCGGCGAAATTCCCGCGCAGCAACAGTTTTCCGAATCTCCGAGATTTAACAATTGGTGGATACGACAGCTTTATACCGCATCCGCGACGACGAGCTAACAGCGAAGTGGTACCAATGGTAAGCTATAATTTTTTTTTAATATTATATTATTCCTTACCTCTTCTTAAACTTAATAATATTTTGAATAATGCATTATTTAAAGGATGAACTGACACGTGTGGTGTCCGAGACGGATCTTCAAAGGATAGACAAGAACGCGACGTTCGCCGCGCACGCAATAGTGCAACCAGCGGAACTCTTGGCGCGCTTGGTGAACATCCTCGGTTACATACCTCCACGGGACGACTTTGAGTGGGACCAGACCGAGGAACCGATCGACGCGCAGAACGAGACGCAGCAGAATAAATCGGCTGATCAAGGCGCAGCCAACAATCTCCCTCAATGGACAATCGGTGGTGAAAAGTTTCCTCAAGCCTTCAAGCCTCGTTCCAGAGCGACCAGCGAGATACGACTGAATACCACGAAGGACGATACCGCTCGACATAACACCGAATGGACCTGGTCCGGAGTCGCCTCGACGAAGCTGCAGGAGATGATGAAGGATCGCGACACTACCGTGTCCTCGAAGGACAGTACCAACAAGCCGTACAAGAAGTTCGCGTCGCTCGCTTTGCCGATTACCGCGTCCAAGAACCTCTTCCCCAGATGGAGTAAGCAATTCACAAATAAGAGGTCGTCGGACGTTGGTCCCAATACGAGGAGCACGAAGAAAACCGTTGAAATAGTGAACGACAGCGAGAAGAGCAATTCGCAGCAGAATAATTCGATCGGTCCCTCGTACTTGGACGAGAGACACGATTCGATCTTGAGGAGGCCGCATTACTACACGCACACCGGTGGCGACCTGCCGGGTTATCTGGAGGGCAACAATCTGCTGGAAGAGACGAGTCTGGCGGATTTCCTTAGAGCATTGACCGCTCTTCACGCACGAGTGGGAACGGTTCCCGACGAGTACGTTGCCCAAGAGAAACCCAAGAGAAAACTCGGGACGGCCAGCTTGAGCCCGCCGAAGTTACCCAGTCTTTTCACCCTCTTCTCGAACGCGCCCGGTTCCGTTTCGGCGAATCAGAGCAATCAGAACACTGTCACGGGAGCGCAGTCGAGCAGGAGAATGTCCCTCAAATTAGCCGATTCCGGCTCCAGCACGCCTACGTTTTATATCAGGAAGGGAAGCGTTCCCGCGAAGCCTAGGAGATTCTCTTTGAGGCCGGTAGCGACCCCAGTTAGTCCTCCGACGCCGCCTGATTATGGGTCACCGCGATCGGTAAGCTTGCACTATTGAAAATCAAGTTTTTTTTGTTGTCAAATTTTCTCACAACCGCCGATATTGTAAATTAAAAACCTTGAAATAAATTATAAGACAATACAGGGGTACAGTAATTAATAATTCAGCATAAATGATAGTGATCTTAAAACTTATTCTAAAAAACAAAATTATTTTTTTCAGCTACGACTCTCTCAAAGGATGGACAATCGAAATCTTCAAGAACCCTTCATTTCCGTGTCGCCGAGGGAACCGCTCGTGAGCATGGAGGGGCCGCCGGGAATTTCATCGCCGATCCAACAGCCGTCCGGCAATCGACGTTTCTCCATAAGGCCCGCTCAGCTCGGCACGCAACCGAGTCCGACGAGCACCAAGTCCACGCCATCGCCGTTGCACACGCCTAAACCGTTGCCGAAGTGGAAAGGGGGCATGCTTCAGCGGCAGATCACTCAGATGAACCTACGTCGCCGCTCCAGGGCGTTCAGCCTCAGCGACGTTTACTCCGACAAACGCGAGAAGACCACCCCTCCTCTCAGCCCCCTCGCTATGGACAGCACCAAGACTATCGACGTTAGCAAACCGAGCAGCTCGAGTCAGAAAACGGTAACCATCTTGTCGCCGGCGGAGGAGGTAATGACCGCGAAAAATGAACTTCAGCAATCCGCGGTAGTTGCCTCAGGTTCGAGAGATACGCAAATTGCACCGTGGAGGGATCAGGAAGGTGTAATCTCGTCGATTAATCCCTTCGTTTTCGGGATTCCCAGTGAGCCGCCCGCGGCGTTGAACGAATCCATGATTTTAAGCATGCAGAGAGACGGAACATATCCCCAAGAGGATTCTATACCAGTTTATCAACCGGTTTACAAGTCGTCCTCCGTGTTCGAGCAAAAATTGATGAAGCTGAACGACGAACTGGGTAGGACGCTCCAGAAGGGGATGCAAGAGACGAATGTGGATGTCAAGGAAGATTCGCGTGAAATGGAGAAGAAACAGGATGGCACATACATGTGTGTAATTGATAATTTAGGCGCGTCGACGAGTAGCGGAAGTATCTCAGAATCGAGAAAGGGGAAGCCCAGTGTGTTGATCGACTCGTACAAGCCACCGCTGCAAGCGACTATAGAGAAGCCGACGATCAATCCGTTCGAGCAGTACAGAGCTATGACGAGGGCTGCTCGAAAGGAAGAAGATGCAGACTTGAAGGAAATTAAAATCGAGAAACCTGGTGAAAAATAAAAAAAAAGAGAAACAAATTTATGTGGAAGATTCAACAATTAAGGAAACATATATAGTTTTAATTTTATTTAAAAAAAATTTGGAGTCAAATTTTGTTTAAAAATCGAAAATATCGAGATCCTAATAATTTTTAAATTAGTTTTACAGAGTACGTTTACAGACGTAATTGATATTTTTGTTAGGAAAAGATTGACTCTACATTTTGCGAAAAATAATCCATTTTTCTGAATCACAGGAAATGATGAAAACTATGGGAATCGTACTCGTTAGAGATTTGCAATTTTACTGCGTGTATTACGTGTGCAAGAAATGATATCCTATTTTATCCTATGTATGCTAGTGTATCGGATTCTTTTTACTATAGTAAGTAACAAAATCTTGTTTTGTTTCAAAGCGATACGTAATTTATTAAGAAAAGATGTAGATAGAAAAAATATAATTTTATACAGATGCATACTTCGATATGCAAATTACGGAATAGATGTAACTCAGCAATAAGGTGATCAGCTTTGTGGAGAAAGTTGTCTTCATCGATGTATGTACATAAGTATCTAATTTTTCACACTAGTCGGATTTGTAGCATTTTTCAAGAGAAATGTATATTTTATGAGATATTAGATAACGCTCTAATATAATGATAATTATTAGATACGTAAGTAATTTAAAATATGCATATATTTTAATTGAAACTCGATAAGAAAAGACTGTGATATAAGGAATAAGACATATGTATCCTCAATTTAACAAATCAATAGAAATAAATTACTTAGAAAAATATATATTATGTAAGTGCATCACGTAATGAACAGCGGATCTTTTATTAAATCTGGAATTTACTGAAATTAAAATCCGTCGATTCGTGAATTTATTATTAATCTAGAACGCGTAAATCACGTCAAATAATCGAAATAATCGAAGCAGATTAATATTTCGTATCGCAGTTCAAATATTGTCAGTTGCGAGCTTGTGACTTGGACATTTATCACAATCACTCACGCGATCATATTTATTCCGCTAAATCTTGAAATCAATGTTTGAATGTAGTAAACGCAAGTAACGAGACATATTTACGAAATTTACAACATTTTATTGACAAGTTCTTGCAGAATAAATTATGAAAATGTATTTGGTTTGTCGAGCGGTAGCTCGAAGCTGTGAATTATTACCAGTCAAGTAATCTGGTTAAATTGCACAGATTTCATACGGAGAAATTCGATTAAAGGAGGTTAATCCACGTAGAAATTGTCTAATGTTCACGCAGGTAACGTAAGAGCGGTAAGTGTGGAACATCGTTACACACTTCGTGCGTTCACTCGATGTATCACACAATTAGCATCTATCGGTGACAAGTAAGTTTATCACGGTCGTTAGCACGTCGTGCGATACAAGTAAATTCATGCAAAATCTAATAAATAGACTTTTCCGGATCGCACGGATCGAGAAAAAAAAATGAAACTAAATGTAGTATAAATATGTTCTTGTACTGATGTAGATCTCTCGGCGGCGTGAGAGACGTACACGGGGATGCTACGACAACGTATTTAGCTGCCTCCGTATTTCCTCGACGAGGCTGCCACGTGGTACGCGAGTCTCCTCTCGCGTCGAGACGACTCTCAGTGTAACTTCACCTTTCGCCAGCTCGCCCTCCCCGACAATTATCGCCAGCGGGATGCCGTTCTCCTCGCAGTGCTGCAGCTGCGCCAGGAGCTTGGCGTTCTTCTTGTAGGACTGCTCCGCCTTCACGCCGGCCTCCCACAGATTCACCAGTATCTTCATCCTCTCCTCGTGCAGATTCTTCTGCGCACTCGCCACGAACACCTCGATCTCGGCGGTGCGCGTCTTCAGGCCCTTGTTCGCCAATTTCGCCTCCATAACGCTGAATATCCGCTCCACGCCCACCGACACGCCGACACAGGATACATTTTTGTTCTTGCTGTCGAACATTCCCACCAAATTATCGTAACGGCCGCCACCTGCCACGCTTCCAACACCGACGTCGTCCCCTGCGAAGGATTAACGGACGTTATTAATATTTCGTCCAAATTATTTCCGTCATGAAATATAGGGAGAAAATTTAGAAAGTAAGATGCGTACCACATAATATAGCTTCGTAAATAACACCCGTGTAGTAATCGAGTCCCCTCGCGAGACTCAAATCGAACTTAATTTTGTCGAGAATTTTGTAGATGCGGCAGTACTTCAGCAACAGTTCCATAGAGTCCAAGCCCTGTACAGCGACGGTCTGTTTCATCAGCTCTTTGTCCTTTCTCAACTCCGCCACCAGTTCCACGCCACCGGACTGCGAGACGTACTTGCCGACCTTATCGGCGATATGCTCGTCCAATCCCTTCTCGTCCGTCATCTCTTTCTTCACCTCCTCCCACGGGCTCTTGTCCAGCTTGTCCACGGCGGAGCAGATACCGCGGAATTTACTCTGCGGCACGCCGCTCGCGGCGAATATGCCGTCCAGCAAGGATCTGTGATTCACTTTGATCAAGTATGGCCCCAGGTTCAGAGCTTCCAACGCTTCGCACACAACCCGGATGCACTCCACGTCCGGTAGCATCGGGTCGTACTGGCCGGCGATGTCGAAATCCTTGAGGATACCAACGTTAAAATTAAATTTACACGAAGTGTGCCAATGAAATGAAATTCTCTAAATGAATGATATGTCATAGGATGCACATTGCGCTTACACATTGATAAAATTCCCTGTATCTGCCTTTCGTCGTCGCTGGGTTATCCCGTCGGTAGACCTTGGCGATGTGATATCGTTTGATGGACGAGATCTTGCTCATGGCCAGATATCTCGCGAAAGGAACTGTTAAATCGTATCTAAGTGCGAGGATCTCGCCGCCCTGGTCCTTCAGGTCGTAGATGAGCTTGGAGTCCTCGCCGTATTTACCCGTCAGGACATCCTGTGTGTAACACAAGGTAGAATCAGTATCAATATCAATGAGATCCAATAATCGAAATCAACGTTGTCCTTTACGATAATTCTTACCTTCAGCTCGAATACAGGCGTATCTATCGTCTCGGCGCCGTGACGCTTGAATACCGATATTATTTTCTCCAGTACTCCCAGTCGCAGCGCCATTTGCTCCGGATTGTAATCCCTCGTGCCTTTCGGCGTTTTGAGGATGAGTTTGTGAGGGCAGCCATTCTCCTCGCCCAATTGTGCTTTCAGGTCCAGCAGCTTGGCAACCTCCTCCGCTATCTACGAACAGGCAAACACGCGGCGTATTAATATACAGAACGTGGCGACGATCCCGCTCTCAGTTTATCCAGGGTACGATAGTCGAGAACGTCGTACCCACCTGTGGCGTCGTAGACATCGGTACGTTGCGATTGCGTTTCCACACGACGGGGAAAGAATTGTTGCGTATCAGGCGTAACATCGTGAACGGACGAAGGGATTAGAAGGCAACCAGAATGAAAGAGAAAAGCCCCCTCAATGTTGATTTATCAAACTAGTCCAAACAGCAGAGATAACATCAGTCAAGCAAGCTGGTAAGAGGCTGCCATTAATTATTGCCATATTATTGTCTACACTATTAACATTGTCTTTGATTTTTTCCCCTTTAGATTACAAACTTTGCCATTAAATTTTCAGAATTTGGGAAGAATGCAAGGTATTTCTCAGGAAAGTTAAGAAACTTCTCAGAATGAAAGAATATTCGTTTTCCAAGCTACATCCACGTTTTTCATGCAAAAGCTTCCACACGTCCTCCTGCCGGAAGAATCTTTTCCCGCACCTTCGCTTTTCCCCTCCAGCAGTTTTCGCAATAATTTATGGCAGCTCTGCTTGCAGCAAGCAACCGGCTGCCTCACCTTTTTGTCTAGCATACTTTTGCTAATATAGCGAGTGCTCTTTAGCCGCTCGACCTTTGCCGCCAGGGAAGCAGCGAGCGGCGTTTCCGCGGCAGCGGGAAACGCCAGGCGCTCCTCCTGGGTGAAGCTTGTCATGTTAATGTGCCACCTGCACAGATGCGGCCACCTTGCGAGCTCATCGTTAAGGACGACGCGCAACGCGTCGTACAGTTCGGCGTCTCTGGACGTAGGGCACCAACCACCAGCGTAGCTGATATCCGCAAAATCATCGTTCAAGCCGTCTAACTCAACACTTATATCAGACCGCTCTGTGTGCTGTTCCTGAACGAAACGAGAGACGTCTCTCCGTAGAGAAAGACCCGGGAGGGCATTGGCGGCAAAAAAAAGGGAAAGAGAAATCTGTTCTTTTGCTGACTAAAGATCGCTGTCACATTGCGAGGGGCCGCTGCTGCGTTGCATCATACCCCATTGTTGCGAGAAAGGTCTGTTCGCTCCAGCTGCATTTTCATTATTGAGAGAAAACAGGAGGAATCGGTTTTCACTTTCGCGTGCAGCTGAAGCCAACGGACCCCGGCCGGGCCACGACG
The DNA here is from genome assembly GCF_000956235.1 of Wasmannia auropunctata. Lineage (NCBI taxonomy): Eukaryota > Metazoa > Arthropoda > Insecta > Hymenoptera > Formicidae > Wasmannia > Wasmannia auropunctata. The sequence goes on from NW_012026891.1 coordinate 488,109, forward strand.
TGGTGGAGAGAGATCGAGGCGCGGTACTGGAAGGGGGGGGGTTATGATGCAACGTGCGAGTGCAAAACCGTTTGCGCGGTATAAAACCGCGGTTGAGGTGAAAAAAAGATCGAGAGACCAGTTTCGTGTGCGGCGGAGACCGATTTCGCGGAAGGAAGTGCGAAGGTGACACGATGACAGGGTGTAATTGAACGCGGGGCGGAGGGGAAAACCGAACCGAGCCCCCTCCGACGAGGACAACGTGGAGAAAGGAGGTGGACATCTGTGTCACGGGGACGCGGCGTGTCCCCGAGCGAGGATTCCCGCGAGGGGGGGGGGAGAGGGAGATGAGGGGCCTGAAAGGGCCTTCGAGGGCCCGCGCGTTACCTGTGTGCTGTTGACTTTCGCGGCTTTCAGTCGTCGCACCACCTCGCACTGCTCCTTCACGCGAATCAGCAACGACGTGTCCCTCGATGTTTCGTCAGCCATCGCTCCAAGCCGTGTAACGCACGCGGTGTCTCGGGGCCCCGATTCCGTGCGTTCCGCTCGCCGGCGCATTACTTTATGCTCTAGCGGTCCCGGGGGAGCGAGCGAGTCGTCGTGCCGCGCGAACGATTCCCCACCGCGTAGTGATGCGACTTTACACAAAAAAAAATCGATTCTCATAATCGATTAAATTCTGTAAAAAAGAATTGATGAATTGATTAATCGGATTGAAATGAATCGATTGTGAAAGAATCGATCAAAAATTGGATATATATATATGTATATATACGAATTCAATTTTTGAGGCGATGAGCACCTAAAATACTAATTAATATAATTATAATCTAAAAATTCAAATGAAGCACGTTTAAGAATTATTGAACGCAGTTAAAGATTTCTTTTAATAAATTCAAAGATATTATGATTAGGTTATGTTAAGTAGAATTCAAATGCACACTACGCTATTATAAAACTTTTCATAATTTTATTTTATAGAGTATAATATCTACTAAACTTTAAAGTTTTCTTTTAATACTTAAAAATATATTTACAGTTCTTTGGTGTAAATATTGCGACAAAAATTAAGATGACTTTTTTTAATTTTTAAGTTGACTTCATGTATTCAATACTCAGTATTAAATACTATATCAATGTCTACTTCCAATAGCTCTCAGGTAGAGATCCTAAAAATATTATTTGCGACGCTCTTTTTCCTG
>NW_012026891.1:489339-490167 GCF_000956235.1 Wasmannia auropunctata
AGTATTAATTGTATCAGCACAACATAAAATATAGCAACTCACAAAATACCGATATTAAACATATTTTACGACACTTACGACGAAAATTATCTATAAAATCACCAAATCCCCACTCTTGAAGTTTTTTAGCAACAAAATCAGTGATATTGGCTTCAGCCATTATCTACAAAAAAATCTAAATAAAAAAAAATACACAATAAAAGGCAATATATAAAGTGGCCAGGTTAGGTGAGGTTATTTAAGCAAACGAACAAATAAAAAATACAATGCTCATTCAAGACAAATAAATCTAGACAAATACGATTACTTACTGTGAAGCTGGATATCACGTTCTTCTTTATCGTCTTTTTTCACAAAATACTATGTACTAGTACTGGTACTTTCCTTTTATCACAAATAGCACTTACAAATGAAGAACTTGTTAAATGAGTACAGCACTCTTGGAAGTGTAAGAACGTACGTGCAGCGTACGTACGCGTAGTTGGCGGTATTTTCTGTCAACTAGGAAATGAATAAAACTTCGAGCGCATACGTTGCATCACTCGTTGCTAACGGCAAACTGCTTGCACGAGCCTGCACGAGCGTAGCAACGTCATCACTACTCATTTATTTTGGATAGTGGCGCTGCTTACTTTACAATTCAACCACAGAAATGGGTTAATTAAATGTAGTTATTTTTTTAAACACATGTTTTGTGTTAAAATTTTAAGACATATGGTAAATTTTGACACATATGGTAAATTTTGAGACATATGGTAGTTAAAAATAACTAAATATGATTTAACTCAAGAAATTGGTTTAAATTTGACCCTATCATATTTAACAGTG
>NW_012026891.1:490217-491772 GCF_000956235.1 Wasmannia auropunctata
TGATCCCCAAAGATAGGTTCTCCAATTGCATAGCTTCGTAATTGATGTAGTGTGCAGTGACACCAATATAACTTCTAGTATTGAACGGCTCTGTCCAGATATCTGTAGTTAAGCAAAGGTGATCGACCTTCGAAAGCATGGTCTTAATTTTTGAACTAAACAGCTCATACTTTTCATCCATCCGCTTTGTAATAGTTTTACGACACGGCACAGTATATAGAGGTGCCACGATACTTAAAAGGCTTCTAAATCCTTTGTCTTCGACTATCGAGAATGGTTGTCTGTCTACTGCTATCATATACAGGATGGCGTTCGTAATTTTAAATGCCATACTACCACCATCTAAAATAATAAAATTTAAATAAAACATGACATGTTTAGAAATATTCTTTATATGCAACTTCTAGTCAAAATTACCAATGTATGTTTTCATTTTGTGGAATGCTTTGATGATGGATGGCTGCTTTTGAGCGATGATGGATGGCGATGTTGAGCGAATTAAGGCAGGGATTTCTTCTTCTGATATACACAATGGGGTACATGATCTTGATCGTCTAGATTGTGTACTTGTCGAGGTTGATGGTGAAGGCGAATTAGGTTCAACCGGTGTAGGATCGTCTTCAGATTCTTGATTGATAGATGTTGGCGTATCACAAATTTTTTTTTGTGCAGAACTATCTTCAGAATCAATGTGTCCTGGATGAATTCGCCGTAGGTGGCTAGTCATATTAGTCGTATTTCCGTGATTTTTGTATACCTTTAGACACAAGGTACATTGTACTGAAGTTTCGTTGTATTTCTTAAAAAATTTATGTACGAAACTTCGTTTTCGTTTAGAGCTTGAGTCGGACATTTTGCTGGAATAAGATCAATAGTTAAATAAAATCAATACAATTTATATTACTTTCTTAGAACGTTAGTAATATATTGCAGCAATTTTGCAACGTTGTTGCAAAGTGTGACTATATGAAGTACAGCTTCAATAATAAAAAAAATTATTTTATTATCTTAATTTGAAATTAATAATATAATAGATACAATAATACTTACGCGAACAATAACGCAATGAAATCTCTCTCTGAGTTGTACGTAATAGGTCACTTACAATATCGCTTTCTGTGATTTTTTCTATTCTACACAGTCGTAGATCGAGAAGGAAATATTTGTAAAAAAAAGATATTTGTAATTATGCGTTATAACCTCCTTTTGCCATAATACGATTCAATTCTGATTCGTATTTACATGAAGCTTATGAATGTTTAGAATCTTTTTGATTAGTTTTAGATTATGTTAAATTATGCAGCGAATGCAGCAATAGGAACAAAATTGTAAAGGTTCGAAACAGCTCGAAACACCCGGTTCAAGTAAGTGGTTGAGCGACAATAACGATCACGTGATCATGATGTAACATGCACGATAATATTTAGGTTGCGTTCGGAAAAGTCACCCGAGTGTTCCTTGTTCAACATTCAGTGAACAAGAATATGATACGCAGGAGCAGTCGGGTGACGTTTCCAAATCTTAGGGCGAATTCACACCTTGACAGAAAAGCGGA
>NW_012026891.1:491792-670848 GCF_000956235.1 Wasmannia auropunctata
CTCGCGTTGGTAGTTAATAGTTTTTACTTTCTGCTTTTCTTGCTACCAGTGCGAGTTCTGATTGGCTTCTGCTTTTCTGTTTTCCGCTTTTCTGTCAAGGTGTAAATTCGCCCTAATCAAATGTTCGATAAATCATAACAAATCTTCGTCATCTTGTGACTAATTGTGATCTGTTTTGTTAATCACTACGCGATCACTACGCGATTCGAAAGGCTCGTGAAAAAACACCTTAACATCTATAGAATAGTAAAAAGTAGAATGTAATAGGACAGCAACAGCATACAGCAACCAATCACCACAAAGATCATTTTGCAGTATAAATTGGACAAAATCAGTTTCTTACGATTTCATGCAATATTTCGTCGATATGACAGGTTTCGTAACCTCAAAAGGCAAACTTTAAAGATTAATATTTCTCTTCAGAGCGACACTTTTCTTTGCCAGATTCTTTCGTTTTATATATTATAAATGCATAGAATAAGTAAGCATAATTTTATCAATTTTTTCATGTTGATGCAGCTGAACTAAATAATTATCGAAATAATGGTTAAAAATATAATCGATTCGCAAATAATCGACCGTCTAAATAATCGATTAATAATATCGATTAATTCGTAAAAAAAAATCGATTCTCCAATAATCGAATCAGAATCGCGCATCACTACCACCGCGCCGGCTCGCCGATGCTGCGCACTTCGGCCCGAGAGAGGCTCGACCGTGGGCTCGACTTCGCGAGAGAAACGGGTTCCCGTTGATCGCACCTTGGAAGTAACACGAGGCGAATGTATGCACGTGCAGCCGCACGAGAGTGTGGGTGTCGCGCGGGAGAAGGAGAGAAAAAAGGGATGGCAAGAGATAATTGAGGTTTGCCTCCCTCCACTCCCCCCTTCCCTCCAACTCATAACCTGCACTGTGTTACATTTATTTATGAAGTCTGCGCTTGGGTTAGATCGAGACGGATACGCGAAACAGGCCGTTGACAGACGAGGGGGAGAGGGGGAGAGATGAAGGATCAAGCCGCCGCGAGGGATCCTTTTCGTGCATCTCGTGAAATTTCCCCCTGCTCCCCGAGAGGGGGAAGGGGAGGGGGGAGACTCGTAAGCGTGCACATGGAAAGTGCAGGTGACGCGATCCACGCGCCTGAAGTTCGGAACGTGACGTAATCTCGTTGCACGTTCCGAATCTCGGAACGTAGACGAACAGCGGGACAGGCAGCTGTTTGTACTTACGAATAAATCGCACACGTGTGAATCGCACGTGTGAATCAAAGATATCGCTATACGTCCACCGCAATTGTAAATCTTAATCGTTCACGCGGCATATGAGTTTCGATGAGCTCGACATATCGACTTCCTGTTAAAAGTAAACGTGGCTAACGAATGACAGCAGGAGAGGGGGAGGGGAGGATCCAACGATGCGCTTGTGACGTCACGCGACTAACCTCCCGATGCGCGACACGCGTGACAAGTACCACGTGGAATTTTCCTCGTAGCGACAAAAAAGCTGTTCTATGGATCTCTGGATTTTGGCTTGACCGGCTTGACCAAAACACTTTTATTTTTAAGTTTTTTTTTTTTTTTGCAATAATATCTCGATCGCTTGAACTTTAAGAGATTTTTTTTTTTCATAATTTGCATGTCAACAATTTTATATTTAGGATGCGCGTGTCTGACATGCATATGTAGGTAAACATTCTTGCATCGCGATATTCATTATTCTGCAGCACACGTATGCAAACACCCCGACTGCATTGCTCGCCTCAATGACATCGAAATACCTTTTTAATACGTGAACGTATCGATGCGATCACCGTATCTCTATCCGTTCGCGTTCCAATCCCTATCTATATAATTTCAGGTGCGCAGTTAGGTATTACGTTCTGCAACCCGCAATCAATCTTGCCGAGGTGGATCGAGCGTGATTTTGCGAGAATTACGGCCGATTTCACTAGCTTTCCTCCGAATTAGATAACGTTCATTAAATTCGCGGTTAACGACTCTTTAGACGCATAATTTTCTTGTCCCAGGTAACATTTTACTTATATGGATAATTGCAATAATTAAATCTGGAGCACTTTATATCTGTAGAAACCTCTTAAGTTCTTAATTTTTCTGATTTCTCAAGCTTCAGCGAATTATTTTGTTCTTCAGAACAGGAGAAAATCTTGGAAACATTTTTCTAAAATTTTATTTAATATTTAAAAATAATTAATTACATTTTTAAAACTTGGAAACATCTTTCAGATTTTATTAATTTTTGTTTCATAGATTATATTAATTTAATGTAGAGAACGTAGAATCCTTTAATTGGTAAAATTGATCATTAACATGCAAAAATTCGTTTTATTGTAGATATTTTATGTTTAACAAAAGAACATGTATTTCCAGAATCTCATTCTTCATATCTCGTTTTGAAGCCTCGTGAAGCTGTGACGGCAAAAGTCGGAAGGAATTTACGCTCGAGCTGACATTCACCAACGCGAGATGTGGATGTTAATTAAATTTCTCTATTCGAGGGAACAAATTATGCAACCGGCACAGGTCAAAATTTGCAAATGAAGCATTTTACGATCTACCTTGAAGCGCGGCAAAGTACACCGTATATCCATTTATGCATTTAATTTACATTGATATGCATTACTTAAGCAAAAAGTAATATTACCTTTCAGTAATTGCTTCATCAAATTTTTACACAATTAATTCAGAGCAAAGAAAATCACTTTTTCAGCCGTGCTTCTTGGTTTACTCTTAACAGTAAATATTTTTAATAACTGTAATTTTTAATCTCGAATTCATTTCTCTTTCAAAGATTTAAACTGTTCTTTAGCTATACATTTTATTTGCAAAACGAAATTATAAATTAAAAAGTTTAGAAAGATATACAAGTATCGTTTTGTCTTTATACACCCGATTTTTAATCGGCAAAATCTTCGTATTTATTCTATTCGTTCATAATGTAGAAAATAACTGTATATATTTTTTTTAATGTCGGAATAATCGCTATGACCATTTACTTAGGTTTTTATCCGCGGTTTGGAGAAAGCGTTTTACTTTCAGTTGCGAAAGATCGCGTATATAGATTGTTGTTCAGTGAAATTGGATTCCAGAAAAATCTTTTTATATATATTTCGTGAATAAACTTATTTATTTCGAAAATACTCTGAATAGACAAGCTGTTCGGCAAATTAAATTTAATTTCTAATTTTTATTTAATTTTTAATATTTCTATGAAATAAAAATTTTTGACATTTTTATTGTGATTTTTCGAGTGTATTATTCTGTAAAGAAAACATACTTGTGTTATAAAAATCTACAATATTTGGAATAAGATATAGAGAGAATTTTTAAGTAAATTGTTAAAGTTTGCAGATATATCGAGAGATATCAGAGATTCGCAAAATTCGATGATCTCTTTTACAATTTATACGAATACTAGAACAAGATAATATGAGAATTCGAAATTACCTTGTTAATTTCCAAAAATGCGCATACGCTTCTCAGAGCTTGCTGAAATGCTTTCTCAAATCCGACACTACCGGTATCCTGTCGGTGAGCAAAACTCGCTGATTACATTGATTTATTTTACAGAAAAATATACAGTCTGTTTCACGCGATACGTACAAAGAGGGGATCTCTTATGACAACTATTCCAGCTGGATCGTACTTCCCAAGTAGTTCTATCTTCGCTTGGCTACCTCTCGGTTGCATCTCGTACAGCCGGTGGATAATATACTCGTCCATTCCGAAGATCCAGTCGAATTGATAGAAATCATTGATCGTGATCTGAAATTAATAATTTCGTGTCTCAAGTATCTATAACGCCGTAGAAATACTTTTGTCCAACAATCATGCAAAATTGATAGACAAACATATAAGGGGAGAGAGTCCAAAAATTGTAACTCTCACTTGTCTCGCGATATGAGAGTAATCCGTAATTCCGGCTTTCTGAAGTGTGGATATCGCCCTGGGTTCGGGATCGTTGCCGACGTGATATTCTAGAATAGCGGCGCTGTCGACCTCCCAGAAATCGGTTAAACCCATCTTTCGCACTTGATCCTGAAACACCGCTTCCGCCATAGGAGAGCGACAACTATTCCCTGCGCGAAAATAATTAATCAATTCATATTAATTTAAGTTTAAATATTGGAGATTTCGATTGAAATCGCATTGCTGAAATATACTTTAAAATGCATGCAGACTGATAGAACGTCGTAAGAAAAGACTGCTGCTTTTAGCCTACTTTAGTTTGACGAGTTGTATGCATGTATTTATAATTACATAACTCTTATAAATAGAAAACTATAACCGCAAAATAATTCAAAGCCTCTCACTCGCTAAAGAGATTGTTTCATCACATGTGCTACGTGCATAGTTCTTACTTCAATTATATTTCTTTTCATAAAAAAAAGAAAGCTATTGGAATAACAATTATAACTTAATTTCTATGTTCTGTATTTTAAAACCAGTGCGACAGTTCAACAAATTCAGCTTTATGATTAAAAATAAGCAAATTACAGTACCTAGACAAACCATAAGGACGCTCCTCTTTCGTGTCATATTGATTTCTTGCTGATCTCTCGGTAGCGAAATATAGTAAACAAGAATACACTAAAAATTTCTAGTAATATTATCCTTAAAACGTTGCGCTGACATCTAATGTACGTACACAACTGTGGCTCAATGAACCAAAACGAATCACTCATGCAAATGTATTTGCAAATTATGTATCAAGTGTGATTAAATAAAAAGGTTTTAATTAATTAAGCTTTTATTAATTTCAAAAACATACACATGATTGTATGATACATGAAGAAGCTTAATTAATTAATATGCAAAAAGCTTTCATTGATTTTAGAAACACATTTGTATGACACAGAATATTAAGTGCTTGAAATTAAAAGTAATGCATAATTGCTAGCTGCAAAATTAAATAAAAGAATTCTTATTAATCTCTTATTAGGCAATTTTTCAAATCAATTTGTATATCTATGTTGTGAAAATATAAACAAAAAGTTCTTGAAAAGAAAAAAAGTGTATTGTCATTACTATTTGTAATTATATATATATGTATATATATATAATACCTATAACACAAAATATCTTATGATCTATTTTGCGTTATATAATTCACTTTTTTTATATTTATCATACTCTGCTCTCTTATATGATTATCATACACACAAGTCACCTAATAGTGTTAACAAAAAGTATATTTCTCTGCATTAAACATAGAAATATTCTTTGAGAATATTTACTATTTCATATATGTATATTCAATAAATTCAACGTCATAAAATTTTGGACATATTACGTTAGAACAGGGGTTTTCAATCAGCTATGACACATCAGTGTGCCACGAAAATTTTAGAGGTAAAAAGAAGTAAAAAGATTTAGAAATAAAAAAAGCGACGAAGTAAAAAGATTGAAAAACGCTGATCTAAAATATATTCTTCCAAAGATACAAGTAAATCGATGCTTTAGAATAGTCTTGGCATTAAGTTGAATATTTGTCCAAAAATGCTGTTATACATGCCAAGCATTGATCATAGATCTCCTGGAATCCTACTGCACCAGAATCCTGTAAGATCATGAAAACAATTTAATGTACATCTCCATCTTTTTGTCTTCTAGTTCTACAAACGCCAAAAGATATGACATACGTACGTAATACGGATCTCGTATTATGATTGATCTGCCTGGATGATAATTTCCCAGAAGCTCCACTTTTGCTCGGCAATTCTTTGGTTTTTGACGATTCAAATCTTCAATGTTCGCCTGATCCATACCAAATATCCAGTCATATTTGTTGAAGTCTGCTTCCACAATCTGTAAGCAAAAATATTTAGAGGTTAGATATACAATAAATAATTTATAGTAATATAATAGTTCTAATAGATTCTAAATAAATATTAGCTAATTCACTCAATTATGAATGAGAATCAATGAGATTCATCCTATTTTCTTCCCTCAAGAAGAATATATGATAAAACTATATTCGCATAGAAAAGCTAAATATTGTTATTATAGCAATCGCGTAGAGATAACGTTTACTCTTGAAAACGGCGAAATCTTACTTGACGTGCTTTATGAGAATAATCAGTGATCCCATTTTCCTTTAATATACTTCGGGCCCTACTGTCTGGTTGTCTACCTGTATGATTGTCTATAATGCCAGCGCTTTGTGTCTCCCACTGGTTTTGCAAACCTCTCTTCTTCACTTCATTTATGAATACAGCCTCCGCTATCGGCGAACGACAAATGTTGCCTGTAGCAAAAAATAAATAATCATTATTTAACACGTATACAGCTTACTATGTTTTTTTATTACAATATACTTATTCCTGTTAGAGGATATCTTTAATATACATGCTGATATAATTAAAATATATAAAATATCTCTACAATACCTAAACAAACCATGAGTACTTTCTTCTTCGACATCTCGGCACACAAGATGTAAATTGAAGTTTATTTAATTAAAAAAAAAAAATTTTTTTTTTTTTTTTCAAATACACTTAAGTTCCTTTTTAATGCCAACCGATTTCCTTCGGTTGGTTCGATTAGTCCCTCGATATTAAAGTCACAAATGTCACAATCGATCGCAATCGATCGGTAGTTGGTTTGGTGCCTGATTCCTTTTTTTTTTTATATAAATACAAATATACGAAAACAAGAAGAAATTGTATTTAAGGTTATGTCTATATATTTGTCTTCGCACACGCGAAGCCCCCGGCGAGTCCGGCGACTTGTCCAGATTCCCTTTCCAATGGACCAATCAAACAGACCCAAAATGCGGTGGAAAACTGGTGGAGGACATCGCGCGAGCGGAGGAGGACAGTTGGCAGCGCTGACGGGGCATTCTGGGGTTTTAAATGTTTCGTGTCAGATCGCTCGATGTTCCTTTCCAGTGCGTAACGTTGTACTGTAAACACGTGGTTACGAGCATAATTATCAGATTTTAGGCGAAATACCTCACGAATCACGTAAGTATCCGCGCCGTTTCGTTCGCTGCCGCGCGGATTCCGTTCGCCCGCGACGCCGCGGGCCCGATCGACCCGGGGGCCGCACATTCGCGCGCATACCGCGAGCGGCATGCTTACTGCGCTTCTTGCGGTATCGCCCATTACGCGCCGCAGGCGAATATATCCGTCCGGCGTTTGTTGATTAAATGTCTCCGGCTGTCGTATCTGCATTGGGAAATTATTCGATCGACCGTGAGCTCGCGTTATTCGCAAACTTACATTCCTCGTGCGATTCCTCTTGTCATCGCCGTGTCCGTGTATCGCGCAAGATTGCACAATGTTGTGTATACATTTTTTCGCATAATTGCAATAAAATAAATTGTCTTCCAAGTACACGCGCGAAGAAGTTAATACCGTTTGACGGAAAGATCCGTGAGCCAATTACAATCACGAGTTGTTGACGGGCCGAATCCTGTTTCGCAGAATGCCGCTGGCTAGAGATTTCCTCCATCCGAGCCCGATCGAGGAGAAGAGGAAACACAAGCTGAAGAGACTCGTACAGAAGCCCAACAGCTACTTCATGGACGTCAAATGCCCGGGCTGCTATGCCATCAAAACTATCTTCTCACACGCCCAGAGGCCAGTGGAATGCGACGGGTGCCGTACGATACTCTGCACGCCGACGGGCGGGAAGGCAAGATTAACTGAGGGTTGCTCTTTCAGAAGAAAAGTCCAGTGTTAATTTATGCGATATGTATTCGATGCTTCTCTTTATATTCGATAAATAAACACAATCACATGTATTATTAGCGTTATTTTACCGCAAGACACGTCCTAACTGTGCAACGTGCAGAGATATGCTGCAATAAATGCAGAAAATACAGATCTTTTTTTAGAGAACTTAAAATTTACTTTTGTGCACCGCAAATTGTGTTGCTGCAGTTATATGATGAGATTGAAAGTTAAATTATTTTGAATTAAAATTATTTGAGATGGACATGAAGTGATAAATTGCACAAGTATTCCTGAATTTAAATTGAATTTCTTTTAAGATCAAATCTAATCAGAATCCAGTTATAACATTATATAAAATGAATATTTAAAACTGGATTTGATATATTTCACTAAATGTAAGCCTGTAAACACACTTATCATACATGTAGTTGCATATGTAATCAAATTTTAGATTTATCCCATTAATTTTGTTTATAAATGCATTTTGAATAATAGGCGATAATAAATAGGAATACAATTGAAGCCAAAGTTTTGTGAAATATTTAAAATTGGATATTTAACAAAATATTTGCCATGAATATTTTGCAAATTTCACAAAAATTAATTTTTATACTTTTCTCTCGAGTATGTTACATCTGGTGACCACATATGTGGTTGAAAATGATAGACAGGATTACATAAAATGTATATGTATGTGTTATATCTTTCATATACAAGAAAAGCACATAAGGATATAGACGTGATCATAAATCTTTATTTCCACACACGCCCATCGTTCGTTTTTATAATAAATTCGACAATCTGTAACAGAGATTCCTGTAGTACTGTGTTCCAAGATACTCTCGAGTCTCATGTGTATATAGATAGCTTCTATAAATAAGCTGCTGCGCATGCTCGCGTTTATGTCTTTTATAATTCGCATCTTATAGCAATATCCTAATTGACGAAACAAACGCGGAAAACTTAAGAATGTAGAATTGCATTGTACGCTTGAAATACTCCAGGGGCGACTTCTACGGACCGAGATTTCAGGGATAGCTGCAAAGAAAAAAAAAAGGAACGATTATTAGACGACACCGTAATAGGAGATTAATGGTAAAGTAAAATTTCAAGTAAATGTATATAAGGTGTATAAAGTATCCCATGTAATCCTTTAAACGTGATACTCGTGTGTCAAGCCGTACCGTGACGTCGGGATTGCCCGGCTGAATTTTCAACTCGTTCAACACCCAGACATTGTTCGTTAGCTTAAGTGACTGATAAAGCATATCCTGCCCCTCCACGTTCCTCTTAGCAATCGTGAAGACGTTATTCTGTTGCATCTTTTGTACCACTTGATCCGCGGTCAACATCACTCCGTTTAGCGTATATTGTACCTGCGAAACGAGATGCGATTTCTTGAAGACTGTTATTGATTCTCTATTAACGAGTCTCACAATAATCTACATTTGTCAAATACAGAAGAAAAGTGGATGAGTGAGATACCTCATTCTGCGCCGGTATATCTTTCCAGGTAGATAGAAACACCCTCTTGTCCAACTGTCCATCTTCCGTGAAGTACACATTCATAGGTACGAGACACGCGAAGTAGAAAACGTCGATGTTGTTCTTGATGGCTACTTGCAGATTGTTCAGAGGCTCCATGCGTTGCACCGCGCCCGCGGTGGCCAGTGTAAGGTTCGCCTCTATACTCGATCCGGGACTCAGAGGAGCCGGAACCTGCAACGGTGCCAGGGGCGTCAGTCCGAAGCTGTTCTTGTTGAGCTGTATTGCGAATCCTCCCATAGGTTGCATCGCCTTGTTCGTGAAGGTCATGTCCATACTAATTTGCCCATTTCTGCAACACATTTCGCGCAGTTGAGAGATTATTCGCAATCGAGGGGATGTATCTCGAACGTTCTTTCCATTCGTTAATATATCACATTCGTATTAATTACTTTCTCGAAAATGTGCCCCAGATATCGAAGCCTTTGCCCTTTTCGGCCGGTAGCCAATTAACTTTGGGAGATATGTAAGGCGTGGGACCTTGGTTGAAGCCGAATATATCGCCGAGCAGACCCGTTGTGGTCTGGGAAACGGCCGGCTGCGCAGTCGTGTTGTCGTTCAGGATTCCATCGAGACCGCCGCCTAAAAGATCCAAACCTATTCCCGTCGACGGCGGTTGAGGCGTCGGTGTGACCATTGTCGGTCCACCTGGAACAGAGTAAGTGGATAAATCGGGTAGTATAGATTTTTTATTTTTCTCGCAACCACATAGAAAAATAAAAAAGAATGACACGCTTATAATTTTGAAAAGCCAAGACATCCACACAACACACACTTTTTTTTTTAAATATTATACATTTTAATTCTATAGTTTTACTTTTAATTTAAGACTGCTCACCGATGTCCATGCTGAGGAGATCGCCGATTAGAGAATCCTGAGCGGGTATGACCTGTGCGTGAGGTTGTGCAGTTGTGCGGGTGGAGTCCTCGTTCGAGTTGCTTCTGGCGGGCAACGACTTCCTAGCGCCAGCCGCTCTGCCCTCCACGAACGCGGTGGGAGGTTTGTGGTATACGGACGCCAAGCTCGAGATATGGCAGATCAATTCGTCCAACAACGTCGGCTCCAGCAGATCCGTCTCCTCCGAGATCAGAGGCTTTTCCGCGAGCACCACCTCCTTGGCCGCTGCCGGATCGGTGCTGAGCAGTCGCCAGTAGATGAAACCACGATCCCGCAGATCGGGATTGTCGGAATCCTGCGTGGCCAGGCTGAGCACCTGCTGAACCAACTCCTGCGTGTCCGTGGGCCTCTTGAGGAACAGTTTGACAATTGCGGTTAGCAGCTGCAGCTGCACCTGCGTATTCTCGTCGTGGAATCCCTCCAGGAAGCTCTCCAGCAATTCGTCCGCGTTGTCGATGCGCTCCGCGTACTCTCCGATGATCCATATCATGGAGGCACGCGCCTCAGGCTCGTCGAGCGTGTCCAGATTCTCGCACAGGGTCGAAATTATGCTCTCGTATTTGTTAGGATACTTGCGGAAGATGTCTTTTATTACGACAATCGCTTCTTGAACAACGTAATTCACCTGAAAAAAATTAAAAGTGTCAATTAGTCAATAATCGACAAATTTTGAAATATTAAATTTCAATGTAAAATAATTCAAAATGTAAATAATTCTAAATGTAAAAATATTAAAAGTGTCAATTAGTCAATAATCAAATTTTGAAATATTAAATTTCAATGTAAAATATGTAAAATATTCGAAATGTAAAAATGTATTACGAATATACTTAAAAATTTGATATTTGAAAATGTCTCGTAATATCTTTTACTTAGTTACTTTTGTTTGTATCAGGTCCAGTAATGTGGAGACGCAACGTTCCGCGGATGGCTCGACTTTTATGGCGCAGCGACCGATAGCTCGCACCGCCTTCCTCACGAAGTCAACATCGACCTCGGTGGCGTATTCCTTCAGCTCCGACAGGACTTGCGCGATGTTGGCCTGCGACGCTAATCGAATCATAATGTCCAGCTTCTCCAATTTCACGTAAATGGGATCGTTGTACTTGACGAAGAACACTTTCATCTCGTGTTTCAGAATATCCGGTCGTTTTTGCACGATGAGATTGATATTTCTTAATGCGACGTACTGAACTTCCGGTTCGGAGCTCAACAACGTGACGAGAGGAGGTGCCAATTTCTTCGTAAGTGTGCCGACAAAATCCGATTCGGACTGCAGCATCTCCATTAATTTCATTAATACCTAAAATGTCAAAGTAAATTCGGTTAATTATCAAATTATCTCTCGTTGGCAAAGATTTGAAAATAAAGACTCCAAGAGAAATTGACGAGCCTATTCTTGTTCTTAAATGTTGATGTCAATATTTTTTTAAATAAAAATTGCGATAAATTCTTTAAGGGATAATCAAATTTTTTTCTTAGATTTATTTCTATGCATTTATCTGTATTTACTTTGACAGCAGAAAGCACGACTGCAGCGTTAGCGTGCGCCAGACGCGGCGTGATCCGTTCGCAAATGCTTTGCGCCTCGCGATCATCCTTGGGCGAGTAATTCGCCAGTGAATCCAGGATGAAAACTTGGCCCCATTCCGTACACTCGTTGAGCGCCGTCAGTAGTTTGTTTATGGTCTGCGCGTTCATTTCCACCAACGGTTGACCGCTCGGACTGGCCTCGTTGATCTCGGACAGAGCAGCTACCGCGTTCGCGACAACCTAATAACATTCGACATGTATTATCTTCAGATAACGATTAATTTTATAATCTTTTATGCTTAATACAAATTTCCTTCCCTCTGTTACTTCTTCTAACAATATTTTATCAAATATCTTTACAAATTGAATAAAATTTTGAACGTTTGTTGTTTTATTTAAGTTATTAAGCTCTCTGACACGAGAGAGGAAAGAGCTTGCGTACCATTGGATTGCTGTCGGACAGGAGATCCTTCAACTGGTCCAGGAACCCCTGGTCCTCGACTAAGGCCGCGTTAATGTCATAAAGCTTGGCGACGCACACGGCTGCGGTCTTGCGCACATACGGGTCCTCATCCTTCAGGCACTTGCGCAGCGGCTCGCACAGATACTCGGTTATCTTGTCGACACGTATACAGCCCATCGTGCGAACTGCCAGCGCGCGAATCAGCGGATTTGGGTCCTCGCAGTCCTGCGCAAAAATCGGGCAAGCCAGGGATTCAAGTCTAGTCACAGTAGTGGCTATCTATCTCAACCCATGAACTTTAACAAAGTAGAAAGTAGCATTGGTACCTTTGTCATCGGAGATGTCGCTAGCTCCTTTTGCGTGTCAGAACGAAAAAGGTCAAATTGGTCACCGTCACCATTTTTCATTAAGTGTTAAATACTATACTTATCAGCCATTTAAAGTAGTGTGTAATCGAGAACTGATCATTTTTTAAAGAGCACGAGTATATCAAGTCTTCGTTAATTCTTTCTCTTTTTTTTTTTTGACAATCGTTAAGGCATAAGTTTTTGAATAAAGAATTGTGTTACACCAATATTAGCATCATGCAAATAGAGATAACTTATATCGGCCAACATAAATATATAGAAAAGTATATTTACAAATATTTATATTAATCACATTAGGAGGTATTATTTGTAACACGAATTACATTCATTAGATACACTGAAATTTTCAATATGATACAAATTGCGTGCAATTAATAAATATTATTTTTATACAAGCACCGATTGGTAATGCATAAATATGTATAAAATAAATATTTAAAAGATCACAATTTTCATGCTGCTGCACATTAGAAATTTACGAGTAAAAAATTTATGTTCGAATCTATCATTCCTCGATTCGAGACGCAACTGCAATGTAAGAATCGATTTAATATATTTATATCATAAAACAAACAGGACTGTGAAGAATGTATGTACAATTTGCTTCAAGAGTTTCGTACATAGATTGAAAATTGTGTGAATTCTCGAAAGAAAGTTACATGCTCAATTCCGAGAAAACAAGAGTATTTATCAGTGCATTAGCGTGAGCAGAATAATAAGATTTTAAATTACTCTATCAATTTCGATAAACTGATGATGTATTATGGAGATTAATTGTAGTTGTCTATTATCGATCTGCCTAACGGAGTTGTACATTTCTGGAATTTGATTTTGTCACATTATGAAAAAGTGAGAAAAGATTTCATTGTTCATTGTCCAGAAGGTAATTCAACGGCCTTTTACTGTTAAAACGGAGTATTGGAATAATAAAAATTCAAATCCGTGCCCTTTGAAAAATAAACAATTCGATCGCAATGAACGAAAAAGTTACATTCCGTCCCATAACGCAGACAGCTCTGTGCAAACTGTAAATTTGCAAAGCACAGTCTGTATACAGTGCGAGGCACGCTGTAAAATGTAACACACCAAGGATGATATCCAATATAAGGGAGATTATATTTACAATCCGACGATCGTTATCGGGTGTACAGTAACGACGGATAATTCTCTAGTTTGCCTCTCATTACAGACGAGACTCTGAACATCATCCAAGTGTTATTAAGAAAAATGTAGAGGGTAAAGGTGCGTTTATATATAGTAAAATCGTGATGACGAATTGAATGATGAGTTTCTAAGCTACGTTACCTTGACGAACGTGTTGACCGCCATGATGGCCATGTCCGGTTGGCTCTTAGCGTAGTTCATCAGGTACAGGTACACCAGCTTTTTCAGTTCGAGATTGTCGGTCTGCATGCAGTTCACCACGTCGGGAAACAGTGCAGACACGTCTTTTCCTACTGTCATGGAAGCAATGACCTGGGCAGACAATCAACGATACACTTGTGTTAAGTTAAGCAATGTAACGTGCAAGTAGCAATATGCGAATGTAACATTCTTAATAAGGACAGCTCTATCATTTTTGTTATCGCTATTAGAATCAATTGATCTCGTACTCTCATCCTCTACGATATTATTTTCTAAAAGGACGTATTTAGGAGGTTTGCATACTGCTCTACCACACATTACATCATATATTATTCATTATTCACGGATAATTTGTAATTTTTGTTCCACATCAGTTGCACACTTTACTAGTGCAAGAAACACAGTAATGTAATAACAGATAACTTGCTGGACTACATGCTGATGCATTGCTCTCTTAATTTATTTATTTTTAATTTTTAAACATATAACAATTTATAAAGATATATGCCATGTATAAAGATATATGTAACATATTTTTAATACATTTATACATTCAGAATAATGTATTATTGATGTATCAGAGAATTATTAAATTATAAAAATAATTATAAAATATAGTTATAAAATAAAAGGAGTATCATACAAGAAATAATTTTGTAGAAAGAAGTCAGAATGATAAGACTCGACTTTCTTTATTTTAGATATTTCGCACACAACTTACCTCACTAATCCAAATATTACCTCTTATAGTTATATCTTAAGCGTTCGGCATGAAAATGCTTACTATTTGTATGATATTAAAGTATGATGTTTGTATGATATTACTTTCAAGGCCAAAGTTATCGTTTCTCGTGAAAGCTTAACGTGCGATAACGAATATTTTTATTCACCTTCTTCACAGCTTCCTTCTTCTTTTCTTTCTTCTCATTGTTCAGTTCCGACTTGAGCTCAAATATCTCTCCCTTCTTCGTAGTGGTAAAATACTTTGAGTCCGTCATTTTGTCTGTGGCAGCGCATGTAACAAAATATAATTATACAAATTTGCAGTGCACCAAGGAAAGGAAAAATCTCTAAAATATTAAGAAATCTCTAAAGTCACTTAATTATATCAATATGATAGAACTCTCATCTATTTCTTCTATGCATTTGACAACGCATTTTCTATCAATTTAACAGCACGCATGACAACTCCTTATATTATTTATTTAATTAATAAAACAAATAATCATGTTGCACAAATCTCATTTTCCGAAAACTAAATATTAATTTACCTCAGGCCGTATAACTGCAATCTAATTACACCAAACTAATACTAAGGTCAAAGTAGAGAGATTGCAGACGTGTCAAACAGAAATGTCAAAATCAGCCGTGAGTGAACTACGAAGGAACGGCAATAGAAACTGATGGAGACTATTACACTGGAGAGAGAGAGAGAGAGAGAGGGAGAGAGGAGAAAGACGTATGCAGTGAAATTAAATAAGATTTCGCTATATAGCAAACCCGGGAGTGGATCAATGTCCAGAATCTATGGTGCCGTACTGCTAACTCCCCCGCCAACGGATCGAACTGTCATTTAACGTGGAGCGCTGTGGACGGGCGATATCGAGGCGGGGAATGCCTCGGGGAAAATAAGATAATCGCCGCGCGAGAGGCGATAAGCGAGCGGCGTGGTGCGCGCGCGCGCGCGCGCGCGCACTCTCGCCCGCTCGCTCGCGCGTGATGATAATAGAGCGGAATAAAAAAGAAAGCAACATTACGTAGGATCTCGAACGGTTGCATCTGGAGCGGGGCCGCCGTTGCAGCTGCTCGCGCCGTTGACTCATTAATTACCTGTCTATTTAACAGCGGCCGACGGCGGCGGGGAGAAGGGGCGAGAAGGGTCGAGTCGTTTTTATTCGCGAACCGAGTGGGTGACGCCGTCCGCCCCCCGGGGAACTTTGCGCTTCTGCTACGTGCGGGTTGACGTTCGATATACCGGGGGCACCTTCGTGACAACTCTGCGCTGCCGCCGCACGGGCTATTATCAGGCCTATCGGCGGCCAATCTCTAGGACTCTAGTAAGAGAACGCCTCTCTCTCATTTGGTTTTTCATATTTATTTTCCACTGGTTGGTAGCGATGTGGGCGCTGCTATCGCCGCGCCATCTCGCGCGTTACGTGAGATGGCGCGGCGCATGTGAGCCAGGCAACCAGCGCAGATTCTCGGTGCGAGAAAAGATAATATAATTATTATATATTTAAGAGAGCAATGCATCAGCATGTAGTCTAGCAAGTTGTCTGTTATTACATTACTGTGTTTCTTATACTAGTAAAGTGTGCAACTGATGTGGAACAAAAATTACAAATTATCCGTGAATAATAAATATGTGATGTATGGTAGACTTCTATATTCTGCCCTGAAAATATTTAAGAAGGTAATAAAAACAGTTGAAGCATTGTTTTTTTAATTTGGTCCTGTAATTTATATGCTATTACATTTTTTATGTTTTTTAAATGTTATTTTATATTTCTGATAATGTTCTGTTCAGTTATAACCTTAAACTGGACTGCGGACCTTGCGTAGAAAATGCCGTATACTGCTGCACGGGAGAGTTGTGGTTCATGTTTCAAATATTTGTCGACAGTTTAGGAGGAAGGAGGGAAAAAGGTAAAATATATTAAATTAATAATAATTTCGCAGATATACATATTCTTATCGTCAATTAAATTTTAGACGTTTTGGGATCTTGTGAACAGCTGTATCGATATAAGACCGGCCGGTTGCATGATACTCGAACCTGATTGGTGCACCACTTCTTCATTTTAAACTCGCCTGCAGGTCTATCATGGACCGTCCATGTTCCGACGAATCGCAATGTGCGATCGTTGCGCCTTTCTTGGTGTTTTGTTAATCTATGCTCTACGCGATAAGAAAAAAAATTAAACTTATCCGCTAGCGGGAGTAGCGGGTGCTGTGTGTCTGGTCTGTTTTCAGGGAAACGTAAACAAACGGACGCGAGGAGAAGAGGTTCGTGAGAGCTTGTGAACGCCTGTGG
This sequence comes from Wasmannia auropunctata, assembly GCF_000956235.1. NCBI lineage: Eukaryota > Metazoa > Arthropoda > Insecta > Hymenoptera > Formicidae > Wasmannia > Wasmannia auropunctata. Next base: position 508,695 of record NW_012026891.1, read on the forward strand.
ATGAATTATCTCCGTTGCCAGGTGCGCTAGTGGAAGTTCTTAAGCAGCGAGATAGCCCGTAAGTGTTTGTTTCGAAGATGCAGCGAAGCGTTTCCGGCATTATTGTCCATCTTATTGCCGCCTACGATGAGCGTTTGTATAAAAACTCGCTGCGCTAATTTGTATAAATTCGGCACTTCTAGTTAAGAGGAAAACATAGTCTGGATAAACCTGTTTTATTCTTTTTCTTGGGGGGGGGGGCGGGGGAGGAAGGGAAAACTCATGTCTTCACCTGGGTCAATGTGAGGAGTGTAGGACTCGGCGGCCGTGGAGTGAAATGCGCCGCCAACGCGCACCAAAGTCCTTCCTTATGCTAATCACAGCTCATAATGGAGGGACCCTGGTGTCTAGATAAATCTACTGAATGAATTAGATGCTTGTGGAAACTTCGTTAATTATTTTGTAGAATTAGTGGTTAGACCTGGGCGGGAGTCTACAACATATAGGTGCGGTAAGCCTTTAACTTTTTGTTCTGGCAAAGCTTTGGAGTTTTTTTTTCTGGCAAAGAGTGTTTCCGATGTTGCCTTAGGCATTTTTATTACAAGAAAAGCTGCTCAATCATCGGTAAAGTGTACAATAGGCCTGAAATCTTGTACGATTCATGCTGCAATCTTTGAGCTCTGGCCAGATCGCAGCTGTAAAGTTTTAGAGTTTGGAGGAAACTCTAAACTTCACACTTTCACAGTATAGAATTTAGAAGGCTGAAGGCTTACTACTGTTTATTGCAAACTAGATTTTATGCGTCAAGTACATTTTTTGTGTTTTTATTCTTCTGCATAATAATCTCAAATGCATAAATTTATCTTATATCTTTGTAGATTCTTATTTCATCTCTGTCTTTTGCTAATTGTTGCAGCAAAATTAGCTTTCAAAATGGCATTACGCACCTACGGAGACAAGCCTATAAGCTTCCAAGTGGAGGAAAATGGCGAGTACTACTGTATTGGGTCAGAAGTCGGCAACTACCTGCGCCTCTTCCGCGGATCCCTGTACAAGAGATACCCCGGCATGTTCAGGAGATCCATAACCAATGACGAACGTAAGAAATTAGTGGAACTTGGGCTGAGCCAGCATGTTCTCGCGTCTAGCGTTTCGCTATTGAGAGCCAGCGAGGTGGAGGATATCATCGAGGGCAACGACGACAAGTATAAGGCTGTGTCCGTGCACTCGACCGAACCGCCGGCGCCTAGAGAGGGCAAATCCAAGAAGTCGATGGCGTGGGTGCCCAGCCTGCCGAACAGCTCACACCTGGATGCAGTTCCTCAAGCTACACCAATAAATCGCAACAGAGTGCACAATAAAAAAGTTAGGACATTTCCGCTATGGTAAGCAAGAAAATACAATGAAACTTTTAATGACAGTCTGTTGCATAATGAAATTCTTCAATTCTTATTTTATTTCCGATACAGTTTCGACGATACGGATCCATCGTCAAACTTGGAGAACGCGGCGCAACAGGAAATGCTGGTCCCAATACGTTTAGATATGGAAATCGAAGGCCAGAAATTACGGGACACTTTTACTTGGAATAAAAATGGTATATATATTTTTGCATTAAAAAAAATAAGAATCCTAACTAATTAGAACAATAATGTATTTTCTTATCTCACAGAAAGTCTCATAACACCCGAACAATTTGCCGAAGTGCTATGCGACGATTTAGACTTAAATCCATTGACCTTTGTTCCTGCAATCGCGCAGGCGATAAGACAGCAAATAGAAGCATTCCCTCAGGAGACGATTTTGGAAGATCAGTGCGATCAGAGAGTAATAATTAAATTAAATATACACGTGGGAAATACCTCGCTAGTAGACCAGGTAGAATGGGACATGTCGGAAAAGGAGAATAATCCAGAGAAGTTTGCGATGAAGCTTTGCGCGGAGCTCGGTCTCGGCGGAGAATTTGTCACCGCTATCGCTTACAGGTAAAACAATGAGTCTTTTCTTGTAATAGCACAATTATGCTATTATTTCGTTAAAAAAAATTTTAATACTGAAATTATTAGAATTAACTTTACAAAAACAAAATTGAAAAATATTAAAATATTTTGTATACAAGATATAAATATTTAAAATATAATAGATATACATAATAATATATTATGTATTATTAGATACACAATAAGTTGATATATATGTAGCATATATTAAAACAAAAAATGCAATTTGCGAAATGCAACTACATATTTTTTTTTAATTGTGTGTTTTTTTACACCAATCGATTCTTCTCATTACTCTGTGTATAAAAAAATTTAGGTACAATTTATCAAGATAGTCAATAATTTACGTGATATTTCATATTTTATGTCAAAATATAAGCATGATAAAGTAAAAAATATCTCGTAAAGTATTGATTTTTCGATATCTTTATCTTAATCTTTACCTTCAATATCTTTACTTTTATATGCAGAATAATTAGAGGAATTATTATATAAAAAAAATTATATAATTCCATTTAACACGTTCGCTGCCCATCACGCATCAGCGCGTGATGAGACTCCTTTGCAATTAGCCGATCACGCTTTGGCGCGTGATCTACATTCAGTTAAAGTGAGCAAGCCAGTCGTCACTAAACGCTGCTTTAAAATGCTGAAAATAAATTTTTGTGAAATTAACTTCCAGAGGTGGTGTATCTTTTCAGATAGGCAGCAAACGTGTAAAAAAAGTGGAGATGACAATCATATCTTTTTGGTATTTCTATTTAGAAAAAAAACGACCAAAATATGCTTCCCCTCGAAACTGTTCCATTTTATTAATTTTGGAGAAAATTGACTGCATTATTTAAAATTGGACACCCTGTATATAAAATTGATACTAATTATTGCCTAAATAATATGATTGATTACATTATTGGCAGTGTACGCGGCCAATTATCATGGCATCAAAGAACGTACGCATTTTCTGAAGCACCTCTACCTACCGTAGAAGTTCCCTTTAGACCTCCATCAGAGGCCGATCAGTGGGCACCGTTTTTAGAAACTTTAACGGACGCAGAAATGGAAAAGAAGATACGCGATCAAGATCGAAATACTCGGTAAGAAATGAAATTTGTAGAGGTGTACGTTAACTTTATCGTAAACGCAGGCAATTGATCGTTTGTTTTCTTCTTTCAGACGTATGCGACGTCTAGCAAATACGACGCCTGGCTGGTAAAAAAAGCACATCTAGAAAAGAAACTGTACCATCGACATTTTTCAATCAATACCATCCTAATTTTTAGTATGCCTGCTATTTATAAGATTTATAAGGATTGATAATAATTATAAGTAATATAATTTTTAAAGTACCGTAGAATATGAAATATGTGGAAGTAACTATTTGTAAAAATAACGGGACACATGGTTGCATTTATAATTAAAGAAAAAAAAGAATGTAACTGCACAATTAATCAGTCATAATCGCTCTTGTAGAACATTCTTAAAAATAGGATATTCCAATTTAACGAGTTATTCTTCAATTTACAGTCTACTTTTTCTTTTTATTTCAATATATTTAAAAATATTTTTCCAATTTGATTTATTACATAACAGTCAATTTGTTTGTATCATTGCGTGATAAATAACTGTTGTCGTATGTCGTACGTGCACATGGTGTGATTGACCACGCAGTTATTGACACATACATATCATATAACACTTCAACCGAAGCCTGATAACAGCTCACTGTGTGACGCAACCTCAACACAACAGTAAGAAATGCAATCAAAATTGTGTTCTGAATAATTATACGTTATATTAAACATATCTTTAATGTTTCATTAAAAATTTGTCGCGTTGTATATTACAAAATCTATCATAATGCCACAATTGTCTGTTTTAGTGTTGCAATCGTACGACGAGATAAAAAGATCACGTGATTGTGTCACTCATTCATGATAAACGATCGTCGCAAAGCACGTGTCTCGGGAATTATCTAACATTTCGGCATCTCATTAATCCATATGGGTCGCATCTCATTATATCGATTGAATGGATTGAATGGAGAAAGAAAACTAAAACGAAAAGACTGTTTAAACTGATTCGAGATTTATCTATGAGCGATCTTTGACGAATGAATCGAAATGTGAATTAGTTACTACTTTGATTTCACATTATGATATCTCTTTTTCTACTTATGTAAAATGTAAACGTAATACAATGCTCTACTTTCTGAAGAATTTGGACGAAGGTAATCGATTCCATGACGAAGCACTCCTGTTTCAGCCCTGAACTATGGACTCACCGGTGGTAGGGCCGCAATCGATCCAATCGGTACCCTCGCCAAAATGTTTTCTTCGGCATTTCCAATTTTCACTCTCATTTTTTAAATATAATTTAATACAGTCCGTACACGATTCTTTTTTTCACACAGATAGATATACGTTCAATTACACAGCAATTTTTGGCAATGGTTTTAAGACAAATTGATTGTTATACTTGATAATAGCTATCGGCAGACAATCATTCTTTTTATATTCTGAAGCCCTCGTTACGGTCCTGCAAAAATCTACATATGCACATTTGATTTTAATTGGAGAAATAGATGTTATCGCAATTTCTCACAAGTCTGAAATTTTTATCTGGAATATTCTTTAGGCCAAAATTTTAGAAATTCTTCCGGAGATATACGTGAATAATATATGAATAATATATAGTTGCGAAACAACTCTATGCAATATTTAAATATATATATGTGTATATATACGTATACACATATATGTATTGGTATATATCTATATGTGTGTACAAAAATCAGAGCTTTGTAAATGCTCGTGCAACATTTGGCATGAATATTGACATACAGCGAATGTATAATCCGAGGTCTGTTCTTTACATATTTTTTTCTGCAATTTTTTCACATTTTCTCGTCAAAGCATAAATATTGTGTTTATTTTATTTTAAGTACAGAAGGAAAGAGAGAGAGAGAAAGGATCAGATAAAAGAGAGAAAGAAGAGTGCAGGCAAGCGCAGTTAATTCAACAGATCCCTTCAGTTCCTGTGCCGTCCTCTGTATATGTATGTGTGTACGTGCATATATTGCGATATACATCTATGCGTAACGAGCCTCGGAGCAAGACGACAAGCGAGGCAAAGGCAAGGCGAGGTGGAGCAACAACGTCAAATGAGGCGACGTCGTCCGCGGAAGGGGGAAAATATGGGGGAAACCGGTGCGTTACGCGCTCGTCGGGACGCACACATGAGTGTCAATCGAGTGGCAGTCCGGCCCCGACGGTGTCCAGCGGCGTAGGTGGACGAGCGGCGACAGCGCGTGGAGCACGTTCGCAGCCTTAGCGCGCCGAGCATGGATCTGAGGAGGCAGCAACAGCAGCAGCAATCAACGCTGGCGAGCGCGTGCCGCGGCCCATTGCCGTTTCCACGCAGACCATGGATGAGCGAGACCGGCGTCGCCGCCGCCGCCAACGCCTCCGGCAACCTGGGCCTCAAAGGGGTCATAGCCGGTACGTTACTCCTTCCACTCCGCCCCTCGGGCGAGAGGCGAGCGAGCGTTCTCTCTCTCGCTCGCGCGATCGCCCGTGACCCGTCGACCTTTGACACCTGTCTGGGTGCACCGCGTCACGCGGAAACGTGAAGCTCCACGAGAGAGCCTTCTCTCTTTCTTTCTTTTTTTTTTTTGGAGTCAGTGCACTCTGGCAAATCGCACGATAACACGAGAAATCGCGCGATCGCGATCTCGTGCGATTGCGTGCGTATGTATGCGAATATCTACGTTCCTCGCAAGGTCATCGCATCTGAATTTCCGTGGCAATGGAAAGACCGTGAATTGCGCTCACTTTACGCAATGATTTTTATGAGCTCTATGTAAACGATTTAAGCAATGAATTGATGGACGTGCCCAGTAAAATTTAATTTAAAAAATAAAGTTACATTTAATTAGAAAAAAATTATAAAGATGCAAATTACGCTGCGATGGTATTTTTGTACTATTTCTATTCTATTTCTATTCTATTAAAATCGCATAATCTTTTATTTCCACTTTTACTTTTTAATGGCGGTTTTAATTCTTTATTAGACTATTTAAAGTCAGCCTTTTTCTCAATAAAATTTCTTTAACAATTATAATACTTAACGCACATACATATAGAGAGACATTATTTCTACTCTTATAAATACTTGAGAATACAATTGATTTCCAGGTGGTATTACTGGAGGCATAGAAATTTGCATCACATATCCCACTGAATACGTGAAAACGCAGCTGCAGTTGGAAGGAAAGGCTGGTGCTAGCAAAGAATATACAGGAATAGTTGACTGTGTCACCAAGACCGTTAAGACTCGTGGATTCTTCGGCTTATACAGAGGCTTGTCCGTTCTGCTGTACGGTTCTATACCGAAGTCGGCGGTGCGGTTTGGCGCTTTTGAGTCGGTGAAAAAGCAATTAGTAGATGCGGATGGAAAGCTCAATCCCCAAAGGAGGCTCCTCGCTGGCTTATGCGCTGGTGTGTGCGAAGCTATTTTTGCGGTTACGCCGATGGAGACGGTTAAGGTGAAATTCATCAACGATCAACGCTCGGCGAATCCGAGATTCAGAGGATTTTTCCATGGAGTTTCCATGATTGTGAAGGAGCAAGGTAAAGTCGAGTACCAATTATATATCTCAATTTTACTTGTTAATTTATGCTTTTGTTAATTAAAAACTGTTTGCAATCGAGTTGTAACGTGAAAAGAAAAGAGAAATATAGAATAATTGAAATATATCAATAATTGAAATAAGTATGATTTAACTGTGAAATCCAGTTGTGACAGCCATAACTTGTTTAAGTGGGTCAGATTGCAACATATGTTTATGTATTACTCGGTTTATCACAGTACGTTATGCAACAATCGTGAATCCGTTTCCACTTAAGTAATAATCATATAAGAATGAAAAATTGAAATAATATATAAAATTAAGTTGTATTGAAAATTAAGATTTTAATTATTATGTATGTAAATAGTAGTAATTATATGTGTGAAGACATTTTTGTATTTAAATTAAAACAATTTGGTTTATCAAAATTATTTTAAAATTATTTTAATGTAATGCAATTATATTTATAGCGTTAAACGTAATATTAACAATTTTTATTTAGGTTTTAGAGGAGTGTACCAAGGCTTAATGCCCACAATCTTGAAGCAAGGATCCAATCAAGCTATCCGCTTCTTCGTGATGGAAACATTAAAAGATTGGTACAAAGGAGGTGACAATACTAAAAGTGTTCCTAAAATAGTCGTCGGTGCTTTTGGTGCAGTTGCTGGCGCAGCATCAGTTTTTGGAAATACGCCTATTGATGTTATAAAAACTAGGATGCAGGTATGTGTACATAATGCGTGTCACATATAATCTAAATTGAAAAGTGTTATTTTGTTAATTGATGTCTACGTTTGTCATATAATTCCATATACATAATTCCATTAAATTTTGTTATTCTGAATCTCCATATTGCTTTCAGGGATTGGAAGCTTCCAAGTACAAGAACAGCTTGGATTGCGTGGTCCAGGTGTGGACGAAAGAGGGTCCAATGGCATTTTACAAAGGAACCATTCCACGAATGAGCAGAGTATGTTTAGACGTTGCCATAACATTCATGATTTACGATTCCTTCATGGAACTTTTCAACAAAGTATGGCCTTAGGTCTGTCGCATTTCGTATATACGTACACGATACATTCTCTCAGCTTTTACAAATATTGCTTTTATCTTGACGTTTACTTTTTACAAGCGTATTTGTACAACATATCTTTTACGATTAGAGTTTTTATTTATATTTTTATTTAAAATGTTATGCGCGATGGGAGAACGCGCTGGCCGATGTTCATATAAAAAATGTTCATATATCGAAAATCATAATTGAACAAACGTATCGCGAGTGCATCTTTCTGACAAAGATCGATTTTATGATGTAGAAAAGGATATGAGTTTTATACTTTGCACGGTATAATTGTATATTTCTACCTCCGGCTCTAGTTGCATTTAAATGATGTGCGATGCCAAAATCACCAATTAACTGCGAAAATCGTGTGTTTTATTGAATTACGTGTCGTGAATAACTTCGTTTAGCGTTTAGGAAATAACATTCTGCAACGAACGTAACATTCCTGCAATCTCAGTCTAAGATACGAATACGAAAGTATCGTTTTTATTAACTGTTAAAGTGTGAAGTAGATATGTATAGATGTGTAAGCCATAACGCACATACATACCAATACATATAGATACATGTATTTATACAAACAGAATATATTTATGTACAATTTTGTACAGAGACACCTAGCACTAATTGATAGAGAAACTCTCCAACGATTTTAATTTTAAATTATTTTAAATCGCGTCTGAGAATTAAGTACCTCGATGTTGCAGAGGTAAATATAAAAGGATGTATGTGTTAACAATAATAATAAAAAAAACGTTCCAGCTAATTTGAATTTTATCTTCTTCAATATGTAGCCTTCCGATAAGCGGAATATATTATAAAAATAGCGCACTTAAGATTTTTATTTAGCAGTCAAGGATTTCCACGCGTTTCGATATCTTTTTATTTCCGTTCTCAATAACGCAGTTTTTTTTAGTATAAGCTGGCAGAGCTTCAAGAGCCTCCGTAAAAATAATCCCGGAAACTGCCGTCTCAGGAACGCATTGGACGATACTTTTTAAAACGCTCGCTTGGCTTTTCGCCTTTTTTCGACGTTTAGAAAACAATAATCGTAAGATTACCTGATTGCCCTCGGCACGTGGAGGAACAAAGGTAATATTTGAGATATTGATTAATCTTCAGGAACTATTCAAAAAATTGAATTTTTATTCATGCTCATTATTCAATTCAATGCATAAAATGTCATAGTTTTTATCATCAACATTGATCAACTTTTCCTCTCGTCGCATAAAGAATAAGATCTTTCGTCATTTACATTTTTACATATGCATGCAAGGTATATCCAAGTCATAACGGTATCTCTGGTTAACAGAGACTGTCCCGAAGAGCTCGTGGAGGCGTCCGATTGTTTCCTGAGAGATCCTCCTCATCTATAAGATAATTAGCGAATCAACATGGAATTTATGAAGCGGCGAGACGAAAAGCGGCCCCCCTTGATACTCGAGGCGCGAGATGCGGAGCGGTTGCTGTTGCAAAGCAGCGCATCGGGGTCCCCGTCGCGGGCCCCCGTATTTTCGCGCGCGTGGCGAACGTTTCCACGTGTGTGTGTGTGTGTGTGTGTGTATGCATGTATAGTGTGTATGTGTGTGCGTGCGTGCGCGCGCGCTCGTTTTGCACGCTCATATGCTGATGATAGTGTTGCAAAACGAGCGGGGCAACACACGGCCGGGGCCTCATCGGGGGCCCGGCGAGCAGGTACAGGAGGAGGAGGAGAGGAGCGCATAGAAGAAGCAAACAGCACCGGGCAGGCGGCAGGCAGCAGTGCCGGCCCCGCTCTGGGCCCGACGGGGGGACCCGGGGTCACATTCCAAGATGGCTGTGCCTGAGGAATGCAGTGGGTGCCCCCCTAAGACGCCTGCCTCCCTCCTTTTTTATTAATCGGTCCCATTTGCCCGTTCTAGCGAAAAGAAACCCCCTTATTACCGCTCGCGCGCGGTGAAACAATGTAACGCGCGTACACGCAGAGAGTTTAATTTACGAGCGGACGTCGTCGAGGGAAGGTAGTGCCGAGGTAAGTCCCGTCGTGAGCGGGAGAGACAGGAGAGAGAGAGAGATAGAGGTTCAATCCGCACGTTTCAATCCGGGGCCCGATCCTCATGCCAGCACGCCGCAGATGATGCCCATGCCAGAGGATGCTACTAGCTCGTCTTAAGCAATGTCTCATAGGGATATCTCTGAGGTAATTACGAGATTCCTGTTGCTACTTTGGGCCCAATTCTGAGGTCAGACCCTCGCTCACATCTCTTGTTGCATGTTTTGACAGTCTCTTTAATTGGTCTACATATTTATTCATTCATTTTTTTTATTGATGCTAGTTTGTATTTTTATTTTCTATCCCTCATAGTGGAGAAATTTAGATATGTTAATCATTTATAAATGTGGTATAATAAATACTGTAAATTTATATATGTTAATAGTAAATTCTATAAAAATCTGATAGTATTTTCTTAAATTTCAGCTCTATTTGGAATCTTTTACAAAATTATTTTGTTTTTTTCAATATAATTTAAATATAATTTATTTTGTATTTATATTGATTGACGTTGTGAGTTCAAGGTTTTTGATTTATGTATTTTATTACAGTTAAGAATGGAAATAACAGATATTCGTTTAGTGGGCCACTTTTAATTCCATAGATTTTTGTAGATTTATTTTCATAGATTTGTAACTACGCTTGTCTTAACTTAATATAAGCAGCTTAGTTTTATCTATTAATAAAAAGTGGGAAATAAGATTGTGCTGTAATTTGACGAAGGTGGAGCCCGAAGGTACGTCGGCCTTGGCCGCTGGATCGAGGGCATTATTCTTAGAGACGGTGCGCAGGAGTAACACGGCGTGCCAGAATGGGGATTACGCACTGGCCGCGACACTGTACACGGAAGCTCTCGCCTTGGATCCCCTCAGTCACGTATTGTACTCAAACAGATCGGCCGCCAGGCTCAAAATGGGATTATTCGCACTCGCGTTGCAAGACGCTGTCAGAGCTACCGAGCTGAGTCCGCAGTGGCCAAAGGTATGCACTCTTTCCCGTATTCCACCCAGTCGCATCTCGTCCAATTTCGTATCTGTAGCAATCGGATTTTCAGGCGTACTACCGGCAGGGAGTAGCACTGCAATGCCTAGGACGTCACGGAGAGGCACTCGTTGCCTTCAGCACGGGATTAGCTCACGACGCGTCGAATCATCAACTGTTGTCAGGCTTGGTAGAGGCGTCCCTGAAGTCTCCGCTGCGACCGACGTTGGAGCCGACGTTCCAACAGTTGCGCGCGATGAAGCTCGACGAGTCTCCGTTCGTCGTTATATCCGTGGTCGGTCAAGAGCTGCTCGGAGCCGGGCAGTACAGGGCGGCCGCTGGCGTGCTGGAAGCCGCGCTCACCATCGGCTCGTGCAGCTTGAAATTGAGGGGCTCCGTATTCTCGGCTCTGTCCAGCGCGTACTGGGCACTGAACTCTTTGGACAAGGCGATCAATTACATGCAGCAGGATCTGGGTAAGTCACAGATAAGCCGAGCGGAAATTTTTTCAATTGATTCTTTTCAATTTTTAATTTAACGCAGGGTAAGCTCTTATTTACTGACAATTAAACTTCTTTCAGGAGTGGCGCGTTCCCTGGGGGACACGCAGGGCGAGTGCAGAGCCCACGGCAATCTGGGCTCCGCTTATTTCAGCAAGGGCAGCTTCAAGGAGGCTCTGACGGCTCATAGGTATCAACTTGTTCTAGCCATGAAGTGCAAAGACACGCAGGCGGCGGCATCGGCCTTGACCAGTCTGGGACACGTCTACACGGCGATCGGCGATTTGCCGAACGCTCTGGCCTCCCACAAGCAGTGCGTGCAATTGGTGAAGCAGATGGGCGATCGACTGCAGGAGGCCCGCGAGATCGGCAACGTCGGGGCGGTCTATTTGGCGATGGGGGAGTTCGAAAGCGCTGTCGACTGCCACACGCAGCACCTGAGGATAGCCAGACGACTGGGTGATCGCGTGGAGGAGGCGAGGGCCTTCAGTAACTTGGGATCGTCTCATCACTATCGTAGAAATTTCGGGCAGGCGATGGCTTATCACGAGAACGTTTTGAGAATAGCTCAGGAGCTCGGAGACAGAGCGATCGAGACCAGAGCTTACGCGGGATTAGGTCACGCCGCTAGATGTGCAGGTGACGATAACGATAATTATTATTTAAAAAAATATAATATATTAGGATAATATATAAGCTGTAATATTTTTGTTTTTCTTATTTTAATTTTCATTTACATTAACGTAACTTTAATTTAAATGTAGGTGACTTGGCGCAAGCGAAGCTCTGGCATCAGAGACAGCTCGACGTCGCGTTGGTGACGAAAGACAAGGTGGCCGAGGGACGAGCCTGCAGCAATCTAGGCATAGTGTACCAACTGCTCGGCGAGCACGACGCCGCCTTGAAATTACATCAGGCACACTTGGGAATCGCGAGATCGTTAGGAGACAAGGCCGGTATGGGTAGAGCGTACGGAAACATCGGCAATGCTTACAACGCCTTGGGTTATTACGAACAAGCCATCAAGTACCACAAACAGGAATTAACGATAAGCAAAGAGGTAGGCGATAGGATAGATAAATATTTTATCATATGGAGGATTCCTAGGATAAATATATTATATTTATATATTATATATTATATACTAATCCCTATGCTAAATATATTATCATCATAAAAACTCTGTTAACGAGAAGTTTGTCGTTCAGGTAAACGATCGCAGCTCAGAAGCCAGCACGCACGGAAACCTGGCGGTCGCCTATCAGGCGGTGCAAGGCCACGAAGCGGCATTGAGGCACTACCGGGCTCACTTAGCTATAGCGCGCGAATTGAAGGACACGGCTGGTGAGGCGTGCGCCCTGCTGAATCTCGCCAATTGCCTCTCTTCGCGCGGTAGATTCGAGGAGGCGGTGCCATATTACGAGCACTATCTGATGTTGTCGCAAGAATTGCACGACGTTGAGGGAGAGGCTAAAGCGTGCCATTTCCTGGGATACGCTCACTACTGCCTGGGAAATCATCGGGAGGCGGTCAGATACTACGATCAGGATTTAGCGCTAGCGAAGGACTTGCAGGATAAATCCGGGATGGGTAGAGCTTACTGCAATCTGGGATTGGCCCACTTGGCGCTGGAAAATCTGGACACCGCATTGGAATGTCAAAAATATTATTTGGGTAAGAACTCTTGCGTAGCTTTAAAATATATTTTGACTAACATTTTATATAATTATATATTAATATATTAAAACATAAGAGAGAAACATATTAAAACACTTACGTTTTAATATATTTCTCTTATGTTTTAATAAGAGAATAAATATAAAAATAAAATATATAATGATAATAGATTGTAATAAATAATTAATTTTTTAATGCAGCGATTGCACACATGACCAAACATCTGGCCGGCAAGTTTCGCGCTCTCGGAAATATCGGCGATTGTTTGTTACGCATGGGAGAGGTCGACGAAGCTATCAAGATGCACCAACGTCAGTTGAATTTGGCACGTCAAGCGGCCGATCGTTGCCTGGAAGCGGCTGCCTACGGCGCATTGGGGATCGCTCATCGAGCTACGAAGAATTTGGACAAGGCTCTCGGTTTTCACACGCAGGAATTAACTCTGAGACAGGAAGCCAGTGACTTGCGCGGCGAGTGCAGGGCACACGGAAACCTGGGCGCTGTGCATATGGCACTGGGACAGTACACTCATGCGGTCAAGTGTTATCAAGAACAATTGGAGAGGGCGAAGGAACTAGCGGATTCTGGAGTTGAAGCTCAAGCATTAGGTAATTTAAAATTTATAATATTTAAATTTGTAGAATTTAAAGTAAAATATTTGACATATCTATTATAAAATTTCTCGTTTAAATAACAAAGATAAATTAAATATATAAATATCTATACAGAATAGATGTGCCAGAATAAAAAAGAAGATAATTCCTTGTATAGAAATAATTTTAACATAATTTTTTTTAAAAGTATGACTAAATTTGAAAAGTTAAAAAACATTTTTCTTATACTATAATTTTTTATTATTAGAAAATTTGGGCTTAGCTAATTTTAAATAAAATATTTGAGATATCTATTTAAAATTCCTTGTTTCAAATAAGAAAGATAAATTAAATATATAAATGTACAGAATATGACGTGCTAGAATAAAAAAGGAAATAATTCATTGTATAAAAATAAACATAATTTTTTTTAAAGTATAATTAAATTTGAAAAGTTAGGAACGATTTTTCTTCTTACACTATGATTTTTTATTATTAGGAAATTTGGGCATAGCTAGGCTTAATATGACGCATTACGAGGACGCTATCGGTTATTTCGAGCAACAGTTAGCAACTTTAGAACCGCTAACTACCGGCACCGCTTTACTCGACAAAGCTCGAGCTCTCGGAAATTTGGGAGACTGTTACGAGGCCTTGGGCGATCTGGAAGAAGCTATTAAGTGCCACGAACAGCAACTGACAGCCGCTACGAAATTGAAAAGCATAAGAGATCAGGAGAGAGCGTACAGGGGATTGGGAAGAGCACGCGAGGCTACCGGAAATTTACAAGAAGCCTTGGTATGTTTCGAGAAGAGATTAGTGGCCGCTCATGAAGTGGACAGTCCCGAGGCGAGAGGTGCTGCCTACGGTGATCTAGGTAAACTGATATGACAAAATAAAATTTAGATTAATTTTATTAAATTTAAAAAATATATAAATTGTTTTTACTAGATATGTTTTTACAGAAACCATTCGATCGCCTAATATTAACACAATATGTATTGATACTTGCTTGAATGTTAATTTGCAGGCAGAGTACATGCCGCGTTAGGAAATCACGAGCAAGCCGTCAGTTGTCTGTCGCACCAATTGGCCCTCGCTCGCGGACTCGGCGATAAAGCGGCCGAGGCCGAAGCCGCCAGCGGTTTGGGAGCGGTACACCTTCTGATGGACGATCCGAATTCGGCGTTACGTCACCATCAGTTGGAGCTGTCGATCGCCGAGGGTCTGGACGCTGCCGGATTGCAAGCGCGCGCATGTGCCAATCTGGGAGTGACTCAGGAGACGTTGGGACAATACGAGGAAGCTATAAGGTTGCAGGAACAGTCGTTGAGCCTTGCGGCCGCGGCGGGCGATCAACCCGCCCGAGCGGCGGCTTTCGCGAGTCTAGGTCGACTCCATCATCTGTGCGGGGATCTGCCGCGCGCTCTAAGCTATCTGCAGTCTGGTCTGTCCTTGTCCGAGGGCCTGGGCAGGCGGGAAGAAGCCGCCAGGCTGCGGCACAGACTTGGCCTCGTGCACTGGGAGACCGGAGAGGCGATCATCTCCGTCGAACACTTGGAGAAGGCCGCGAATCTCTTGGAATCGTTAGACGGAACTTCCATGTCCCTTTCTTGCGGTCAACCCAATCGAGCCGAGTTGCTATCGGAAACGTACAGAATGTTGCAAAAGGTACTAATCAGTCTAAATCGGGCCGAAGAGGCTCTGAATTGGGCGGAGAGATCCAGACGATCCAAGAGCAATTCCCTGGACGACGCGGCTCACTATTCCGAGATTATTGATCGACAGCGCGGAGTTATCCTGTACTACAGGTATGACCTTTTTGCAAACGAGTATTACAACTTGAAGCGAAATATAATTTATTTGAAATTTAGTGAAATCATAATTTGTCTGTTTCCGTGTTTCTTAAAAGATTAAAACTATTGAACGAAATTTACAACTATTGTTTCAGCGAGGTGGGATGTGAATTGCATGCGTGGTGCTTAGCGCCAGGACGTGGACTGTTACGATTCCACTCTACCACATTGGACGACGGGGTAGGTCTGGAGAAGAGAGTCCTACAAGCGCGCGAAGCGCTGCTGGACGAGAGCAACGAGCTTGTCGAGGAATCCACCAAAATCCCGTCGAGGGGTCATCACTTGAACGCCAGTTCCTACAGTTTGAGCAGCCTCTTCAGCGTCGGCTCCGTGAGCTCCCGCGCCGGAAGCGCCCGTTGGGGACGAGGTGCGAAAGGACCTACGTGGCAGGCGCCGCTGCCGATACAGGTGCTCTACGATCTTCTCCTTGCCCCGTTCGAGGATCTGCTACCGCCGCCGCGAAAGGAGCTGATCATGGTGGTGGAGAAGTCTCTCTACTTGGCGCCGTTCCCGGCTTTGCAGTCCAATCCAGGCGAGGATTATCTGTGCGAGAGATTTTCGTTGTTGGTGGTGCCGTCTCTTGCGGCGCTCAGAAAGAGATCGAAAACACCTGTGCTGGAGGGCGGTGCTACCGTAGCCGCGCTCGTCGCCGGAAATCCTGTTCTGCCGGAGGACATTCGAGAGGAGTACGGTTGGGTCGAGAGCGTCGCCTCCACCGAGACCGAGTCGGAAATAGTCGCCGAATTATTGGAGGCTCGCGCAATGACTGGTTAGCGTCGGCTGCAGTTCTAAAAATTTTCTTAATTCCACCGACTTCGCGAAAAGTAGTTAACATACAATTTTCTCTCATTTATTCACGACAGGAATGGAAGCTACCAGATCGGCGGTTCTGCGGTCTCTACCGGATGCGGAGTGCGTTCACCTGACGGTGCCGGTCTTCTGGAGTAACGGCAGCCTAGCGTTCTCGCCCGATCAGTGCGAGGAGCCGTCCGAGAGGCCGGAGTACCTGATAAGCCAATCGGATTTACTCAGGCTGAAGATGTCCGCTCGCCTGGTGGTCGTGTCCAGCGGTAACAGTTGGAGCAACGTAGATTGCACGAACGCCACATCGGACGGTATACAGAATCTCGCCAAAACTTTGTTGAGCGCGGGCGCGCAATGTGTTCTCATTGGGATGTGGGCAGTACCACCGACCGCCGGCAGCATCTTGTTACGGGCATTCTACAGCGCGATGTTGCAGGGCGCGAGAGCGTCACGTGCATTGGCCGAGGCGATGCAGACCGTTCAGCATACCAGACACTTTGCTCATCCCGCTAACTGGGCCGGTTGGCTGCTTATCGGCGGAGACGCAAGATTGTCCAACAAGGTAAAATGCAAAATGAAAAAAATCAATTGATTAAAGCTTTGAAACGTCCCAGATAAATCTAATCGTATTTCTAAGTTTTGCAGCTTTAATTATAATTTTTCGTTTTTCTTTTTCATTTTAATTTTTTTTTTCTCTTGTCCCAGGTCGCGCTCATGGGTCAAGCGCTGGCGGAATTATTGCGAGGCGGTCCCGAGCAGAGCAGGGACGCGCTGCGAGTGACGCTTCATCTGGTAGAGAAATCGTTGCAGAGAATTCATCGTGGGCAGAAGAACGCGATGTACACGACTCAGCGTAGTATCGAGAACAAGGTGGGCGCGGCCACCGGTTGGCGAGAGCTCCTCATGTCCGTGGGATTCAGATTCGAGCCGGCCGGCAACGGCATACCGTCCTCCGTGTTCTTCCCGCAAAGCGATCCCGAGGAAAGACTGACGAGATGCAGCGCCAGCTTGCAAGCTCTACTAGGATTAGGTCAATCGTCGTTGCACGCTTTGGCTAGGCTCTTACAAGTACTGACTCACTTCAATTAACGTTTAACCAAATTCGTACGGGATTTCGATTCTAATTAATTATTTTAAAAATATTTCTCAGGCGCCAGAAGCTGCGGAAGACGTAATCGCTGCCATGAGAAGAGCCAGCTGCGCCACGGAAGGACAAGAAGTTATATTGCCCGTACACGTTTGGAGAGCGTCAGGATCACACGAGCTGTTCGCTAGCTTAGGCTTCGACTTGATGGAAGTCGGGCAATCGGAAGTGATACTGAGAACAGGCAAGCAAGCCTCACGTAGAGCCGTTCAGTTTGCTCTTCAAGCTCTTCTCGCATTATTCGGTAAATTGAAATTCGTATTGATACATGATAATATTAATAAATGTAGATTAATTGTATTCATTTGTGTAATGTGTGTATTATCAATTGCAGACACGCAGGAAGCACCTAAAAGTCTCAGCTTGGATTCGGGCAGTTCAATGGAGAGTTTAGCTTCCGTTGCCCATACCGAGAAAAACGGCCTGGTAGAACGGCCACGATTGGGAGGAGCTTTCGCAAGTTACGTACGACATCGTGGCGAACCAGACGGGAAAACCATGGAACCACCGAACGTCTTGATACCGGCACGACAACCATGTCAAAATGGTGGAGGTATATATAATATATATAAATATTTTAAAATTATACAAAACAGAGCACTCGAGTTGACTTTCTGTCTTTTGTCAAATATTAAAAGACGAATCATCACGAGCCACACAATCGGCGAAAATTTTACATAGGGATCAAATATATCTTACAGAAATTTCATAAGATATATCTTACGCAGAAATTTAAAATATCAATAAGACATAACAAAATATTAATAACGTAATAATGTTCGGATGCTCCAGGTGAATCAGACGTGGCATTTACACCTAGTCCTCCTGTGGCGCTTAACTTGAACCATCAGGCCCGTATCCGGAATCTCTATCCCGATCAGAATCTGGTGAGGCCCGGCTCGAGCTCGAGTAGCTCGGTGACAGATTGGGACAACGGCCACGCCACCGTGTTGAGACGGCAGCCGTTGCCGCCGTTGCCGGCCAACGTGCTGGAGAGGTTGAGCGTGAGGACGGAGATCGACACGAGTTCGTCGAGGAAGTCGCGGCATTCCGCGACGGCGAACGAGGACATCTGCGGCGCGCAGACCGACGTGACGCAGCCCACGGAGACGCATCCGCAAAACCTGAGGAACCTGGCTACTTCCCTGACAAGCCTGACGCGCGAGCTCACGCCCACGATCTCGGAGGTGTACCACGAGCGCAATCTGGGGCTGGGTCTCGCGCCGTCCCTGTCGAAGCTGCTGGAGGAGGTGAGCGCCGTGTCCGAGAACGAGGAGTCGCAGACGGCGAAGACGACGGTGGGGGGCCACGGTCAGACGCAGAATTGGATGCAGAACGAGCCGGAGCTCTGCCGGAGGGACGAGGCCGACGGTAGATCCATCGCGGAGTCGCAGTGCAGCGCCGCCAGTTCGAATAAAATACCTCGGAAAGCACCCGCGCCACCGATATAGATTATTTATATTTATAAGTTAAAGCGGAGTATAGTACTGGGTACCAAAGAATGGGAGACACATCGGGAGTACGTGGGTCGTCGCCTTTTGCAGTCACGGCAGGATCGGCAGTAAACGATCGACGGCGAAGGGCGCGTATTCACTTGCCAATATATTTCTTGGTATTCAAGATGAAACCCTGAAAGTATATACACTCTAGGAACCATAAATGCTTTAATACTCTTCTAAATGCACATATTTGCATACATGTCCATTTTTTTTCATATGCCGCGGAGAGCTCGCGAGATGCAACGAGATCTATATATAACGTACAAGGACGAAGTAATCTCGCTAATAAGCGCTAATATGCTCAAGTAGTCAGTTCGTAGAGTTCGGATGTTTAATGAACTGAAAGAATCAACTTATCTACATATTTCGCTCTCAATTATGATTTTATCTGTCTAGATGTAATACAACAAATAATATCAGCTGCACATCCGAGCTCTATTACTTCGACTATCATGTTTCTTACAAATCACGCGTTCTAAGTAGAGAACGCGGTTCTCAAATCAGATTGACATTCTATACTACGTTTATACTTCGCAAAACACACACACATGCACACATATACAAAAATACGTATTATATTTAAGAGAAATGTGTTAGATGAATTCATCTGTTAAAGCTTGTCACGAAGGAAAATTGTGTTACTCGTGTATTTTACTAAATTGTTAATCTGAAAATTCTTGGCAAAGCGATAAAAAAAAGACAATAAAAATCATGTAATGTTAGTCTTATCGATAATATACATACGTGAATATTGAAAACGGTAAAAATTCTAAAAGGTATTAACATCAACTTTTACTATGTTACAAATGTCTCTGCGTGTAGTAACTGAAATAAATTTTGCCAACAGACTGATAATTTAAATAGCAAGCAAGATTTGGGGGATATTAAAAATAAAATCAAGGATATATCAAAAGACTCGATCTCTTTATTCGATAAACGATTTAAAATAACTTTAAATGCCCGGTTACTTGATCTATCAACTCCTCTGGGCCCGGCCCGACCGCGCATACCGTCTTACTTCCCGCTGGTATTTGCGTATGCCCCGCGTCATGTACGACGTTCGACAAGAGACCCGCAGCTTTCGCTTCCTTCGCTATCTCCGTAAGAGCAGCCTCGCTGTCCACCTGGAAATTAATTATTTATTATCAACGTATCCTCTTTTTTTCCCCTCATACGTGCGTGTGTGCGAAAGATATTTATTTTAACTGTGTATAGTTAAATATATTTTTTAAACGTCAAGCGACGGCCTCTTTCGATCGAAACCTCACAACTCTGGTTCGTGTCATAAGAAATATTTTATTAAATATATTTATTGGACCGATACGAATGGAATTGTGAATTATACATTTAATAAGAATATATATTTCCTCTTTATCAATTAGCAGTGTCTATACTGTTTAGTATCATTCGAGATACAATACCTTGAGAGTGATTTTAGCCTGGCCAGACTCCTCCCACGCTCTCAGAATCTTTGGATACTTCCTGGCGGCCTTGTACGCCGCGACGGCGGCGTGCGAGCACTGGGCTGCCACCTTCCCCTTTCCCATTTTCAAATCTGTTCTAATTACCAGGATCAACTTGTATCTGTCCTCGTCATACTTGTCTGTGCACGTCTGCGTAAAGAGGAAACAATTGTAATTGACTGTTTAATGGATCATCAGAGAGAAATTCGAAGACAAGTCGTATTGTTTTCCTTACCACGTCATCGTCATCCGTTTCGTCGGAGTCGACCTCCGCACGGGAACGAGGATTCTTTCTATTCATGGTCATGGTTATGAGTTTATATAAACAATAACCGAAGAGGACCGCGGCCATGTACGCCACTTTCGGATCCGTGGCCTGCGCTACGATCGTGTCGATGATAGCGTCCATGATTTTTAATTAATGTACGATAAGATAAAACCTGCAAAAGTACGCGCGAGTTAAAAAAAACATGCCGTCACTCACGGTAATTTGTAGATAAATAAAAAGAAAATATACAAGCGAATACTGCAAAGTGAAATAACCTCCCAACTGTTAAGGTATTTTCAGTATTTTAAGGAAAATTCTTTTATATTTTATACATTTATTTACACAAATTACGAGTCACGTATATATACACGTTTAGATGATTAATTTGACGTACGCGCGAGTTAAAAAAACATACAGTCACTCACAGTAATTTGTAGATAGATAAAAGAAAATATACGAACGTATACTGCAAAGTGAAATAACCTCCCAACTCTGACAGATTTTCAATATTTTATGGAAAATTCTTTTATGTTGTATACATTTATTTGCACAAGTTACGAGTCACGTATATATGATTAATTTAAAGGAGATGCGAAGCATTACTCTCTAAAATGAAATAGCGATGTCAACAAACCCGGCAATCACATTTTTCACTCCAGCATCATGCGCGATCATGTGATCAGTTGATCAGGTGTGTATCGCGATTGCAGGCAACGCTAGAGACCTCTGAAGAGAAACTCGACACTTGTCACACACGTAACTGTGTGTTTTTTGTTCTATTAATCAAATTTCTTAGTTACAAAATTATATTATTATACCTACTTACTATTAACTAAATTAATATAAAACTATAATTTATTTATTAAAATATCAAATATTAAAAAATTCTGTATAGTAACATATATAATTAAAATTTTACGTATGTGCAGTCGCCGAAATAAAAACGTATGCAGAAAAAGCATTTTTCAAGAGTGAAGACGTTTATTTTTCGTACTCCAAGACCAAAAATTCCAACTTTATTCTCTTTCTTTCATTTAACACGATGAGCTATGTACGATCTAAAAAAATCGAGATAACTGTTATTGCAATCTGGTGTTTTACAAATGATCGTTGTATGTAAAATTTTAAACGCTTCACACTTATACACAGAAAAAAAGGTAAAACGGATTGAAATAAAATGTCAAAATAAATTTTTTTTTCACTTTCCAATAGATCGATTTGATCATTCGACGACATGACATGATTTATGCGTAGAAACACAAATTTTTCCCCAAATAAAGAAACAAACGGCTGCTTTGCAATTTACACTTATATATTATTACGATACATACGATCGATTGACACACTCTTATTTACGATACGGATGCTATATTTCACTATCATGTATAACATTTCTCTGCCAAAGAATTGTGTACATATATACTTTATAATAAAAGTTAATTAACAGTAGAATTGGAACTTAACGCGCTTGACAGCTCTGTAGGCTCTGAATATACAAAAATATATATCGCATTGCTATTACACGTGCTTCTTTCTGTGTGACAAAACAAGATGAGAAACACATACATATATTTTACACCCTATTATGTGAATAACAGCAATCATGTGTACATAGCGCTTAGAGACAAACAATTCAGATCATATTAACAAGACGACATTTTGATGTAGGGTATCATTAATGAAAAGAAAACTAAAATCCGTTAATAATCGGATATTTAGAAAATTGGCAAAATAAGATGCTCTACGTATCGTCGCTCGCGCTAAATCTATCTAGAAATTTGAGGACATCCGGGCGACAAGTATCTCTAGAAATAATCGAAATTTCTCTTTGTTGCTTGAGATTACATTTTCCGAGAAAAATAAAATCACAATTAAAATTGAGAAACATGATTTCCTTTACCTTGATGATCCTCATATTTCCAGTTACAAAATTAAAATGACGTACGCAATATGTGTATCCACTCCATGTATCTATCTCGAAAATATATTGGTACGTGTTTGTGTGCACATTGGAAGCCCATCTCTTTTCAAAGAATGCGAAGAAACGTGTTCAAAAACATTATGAAAAGTTTGTACGCTCGCAAGAGATATTTTAATTATACGCATAGATTTGTAAAAAAAAATTTCGAATACGCGGCATGTTATTGTATAAAATATGATAAATTCTTTCAAATGTCAATTCTATAAATATCGGGATGTATCTTGAAAAAACATTATAATAAATATTTTTTTATAAATATAATTGCTCGAATAATAAAAAAACAAATATGAATTTTAACGCACAGCATATTCCTATAATTATCTTCGCAATATTATTAACAAATTTTGCATAATGCTATAGAATTAAACATTTTTAGAACCGAACATATATAATTGAAACATAATTAGGAAAATTATTAAACATTCATCTATTAATTTTTAACAAAAAAATTCGTATTACTACCATATTTAACTCAGTAACTTTCTAATCCTGTCATAATATCACATTCTTTTGCGACCTTTATCGCATAATTCCACTTGTTACAATAATTTGTTGAGAAATGTAACTCAACGAATTGTAAGTTGTATCAGTAAGAAAATATAAATTTCTCAATTTAAATTTTCATTTCTTTAACGCCGAGATACGAACATTAAAGCGAGAAAAATTGCTTTAGTATGATGGTACGATCTGCCGAGAATTATGCAATAAAGGCAGCGTTAATATAACTCTTTATCATAATGCTTGCGATATGCACAACGAACTTGTAGAGATTTCACGAAATTCGCTAGGAAATTTAGATAAAATTTTCATCGAATTTATATTGGAACAACAAGCATATGATGAACAAGTGATACATTCCTTTGAACAAGTACCTCTGTATAAAATATGTCTTATGTCAGTGTCATTTAATATTATCTGGTCGAGTATGTTACAGAGACAATCTCCTCGAACCAAATTGAGAACCGAATATCGATTAGTTCTTACGTAAAATTGAGAGAAAGAATGTACAAAATTAAATTGATCGACAGTGATATATACACCTTAATAATTAAGATCGTTGTAAAGCCCTTCATGATCACATTAAATTATCGTAGAGGAAAAATCTTTACAATTCATTGCGCGCTTTGGAAGAGAGCATATAGCACATCGTTCTTTCTGAGTCAATAATTTGTATGAGCAGAAAGAAATCGCGAGTACCGACGTGAGTTTGTATTCTCTCGCAATCGTGAAAGATCAAGACGCAAAGAAAGATCAAGACGCAAAGCTTTCTCGCGCGTTTGCTCTTTCCGTTTTTAATGAAAAATAATTATATTATTCGTAAGTTATTATTATGCAAGAAAATATTTCATAATTAGACGAATCGCCTGCACCAATGTGAAAAAAATACGTTTAACATAGATAAAAACATTTGTACATAAACGCTACACGATTGGTCCAATCATAATTAAACCAATGACACACATATATTTCTCTCTCTTTCTATGTATATATGTATATTTAGCACTCCCTATTATAAACTGAATATATTCTCGCTTGACAATTGAGACATCTCGAGACATCCTTTCTTAATATTCTTTCCCTTTCAAATATTATTGTACACGTGAAACATACTCCATATTTAGGCAATATTTTTCACTTTACGCACGTAATAAAAAGCACGAAATAATTTGAGAAAAGAGGGACATTTCGTAGAAATTAATCACAAACAATTGGACGTTTCAATACTAATATCGTTAATTTCGGCATTAAATTTTTAAATATCACCTTTAGGAAGCGCATTTTCGTAACTCAGGATTTAGAAAAATGGGCAGTCGATATAACCCACAAATTTATAATATAGAAAAGACTTCTCCCAGTTATTTGGCTCACTACGTTCTTTTTCAATAGATTTATATTTAGACATAGGAGTGCTTAATTCCTATAACATCCTGTAAAATTCGCTTACTCTTGCAATTTATATATATTTATGTATATATATAAGAACTTTTTGTAATTGGCTTTATCTTACGCATGTGCTCGTTTTCGTGTTCCACCCACTAGCTCTAAGACAACCCTAGTAAAGTGGGCCTTCGTCTGCGGATATGACCGGTTCCTCGTCGCTCCAATCGCTGATTGCTAACCCTACTGATCCATGAAAACTCTGCGATCTCGCTACGTGACTAAAATAAGATAGAAGTAAAATTAGAACAGTTGAATTATGAGCAAGTGAAGAAATAAATCTCTTCCATTTTTTACACCCTTTTTTATCAAGAGAAAAAAGACAGCTTTACGCATATTTACATCGCACATTATCGCTAAAAGTGACTATCTGATTAAAATCAAACGCAATCTCAATATTGAACAAATAAAATGATTAGATTTCTATGTATTTAATTACGGCGCACTATATTCTTTCCGTAGAAATAAGTTTAATGGTTCCTTGATTGCTGGAGCGCACTAAATGAGATTGAGCCGGGTAATAGACACAAAAGTGCAAAAGCAACACATCACTAAAGTAGATAAACTAACGCTAAATATAAGTACAGTATCTTCTATTGTTCTTAAAATCTTAATCTGGTAGAAATTAAGATTTTAAGAACAATAATATAATTATTTTTTCATTAACTCTGAGTTAGTGCAATGCAAAAAGAACAAGCATTCGTGTCAGTACAAGTGTTTTATATCTTTAAAAAGTGAGAAACATCTATTAAACCTCTTGAGAATCTAGATAAAATGTTTAAACGAGTTTGTACTATACCGCTTGCTTGTTTAGCCACATTATTTTTAGACTATCGATCGCTATCGGTCCTAACAACAAAATATAACAAGTAAAATGATTATTTCCTCAATTAATAGTAATGTATCCTAGACAATGCGAAAGACCAAGAGTGAACTTCTGGACTTTCGCGTTATCTGGAAAAAGTTCCTCGTGTCAGTTCTTTTACGAAAGGCTGAATCAACTTTCGACTTACCTCGGTGACAGAGCTGCATTTTTCTTCGCCAGGTTGGCTTTTCTCCGTCCTTCCATAGCGGCTTTCATGGGATCGTAGCTCTTGCGACGTTTCCAATTTTGCATCTCGACTTCCCGTACATTTGGCATCGATGGCTTCTTTTGTTCTTTCGGCTTACTTTTAGGCTATATACATGCATTCATATATTTATGTTATTAAATTTTACTAAAAATTTTATTTAAAAAATATTACACCTACCAAGCTCAGGCCTCTGTTAGCTCGCATACTAGGTCGTCCAGAATCCGTTCTGTTGATACTGGAAAGCGACTCAGACTTGCTATGTGCATCGTGCGACAAATTTTTAGCTTTGCTCGCGCTGGAAGACACAGGTTTTGTTCGTTGTAGATCCAATTTTGCTTTACGCAAACTAGAGAGAAGAAATATGGTTGAATGCACGAAGATATCATCAAAATGTAAAAAAAAAAAAGAAAAAAGTACATACCTAAATTCTTTGTTGTATTTAGTGCTGGAGGTAGGAGAGTGTGGATGCTGTTCGTCGCTGCTCTCCGTATCGCTCGGATGGCGTAATTCTTTCGATATATTCGGACGCAGGCTATGACTCGTGTCCTCGTCGCTCTCGTTATCGGAAACGAGTGGTGGACGATATCCCGTCATGCGAGCGGACATTGCGGACACGACGTTCTGAGTTGTTTGCAGATAAGACGAAGTTTCCAGATCACTGTCGCTCTCCTAATCAATTACAGTCATTACAATTTCAGAAAGCATTTGATATACGATTGTAGCTTATTGAAATCAGCAATCAAATTTGTCAATAAATTTGATATACGATTGTAGCTTATTGAAAATCAGCAATCAAATTTGTCAATAAGCAACTTTAATAAATTGATATACAATCCACACACGCACGTACCAGCTGTGGACTACTAGGCGGTGGTACTTGGTTGTCCTCGTAACAGTAATTTAATTCATTATCCGACCAATCGTTGGCTAACGAGAGGGCACCCCCTGTACCGTGAAAACTCGCGGATCTCAGCACGGAACTGTCATGGCTGGAATACAAATCGCTCCTTTCGAAAAACTGACTACGCTTATTACTCGCGCAAACATTTCGTATATTTTTCCGCCAAAAACTCACTTGTCGGAACCGTCCTCGATACTGTGATGTTTCTTTGTACTGTCTATTAATTTCTTTCTCCCTTCGGCCGCTGCCTTCATCGGATCGTAACTTTTCCGCCGCTTCCAATTCTGAAACTCCACCTCCTTCGACGTAAGACTGGAGTTACTTCTGCCGGACTTTTTGTGATCTTTACTTGGCTTCTGATTCGCTTTCTGACCGGGAGGATGCTTAAGAAAAGAAAGAACAAGAAAAATTGTATTTAAAACATCCTACAGACAAAATAATTCCTATAAGTAAATAATAATAATAATAACACAGACGCTTACATGAGTCGGCTTTGGCGCTCTCATACTGAATCTCCCAGTATCGGTCCTGGATATAGACGGTACTCTGAATTTCGTTGTCTCGGGTTTCTTCGACGAATCCTTGCTATGCGCTCCGACACTGTTTGTGCGAATTCGATGATAGCTTTGCTGCTTGTTCATAGGCGCTACAGTCTTAACTTCGGACTGCGCTCTCCTGCGTCTCTCTTCGGGGGTTGTATTCGGCGTTGTATCGGACTCGCAGTTTAATCTGTAAATAATACATCCAGCTCAATTTTCTATAAAAACCAAAGCAGAATATACTTGAAATTCTTTGTATTTTCCGATAGCATTTCGTTTAGTTTCCGCATAAGATACCTCGCTCTCCTTATGCTGAAAGCCCTATTCAACTTGATTCCAGATGAGATTGGCGTCAGAGGAGATTTCCTTTGTTGTTCACCAGCCT
Source organism: Wasmannia auropunctata (assembly GCF_000956235.1). Lineage (NCBI taxonomy): Eukaryota > Metazoa > Arthropoda > Insecta > Hymenoptera > Formicidae > Wasmannia > Wasmannia auropunctata. The sequence goes on from NW_012026891.1 coordinate 535,998, forward strand.
CGCTGCTACTGTCGGACGCGATAGAGGCATATTTTCCTCTCGATATTCTGTCGATGTCGCTGCTGTTGAAACTGCTGCGACGCGACACGAGATTCTGCGACTTCATGTTCCTGATGCTCGCGTTACTCGACGATCTTTGTATATTCAGCCGTTGAAGCTCCGGACTGTTTCGTAGCATACTAGGCGCTTTAATAGGCATGTCCTTATCAAAATAACTAGTTCCTTCGTGATAGTTCGTAGTGCTGTTGGACTTTCTCAGCATATATGGACTGTAAAAAAAAATGACACAAATGAGATACATTAATCGCTTTGAGATTAATTGTGACGTTTCAAAATTATATATATATAATTTAAAATATATAATTTTATATATTTAATTTAATTTTATATTTTATGAAAAATATGTACCTATTTTCGACACACGTAAAATATCCTATATTTTTCGCTTGTGACGGTTTCGCTAAATGCTTAGGTCTTTCTAACAAGGGAGAATTGAGTATCTTCGTTGCAGCAGCCTTACGGCTAACAATTGGGCTGTTAGTCAATTTTGGCGTAGGTGGTCTGAGACGGCTTAAAATTGGACTGTTCGTATGTTTCAAATCTTCCTTATACTTCGCACTATTTTTTCTGGACGTATTAGATTCCGCTGTATCAGAAGCATATTCTTTCCTGTAGAAGAATTGAAGAAAAAAAATGAGGTTTTCTCAAAGTACAAAAAAATTCGATAATAATCCATATGCAGCTACAAAATTCTACATTTGCAAAAACTTGTATATATAATTAATGCGAAATACGCTGGTTATTATTGTTGCTAATAAATGAATTCGTCAAAATGTAATGTGAAACAAATTATTCACCTATCTAGAGAGCTACTTCTTCTCTCAAAATGGGGAGGCGACAAGACCTGGGACGGGCTCTTCAGTAATTCTACATTAGTATCAGCAGTCTTCGATTTGGCCGAACTTAAGTATTTTCGAACGCTTCGCCTATTTTCGTTGTTGTTCGCTCGTCGAAACAACGACTCGGACAAGCTGCCGCGTCTAACTACGGTGTTATGTACAGGTGTACGTTGTGAGCTGTTAGGCGGCGTGTTGTAACTGTTGCTGGTGTCATCATCGGATTCTCCACCGGAGTCTATAATTTGATGCTGACTTGAAACTAAGCCGAGCCTTTCCTTTATTCGTACATACGAGTCCGTGTCCAGATTGCTGTCAGGTGACTGTTCCTGCGCGCAAAAGATAAAAATATTTAGAAAAAAAGGGTCACAAGACAATTGAAAAACAAACATTAAGATAACGAGGATGTCTTCAGATTTTTATAATTCTCAAGAGAAACTATATATATATATATATATATATATATATATATATATATAACATAAAACATAAAAAATTTGCTGTTCTATAAAATATTTTGTTGTTAGGACCGATAGCGGTCGATAGTCTAAAAATAATGTGGCAAAACAAGCAAGCAAGTATAATACAAACTCGTTTAAACATTTTACATAGATTCTCTCAAGAGGTATATTTAATAGATGTTTCTCACTTTTTAAAGATATTTAAAAATAGTATTTTCTATATAGCTATTCTACAGATATCATATTTTTTTACATATATAAAATGTGCGATACATACATAGCGATTGCGTGACACTCGTTGAGATCTAGTATGAATCGGAGACGGTATCTTGGTGGGACTCAGGGGCGGCGTACGACCCGTCGAGCCGCCTATTATCGGAGGCAGAGAGTTGTGCTCCGCTACTTGAGTGGCCCATTCCGATATCCATGCGTTATTATCGCGTGAAATGCTCATCTGTAAAAAATGTGAGATCGTATATCGTGAACGTATCTCGCGCGCATTACGTATGCGAATACCTCGTTGCTGATGTTATCTACCTTGAAATTATGAACGTATGCCTCGTTGCTTTCGTCTTCAGTCAGCACACCGACGCTGAAAACCTTGTCGATGTCCATCCTCGCTTTCTCCTCGTCGGTGTAGTCCTTGTGAATCGTGTACGTCCCGGCCTCGCTCACCGCGCCGTCGGAACTGGCGTCGACGTTGCTCACGTTGAACGCGTCCAGATTGGTGTCCGCGATATCGTCCGCGTTCAGATCCATCGCGTAACTGACAAACTGCTCTCGCTGATCGCTCGACAAATTGTTCTCGCTCTCACTCGCGTTCTTTATATTGAAATCGTCGGTGAGATAGTTCATATTGGACACCTTGTTGTCCTCCACACTGTTCACCTCCTTGCACTCGTGATTAACGTCGATGTACTCGATGTTCTTCGTGTATCGCTTCTCAGTTTCGTCGTCGTCGTAATTGCTGATCTGAATGCGACTCAAGTCGTTTATCGTTACGGACCTCTGGGATGGCCAATACACGTTTTCGTTGGTTTCAAGCTCCAACGACAGGCCTTGCGACGACAGTTTGCTGTGACGTAATTCGTCGTCACAGGACCTTGTCATTAAATACTGCTTATTCTGATGAGAGGGATCCACTTGTTCGTTCGTAGACTTCTTTGTGCTAGAATGTGCTCTCGAAGAATTTTTGACACCTAAAGAACATACACAATTCGAACCTTGATTAGAATAAGATGTAAGAAAAGTAATAAAATTTATTTATAAAAATAAATACAGTTTAACAAATAGAATACAATATATGCAATTCTTCTTAATTTAATTTCTAATATTTGTAGAGTGATTCGGAAAACAGACATATATATCTTCTAAAATATTAAAATTTAAAAAGCAAAGGCATCACAAAAATGATGACAGAATAATCAATATTATTCGTAATTTCTGGAGGAAAATCACACATAATTCCTAACATGGGAACGGTTATGACATCAAAGTCATTAATATGTCAGCAGGCTATATCATTCAGAATAGGTAGAAGGCACTTGTAAGGAATATTAAGAAGCTTGAAGATGACTTCACCATGAGTCATACATCACAGGCATTCAATACAGGATTCACATTAAAGGATCTATCAGACTTTATCAGAATTCTCTCAGTTTAAAGATTTAATAATAAATTTTACAAGCACTACTAACATTTAACTTTAAATATTATTAGTGTAAGTTCCTTTTCATACGTTATTTATAAAAATTAATGTAATAAAATAATTATAAAATATTGTCTTTTAAAATTTAAAATATATTAATTATAATTATTAAACGGAATTGTTCTTTAGAAAGAAAAAAAAGGAAAAGAACAAAAGTGTAATGAACATTTACCTAATTGTTTAAGTCTTTCTGATAATTGGTCAGTTTTCCGCTTTGAATCATCCTCGCTACTAAAGTAACCCTCCGAATGAGTGCTAGGAACTTTCTGCTTCTGCACCAAGTTTGGAGACAATATAGTGCTCGATTTCTTTGATTTTACTTCTACCTAAAAACAAATATATACAATTTATGATACAATATATTTTATATAAAACTACTATAATAATTTAATATATTCTTATACCAAGATTATATTAAATGACAATTTGTCATTCAATAAAAAGAAATTTTACTTTATTACAAAAAGACACTTGCAAGTTTCAAGTTTGCCAGACAGTTAAATTTATCGAAGACAGATTTTGTCTAAAGCTGTCTGCTACAAATTTGTTTGCCGGCAGAATGCCAATAGAAAGATAATAGAATTTGCTAGCAGAATATTGTAGAAATCAAGCAGAATCAGCCTTTGCGTAAAGATTTGAATCGTATGTCCCATTTAAATGTCACAAGTAATTCTGCTTGGTTTCTGACGTTTCTGCTGGTAATCTGCTATCAGATTATATCAATAGACTTTGGTGATGAAATACAAACTTAATTTGGACGCAGTCGATGCGCCAATCTGTATTATAATCCTTCGAATCTCTTGGCTGACTGCTTGCATACAATGCAGTACGCGTTTAAATGTCTTCACATGTGATACACATTATTTAAAAAACAATACAGAATCTCAAGTACCTTGGACGTGGAGAGGTTTCGCCGGTGCCTGGCGTTGTACCTTTCGAACAGGTTCTGAAACCTCGCCGTGTCCACCTCCTTGCTACCGCCGAAATCGATGGTGAAGGCCAACGGGGACTGCGGTACGCGCGCCGGGCCGTCGTCGTCGTCGGCGTCGTTCGCGCGCGACGGCCTCTCCCCCGCTGTCGCTCCCTCGTCACCGGCGCTCGTCGTCGGTCGCGCGTCGACGACGGGCCCCTGCTCGCCCGTCGCGTCGTCGTCGTCGGCGCGCGGCAACGGCGTCGCACTACTCGCGGCGGATCCCTCGTGGGTAGCCCCCGTCGAGTTAGCGTCGGCGCGCGCGTCCGTCGCCGCCGAGGGACGGGCGTCGGACGTCAGCCCGGACGCCTCCGCCACTTCCATGTTCATTGCCATTTAACATGCCAGCCGTAAACATCCGCGGACGAAAATGATAAACACACATACGGTTCCCCTGCGGTACGCGGGCGGCCACCCGCGCTCGGCGCGGCTCGCTCGACTCGACTCGACTCACCGCCACCCGGGACGACCACTCCTACGATCAGCGGCGCATCGCGCGGATCCGCGCGGCGGCACCCGCGAACACGGCGATCTAATCTAAGCGGCGACACTCCGACGCTGACACATCGACACGCTGCAGGTGCGTCTACCTACCGCGCGCGTACGCCATTGACTGCCGTCATCATCGCGTCCATAATCGCGTCCAGCTGTCATTGACACCGCACCGTCGACGACACCAGACCGCGGACCGCGCACGGGGAGGGGTGCCAGCAGCAGCAGCAGCAGCAGCAGCAGATCGGCATCCGCCGATAACCGACGAATATTCTCCAAGATTTCGTTTCCTTATCCTTCTCTACGAAATATACGAGAGGCGTCGGAATGACGAAATGGAAAAAGTGAGAGCGCTTCGGAAACCGTTCGGAACCGTTACGCAACGACTTTTACCGGAAAAGCGGGATAGAACGCTTTGAGAATCTGCAGCATTGCAATTACTTCGCGGTACAGTGCGTTCTAATTATTGAAACGCGTTTCGCGTTGATTATTGCCAGCGCTTCTTTTCGCTCCCTTTTGAAGAGATACCTTACATACGTTTCTGTCAATCTCTGAGATACGTTATACGCGATATGCGATATTTATTTGTTTATTTTTTTGTCGACTTATGCGATTTGAAAAAAACTTTTCTCCGCGTCATTTGACTGTATACCAACGAAGAAACTTTGGGAAGCTTTACTTTAGGAAGAAAAATGGACAACAGATGTCGCGACGTGTTTGGTCACGTGGGTCGTGGAGGTCTGAAAAATATTGGAAAGCATGGCGAGCATGCGGCGTTTGTGGTTATAGCCGGCGTGTTTTGCACGTGAAGCTCGAATAAAAATTTAACACCGCGTTTGAATTACGTACAAGTAGAAGAAAAATGAAGAGATCTTCCAAGGTATATCATATTTTATTCACTGCATTTTATTTACTCGACGAGGTATCAAGTCGAGCTTCTCACGAAGCATTCTTAACCTCAACGAAGTTTTTCTACATTTCTGTATAATAATATTAATAATATCAATTAAAAATATTTCTCTGCCGTATTTAAATTTAAATATTAAATATATATTTTTATATATTTTAATTCAGATACGTTACTTCTTGATATGTAATGCTTAGAATTTAAATTATTTTGAATGATGGTTTATGGAATAATTGTTATTTGAAATCAATACTCATATTAATACTTATATTAATTTAAATGTCCATGTATTTATGTATATATATTTTAACTTAGAAATATAGTCTTTACTTAATATGTATATACTTGCGTAGAAAAAAAAACAAGACTGATAATTTGAAATAATTTCAGTTGAGCAAAGTGAATAGCAAGGCTGACTCTACTGTTGAAAATGAAGATTCGATGAATTCTGAATCAGATAACGACAATACAATGAATTCGGAAATTGACGAGGAGGATTCAGCAAACTCGGAACCTGATGATGCAGATCTGATGGAAGACACAAACGACGACGAAGATCCCGAATCTGACGATGTGGACTCGGTAGAGGATGCAAATGACGAGGAGGAAGAGATAGAATTGGACGATCGTGAGACTGAATCTCTCGTTGCGGAGAAGAAGAGGAAGAAAGTCACGGACGAGTTAGCTGGGGCAGCACCTAAGAAAAAGAAAAAGTTCGAAAACAGTCTTTACAAGCAGCCAACGGTCGAAGAGCTCAGTCAGCTTAGGGAGACTGAGAATTTATTCCACTCGAATTTGTTCCGACTTCAGATCGAAGAGGTTCTCAACGAAGTGAGGCTCAAAGATAAATATAAAGCGCTATTTGAAATTTGGTTCGGGAAGTTGAAGGCAGCAATTGAGTCTATCGAAGAGACTGAAGAGATTTCGGTTAGTAATACAACTGAATTGCGAGATACGAGGAAAAAAAAAATTAATGTCTAATCTTTTGACATATTTCAGCTTACGGATAATAATTTGGATGATAAATTAGACGTTTGTATTCCCGTGCCGGATGTACCAAAAGAAACCAAGAGCGTTTTCAAGTTCCTGAAGCCATCCAACGTTAGCGTGGTTGGATCCTACGATTCGGGATGCATTCTCGGCACCGCCTTTACCGTGGACGTGATGGTGGAGATGCCGGCTGCTTTATTCCGGAAGCAGGATTATCAGAACTATGTGTACTTTAGAAAGAGATCGACGTACCTCGCGTTCGTAGCGTCGACTCTAGGAAGCGATATTGTCGAGAGCAAGAGATTTATCGGCGACAATCTAAGGCCTTGCCTGAAGCTTCGGCCCAGCGGAAGGTTGAACAAAAAGATGGACGTGGTGATACACGTGTCCGCGCAGGAGACTAGCTTTAAGCTGAATAGATTTCTGCCGGAGAAGAATAGCGTTAGGCCAGGATGGTATTTTAACAAGAAAGAGAGCAGTTCCACCTTAGAAGGCGGTAAGTTTGTATGACGATATTCATGGATGATATTTACATGAATTTATATTTTACGTGAATTTCATTCTAGATCCATAAAAATATATTGTACGATTTTATACTGTGAAATGATATTTTTTTATATTATTTCATATGTATGTTGCCTTTTGCCTGCAGCATCTTTACCGCCCACCCCGCACTACAACTCTCTGGTGTTGCGCGACTTGGTGATGTCGCGGACGAATTCCGAAGTCGCGCAAGTAATAAAGGAGTATCCGAATTTGAGGGACGGTATAATCTTGCTGAAGATATGGCTGCGCCAGCGTGAGTTGAACAAGGGACACGACGGCTTCACCAACCATCTCGTCACTATGTTCGTCATCTATTTACTGCGCCAGAAAAAGCTCAACACTTTCATGAGCAGTTATCAGATTCTACGGAATGTCTGGATTTGCTTAGGTACTTCGAGAAGGATTGCTAATTAAATTGCGTTATTCTTTTGCGTTGTCCGAGATGGTAATTGTATTTATTTGAAATAGCGCAGGGAAATTGGTGCGAGAATGGAATTACCATGTGCGAGGACAAGGATAATCAGAAACAAGTCTCCCATTACCACAATTACTACGATTGTGTGTTTCTTGACACTACCGGCTATCACAATTTCGCGGCGAATCTGTCGAAAGACACGTTTTCGTGGGTACAGAACGAAGCGGCGCTGTGCATGAAGCACTTGGACAACATACACGTGGACAGCTTTCACGCGCTTTTCATGCGAAACGTGCCGTTTCGTAGAGCATTTGATCACATTTTATGGTAATTTATATACATGAATGTAAATTCCCGCGTTCGAGAACGTCAGATGCATTTTAATAGCTTATCGTTTTTATATGTGTAGGTTTCAGTATGGATTCATTTTAAACAGAATAGTGAACGATAAATCCAGCGTGGATGACAAATTGAATTACGGGCCTGACAAACGCATTCAGGCGATTAAGGTACTTTTCGCAGTTCTGAAGAAAGGTCTGAGAGATCGAATTAATCGATTGTGCGTATTACCCGATATATGCAAGGAATGGGAATGCACCGAGGAGATGCCAGATAGTATTGGAAAACTCGTTATTGGGCTAGAATTGAATCCCGAAACATGTTTCGACATCGTGGACAAAGGACCTGAAGCTAATTTACCAGAAGTAAGTTATTGAAATAATTTTGACACGATAAAGTAAAGATATAACAATTATTGCTTGAAGTAAGGATACATGAATACTTTTTTAAATTAATATATATAATACATATTATATGCTACAAAATGTAAAGTATCGAACTTTGTATTATTTGTTATTATATGTATATTGTTATTATTTTGCAGGCAGTTGACTTTAGAAATTTTTGGCACTCCAAATCCGAATTACGTAGATTTAAAGACGGGACTATTCGTGAGGCTGTGGTCTGGTCAAAAGGCAAAACTATCGCGGACAAGAGGATAATATGCAAGAAGATAATAATGTTCTTGCTAAAAGCAAAGTTTAATCTCTTCGAGAATCAATATTTGTATGTCGCGGATCAAATGGAAGATTTGCTCAAGTTGCAAAAGGTAACTTCACAATTACTTCTTAATATAATTATCTTCAAAAGACTCTTCGTTTTCAATTGCCACTATTTACTTTAAATTTCGTATAATTCATGATTACGTACTTTTTTTTATTTAGTACAAAATAACGCATTTCGTATACGGGACCGGTGAAGAAGCTACGCTGAAGGTTTTGCAAGCTTTTGACACCTTGGAGAAAAATTTGATGTCGCTGAACGATATGCCTTTAACGATAAACGGTGTGCAAGGCTCGAGCCCGGTTTTCCGATACGCGGAAGTCTTTCCGCCGCTTGCAACCGTTCATCGGAAGGCCGACGGTGTCACCGAGGAGGACAAAAATTGCTTGAGCCTTTCAAAGAACATCAAGAAATGTCCCATGTACGTTCACGCACTCGATGCGACGTTACAGTTGTCGAGTAGTGGGAAATGGCCTGAGGAATTGGAGGCTATTAGGAAGACGAAGGCGGCGTTTCACATACAAATCGCGGAATGCCTCAGGACGCAGTATGAATCGGCAGTGCAGGCCAATCCTTCTTATGTAGATGTATACCAGGTTAATATGATAAATTATTTTAACAGTAGAATACAGTACTTATATATGTAATAATAATTGTATTGTAAATATTTTATAATATTGCGTTCAAATTGCGCTCGGCTTTTTTTAACAAAATATAAAATTCTTTTTTTATTAGGACGGATTCGTTTTTCGATTAAGAGTGGCGCATCAGAAGGAAATCGCTTTAATGAAACAAGTCAAGGAGGACGGAGTGATTAAATATAGGGACAATGAAGAATCTATCGAACTGGAGAACAAATTGTTTCATTTGCCGAAATTGAGCAGTGCCTTGCATGGGTAAGAAATGACGAATGTAATCCTTGTTAGGACAATTTATAGAATGTGTTGAAAGCATATCTTTTGATTTAACATTCCCTGGAATGTGAATTTTTATCTCGAATTTAATCGTCAGTAGATATCTTTTGAACACAGAAAATAATACTCTCGAATTTTTGTCCCGGATTTAATCGTCAACAGATATCTCTTGAACTTTATAGTGTAACGTTACCATAATTAATAGTAAAGATAATTGATACAAATATACTTCTATAAACTTTAAATTAGATTAGATTAGATCAAAGGTTTAACAAAATTTTTTATATTGAAGATTAAATGAGAGATATGCTTCCATAATATGTAATTCGTATAATAGCTGAATCATGTGTAATAAATAAAGACATACAGTATATTATATTCTCAATTCTCGGCTTTTTTTTCAGATTGCATTCTCAACAACCGTCGTTCGGTCCCGCTTGCTGTTTGGCAAAACGCTGGTTGTCGGCGCAACTGTTGGACGATACTCATATACCAGGGATTGTGATTGAATTGCTCATGGCATCGCTGTATCTATCACCGGAGCCGTATAAGCCGGCCCAGACGCCGCAAATGGCATTTCTACGATTTCTGGAAGTTGTTGCGAGAGCTCACTGGAACACCGATCCCGTCATTGTTAATTTCAACGGCGAGATGACCAGTAAGTCAATATCTCAATATATTTTTTTAATACGACCTTAAATTTCCACAATAAGATAATCATTTGATTGAAATAATGAATTGATATTAAACTCGGAATTCCGTTCAGATATTATAAAAAAAAGATAACGGGTAGAAATAATGTCACCTGACACTTATCTGTGTTATCGCTTCCGACCTTGTTACGTAAAGATTGCATCAAGGTAAACTGACTGTATCATATGACGTTAAATCATCAAGGTAAATTGACTATCGTATGCGTTTTTTACAGATGAAGAAATCGCCACCGTAGAGACGTTATTTAATACAGCTCGCAGTTCTGTACCACCCTTATTCATATCCACCCCTTACGATCAGCAGAAATCCCTGTGGACGAGGAAAGCGCCGTCGCAGCTGATTTTAAACCGTATAAGCGTGCTCGCGTGCGAATCGCTGAAATTATTCGACGACTCGTTGTTCAGTAATACAATCCTGGACGTAAAACCTATGTTCCGTCCTCCGCTCTCGGAGTACGATTGTTTGTTACATCTGAAGTTAAACATGATTCCTAGACGACTGCAAGCGGTCGATAAACCCAGCAAAGCAAAGATCGTAGATTTACATCCATATAAGACTCACTCCCTTCAAAAAATTCCAGTCGTCGACTTCGATCCCGTACAATGTTTCTTGAAAGATCTAAGAGTAAGTATTTCCCGGATAACTTATTAATAAGTCGTTAATCAGAAATGGCAAAAATTTCATTGAATTATATTGATGCATACTGTGCGTTTTAAGAAAAGCATAACGTTATCACGATTTAAACATTAAATGTCTAAATAGCTTTGAAGCGCTGTAATTCTACATGTTCGCGTTTCTCTTTCGTTTTCAGGACGGTTATGGGGACTACGCCTTGTTTTTCCATGATACTTATGGTGGCACGGTGATCGGCGTTCTGTTGAAACCCGCTGTCCTCGAGCGTAAAGATTTCAAAGTGTCGGACGCCAATTGCAGAAAATTCGACGCCGATGGTAAACTCGTTTTAAACATTTCGACGATGATCGAGGACTTTTATATTCTTGGGAGAGGTATTGTACGTACGATTGACTTTCTGAACAAAAAGTTATCCTTAACGATGTCAGAATCGACTACGTAGATACGTCCAATGTTCGAGAATCATCTCGAGATCTGCGAAACGTTAATCTGTAAATATAGAAAATAAATATATTTTATTATAAAAAGAAACTATTGAGATGTTTTAAATCTCGTGAAAATACAACGCTCGCTTATATCTGTTATAATATCAGCAGGAAGAGAATGAACCAAGACACTCTGCATGTCTCAATTATGCGTTCTTACTAAGTTATAATTTAAAAAATAAACATAAAATATATCGTCTATTATAGTTGTAAAATAAATATCATCAGTAATAGACTTCCTTAGTTTCGTAATAAAACATTTTTTGAATTAAATAATGGTCGCGTTGTACATAAAAAACGTATATATAATAAAATAGTTTTGAATAGGCTCCACGAATTTTTCTTCCTTTATTATTGAGCGCTCAATCGCACGATCTAATGGCCGGAATAATTACGCCACGCAAAACGGATGTATTTTTAATTGGTTCTCTTTAATTCAAGGTCGAATTTTGCCACGTGTGAAATATAAGTGACATTGTCGCGTATTTCAAAAGCCTAACGTGCTACATTTTTTACTTCGAATATCAGATCAAAATCGAGTAAATAGTGAATTATTAAATATTGGACCACAATATAAATTTATAAAAAATAATTTTTATTAAAGTAAAATAAAATACATTATTTTTAATGTTTAAAATCAATTAAAAATTCGTTCTTTTTATGTTTACATATTTAACATTTGTTTGACATATTTTAGATAAGTATAATACATGAATAAATAAATAGATAGCATTTATCAAAAAAATCCGATAATGATTAAATGTTGTTGATAGGATAATACTTATCATATATCAAATACAGCAATATAATTGCAGTTGTCAATCGTATGATTATTTATTTTTCTTATTTCAATGACAGCTTTATCTTACAACTATAATAGATTATATATTTTATGTTTATTTTAAATCGTAACTTAATAGGAACGCATAATTGAGACATGCAGAGTGTCTTGGTTTATTCTCTTCGATCTCAATTCAGATTAAATTTTTTCTAAAGTATTCTCATCACTCTCGCGTTTCTTTCACATGGAATTGTGACATTAGAAGTGGGGAAATTGGAAGTAAATAAGCGAATAATAATAATAATAGAATAATGCATGAAAGATAACTTATATCCGAAACAAAGAAGAATTCATCAATTTGCAAATGCAATGCATCTGCAAATTGATGCATATTAAAACAAAACAAAGTGAAAACATACATCTAAATTGTCTATTTTATTGAAATAAAAGAAGTGGCATTATAGAAAAAATATTAAACAAGAGTTTGTTTCTTCCATTATGAATCCTCGTTCGTAAATATTTTGTTAATTCTTTTAGGCCCACTATAACTATATGGCTACGTATTTAGAATTATAAAATAAAATATTATTTTGCCGTCTATATTTTCACATGTTTGTGAATACATGTTAATGCTTTATATAGATGGCTGTAAAAACTTTATACGTTTTTAAAACTTCTCGCTAAACTGAGGTAAAATAGAGTTTTTCAGTTATGTCATTACCATTACAGTTTGGTGATAAGAATTATGATAAATACAAAACCTTGAAAAATTTCCACAATGTGTTTTAAATAAATTTTCCGAACGTAAAAAAAGAAAAATTTCCATTATATGTATAACTTTGTACTAAAAGTTATTATACGTCGTCACAGTAAAAATAATGCGTAGAAAAGTCTAAACGTTATCGGCATGTCAAAATAATTTCATGAATCGTTTATTTGTCATGCACAAAAATACAGACAAATATTTTTCTGCAGCTATTAAATAATTTGGAAACAAAAGGATTAATTACGTTTTTTTTGTTAATGACTGTGTAAATGTATTAAAATAATTAAGAACTAAGAAAACAACAAAAAAAAACATACATGTATTTGGTATTGTGTTTCATCAGAAAGTATGGACAGGTATAAAAATTACAATATCTGAAAAACTAAACGATGAAGAGTCCTACAGAGATATTCGAAATCGGATATCAAACTATTATGTAATATTCCTAGTAGTGATATACAATGTAGAACTAGGTATATTATATGATTTGATAAATGATTTTTAGTTATCGATTTAACAAAGGACAAAGGTGATTAATGTTCTTTATGCTGATATAACAATATCAGCAGAATGCAGTATTTGTCATCGTGCGAGTATATATAAGCCGACGTAAATGGGCGCCGCTCATTCAGTCAGGGATGGTATAGCAAAATGCAACCGTCGGAACGGAGCGGTAAGCACACAGTTTCCTTGGATCGGAATCAAATAAAGACGAAAATACAGACGCGATGTCTATACTTTATATATATATATATATATATATATATATATATATATATATATATCTGCACAGTATCTTTTCTTAAACGCTTTTGCGACGTTTCTTTAAGATTGTATTATTGTATTATTTAAGAAAATAAAGATTACTTAAATATTAATATAACTACGTACGTTTTAGCAATGCGTTCTTTGATAATATTGCTATTCCTCACTGCTGCCAGAGGAATAGGACTCGAGAAAGCTACCAAAAATGGCGTTGTTAATATAGATTTTGCGGATAATTCTAACTTGGTGATTTTCAACCTCACGAAAAATGGTAAGTCATAATATGATACATAACTTTTTATATTCTCCATGTTGTTTTGCTAATTTTTTTATTAATTTTTATTAATTCTACAGTCTTGTGTCATGTCTTTTCTAAGTTGCTTCTTCAATTATTTTCGTAAAACTTTTAATATTTCTTCTTGTTAATTAATATCGTCGCAAGATCAGTTCTATTCTTTTAGGTTCTAATGAAGAAGCTATATGAATGAACATTATTTCAGACGGCACGACCATGCTTAATACCTTTTTCACGAGAAGTACATTGGCTAGACAGCAGAGTCCTTCCGTGCTCGAGAACTGCGGTGACAACAAAGTGTGTCTAACAAATTACATTGGACAGACGGATTTCGAAATCAATCCCGATAAGGAAATCATCACTATCAGTCGTACTCTCAATGATCCCAACGATGAAATCATCGATTGTTTCCAACTCACTCGCGACACGCAATGGTTTGGCGGGCCGCAACTTCGCAATCAACACTGGCCCGTGCAGAATACGTACTTTAATGAGGAGCCGTATCTGCCGACGCACCCTGCGAACATGGCAATAGCCGAGCGTTACTGGCTGTCCGGCAATGGGATTTATATTTACGTGAACGAGGAGAGCCCGCTGTTCATCGATCAGAACAATTATCGGGATAAGTACCTGTGCATGATCGCCAAAAACAAGGCGCCATATCAGCATCGCGACTCCATCGAGATTACCTACACATTGGGTGTCTTCTCGGATGCGAAAGCTGCTCATCAACACGCGGTGAACAATAATCTGGGTAAGCCGAAAGGTCACCCCAATGAACGGATGATCCGGTATCCCATATGGTCCACCTGGGCCAGGTACAAGGCCAACGTCAGCGAGAAAGTGGTGGAAACCTATGCGGACGAGATCGTTGCTAATAATTTCACGAACAGCCAGATTGAGATCGACGACAACTGGGAGACCTGCTACGGCTCCGCCGAGTTCGATCCCGTCAAGTTTCCCGACGTTCCCGCTCTCGTACAACGACTCAAGGCCAAGGGTTTTCATGTCACCCTGTGGATACATCCGTTCATCAACCGGAATTGCGAGTCCGCGTACGCTTTCGCGCTGAACAATTCTTATTTCGTCAAAAATCTCGAAGGAGACGTTCAAATGTCGTGGTGGCAGGGTAAGATTTGATTTAAAATCAATATTTCTAATTGAAAATAGTAGTTTTTCTCTGCCAAAATTCAATTGCTATATTTTTTCAATATTAAACATTTTTCGTCGATTAAAGAAATCAAAAAAGAAGCATCTATTGATATTCATTTGTAAACGTCCTCGTAAATTATTTAAATTTTCAATGTTTAATTGCGGTTTAATTATGTCTTTTTTAGGCTCAGACGCCTCCACGATTGACTTCACGAATCCGAATGCGGTAACGTGGTGGGTGGGGCGATTGAAACGTCTTCAGGGACTCGGTATCGATAGTTTCAAGTTCGATGCTGGCGAGGTGTCCTGGTTACCACAGGTGCCCTCGCTGAGCGGTGATCTCAAGATGCAGCCAGGTATATTCACGAAGAAGTACACCAGCGAGCTCGCAAACAACTTCGATGACACCATTGAAGTGCGGGTGGGATGGCGGAGCCAGGAATTACCGATATTCGTGCGCATGATCGACAAGGACACCGGGTGGACGTGGAACAACGGTTTACCTACGCTGATCACGACGCTGCTACAGATGAATCTCAACGGGTACGTCCACGTGCTACCGGACATGATCGGCGGCAACGGCTACTTGAACGGGTCACTCAACGGAACGGTATATCCCTCCAAAGAGATATTCATCAGATGGATGCAGGCCAACGTCTTCATGCCGTCGCTACAGTATTCCTTCGTGCCATGGGATTACGATGATGAAGTGAGTAATCTGAAAAATCCCATCTGACAAATGAATAGATTATTATTATTAATGCATGATAAATTAACGAATTCAGTTTCTTCTTTAAATCAAAACATCTGACAAATGGATAGATATTATTATTATTATTAATGTATGGTAGATTAACGAATTCAGTTTCTTCCTTAAATCAAAACATTGCGAAGAAATAACATTCATCTGTGTTCTACCAGACCGTCGCTATCTGCAAAGAATATACCGAATTGCACGATAACTATAAGGACGAAATTCTAAAAGCCATGCAGCAGGCTATCGATAACGGCACTCCCGTAAATCCACCTATCTGGTGGATTGATCCAAGCGACAAGGAAGCTCATAAGATTAATGACGGTAAGTTCGTAAGAATGTACAAGATTTATAACAGATTTGTCAGACATTTAAATAACTATTCAGTAAACCGATCTTTTCAATCCGTTCTTAATCAATCCAAAAAACACATAGATTATCTGTAAATAATTCATTATTGAATGTTGCTGCTTAATCGGATTACAGAATATCTCCTTGGAGAATCTATACTGGTCGCTCCGGTAATCCAAGAGGGTGTCAACAGACGCAATATCTATCTACCTAAGGGAATATGGAAAGATGTAAATCGAGGAGGACCAAATCACGAAGGACCGAAGTGGTTGGAGAACTATTATGCTCCTTTAGAAGTACTTCCATACTTCGAGAAAGTAGACGAGAATTAAAAGATTTTCAATATAAAATGTTTATTTGTGTACAAATGTATAAAAATTGTCTTGCAACATGTCACAGATTTTTATTCCGAGATTGCATGTGTTTTCTCTTCATATATGAAGATTTAATGTTAATCAGAGAAAGCCAAGCAAGAAATAAATTCGCTACCTGCTTACCAGTAAGGACCGAATCTCTGCGTTAAGTTTTTTGATCACTACGTCATCGGCCGTGTAATTTCCGGTCCGTAAAAGGGACTCACGTTCCTCCTTCAGCGCCTGCAACCGTTCGTTGTATTCCTCTGATTTATCATCATTTATTTTATTACCATTACAGGGAACGTTGTAACAGACGTCGTCGGCTGTCGTAAATATCTGATTGTAGGTTTCTTTCGGTGCGAAGGATTGTTTTGGCTTGATCACATCGATTTCCTTTTGAAGCTCGCCCAGCAACATTTGATCGTTGTTCAAAGCTTTTCTGTCTGCGGACAAAATTTCTGCGAGGCTGCATACGAGAAAAATACAAATTTCAGTCATAAAAATTGTTTTATATTAATAACGTAAGTACAGGACATTCCACTTCTATCAAACATCATATATAAATCGAGTATTAGATTGAATATTTTAATTGTGACAGTCATACTGCACTGTAAAAATCTGAAATATAAGCTTGTAAGATAACTTAGTGTCACCAAATTAGAAAAAATTTTATATTAAAAATGTCACAAAAAATAAAGATATTCTATATTTTTGCTTTTAACCAATTTGTCAATTTGTCCAAATTTTGCCAAAATTTTTAATGCTTTGACCAAGAAGTGGAATTCTTATACTAAGTTAATTAAAATAGTGCTATAACATACTCCGCGCTCATCAGTTCCTCCCTGTTGTTCTTTATTTGAACTTCCATAGCTTGTTGATAATCCACTTTCATCCTGTGCAATTCGCGAACCGCTTTGCTCCATTGCCCTCTAAAAAATTCTTTCCCCTTTTGAGCATTGTCTAATTTTTCCTCGAGAATTTTTACCTCTTGCAATAAGGATGCTGTTTGATCCTGCGTTAATGATCCCTTTTGATATATTTGCAGTTCGTCCATCTGCTTACTTATCGACGATTTCAGGTTCTCATTCTCGTACGATAATATTTCCACTTGCGCCTCTAGAGCAAGTTTCTTCTCCTCAAGTTTAGTCACCTGCGGAAAACACAGTGTTGTATGTATAAAATAACAATGTTTCGTAGTTTTTTTTTTAAGAGCATGACAAATAGGAGGCGCAGAGCCGAACATCGAAATATTATATACAACTAGAACTTCACAAACCTTTGACGTAAGATCGCTTTGCGTCGCATGCAATAAATCCTTAAGCTCTTGTAACTTGGTTTCATATCTCCACTGCAACTCCTCGTTTGCTTTGATCAGTCTGGTCTCGTTTTCCAGACTCTTTAATCTGCGCTTTCTCAAATCGTCAGTAGCGTTGTTTAAACTGTTGGCCAACGTCTTACATTGTTCGACGCTGTACGCGAGCTTTGACTCCAGATTTTCCTTCTGCATTCGCCATTCCTCGCTCAGCATATTCAAATGTCGTTCTTCCTTTCTTTTGAGCTAAAAATTCGTATCACATATAAATTATATTTCATTAAATAGAAATTGCCAATCAAATTTCTGTTATCGTTTTACCTCTGCTTTAAACATTGCCTTTTGTCGCTCCTTCCAAGTTTCGAGCTCGTCCACTATTTTATACGCTAAACTGTCGTCCAATATCGGTGGGCCAAGATTTTTATCTTAAATAAACCATTTCAATAAATAGAGAGACAAAATCTATCGTTAAAAATAATGCAATAGGAAATAAGCAATAAGAAAAGTTTAATAAATTTAATGTATATTTTTTTTTACCGATAGTTTGTTTCTTTAATATGCAATGCGGTCCACGATCTTCTAACTTGAGTACAACGTCCATATCAGCAATTTTATTTCGGTGCGTATCAAACATAGATAATTTATACTGACATTCGGACTGAAAAAAATTCTCGTTTTAATTTTTATTATTCTGTAAGATCTTTCTAAATGTGACATTAGTATTACCTTTTCTTGATAAAATAACGGTTTTACATCAAGCACTAACAGTGACAATTCATCACCCTCCTTCGTGTCATATATGCTGATTTTCGGTGGAAAAGATTGTAGTAATTGTTCTATTTCATCTGGTGCGGATATAAAATGAAATTGACATACGACATCTTGCAATTTGATCTTCTCGTTCGATAAGACTGGCATTCTCGCGTGCGCCGTTGACATGACCTCAGTTTTTGGATGATGAAATCTGCATAAAGATTATATTTATATTAAACAAAACTCTAAAAAGAAAATATCCTTATATTTTTTTAAATTGGAAATTGTTACGATCAAACACAAACCGAAATTCAATTCCTCGTCCAGACAGCGTTTCAGATACCAATGTTATCGCCACAAGCGAGATGCGTAGACAATAGCAGTGATAAGGTCCTGCATCTTTGGTGTGATTTTTATTAACAGAATTGTAAAGCATTCCATCGCACGAGCGCGAACATGTAACTCTATCCGTTTGACGTTTCAAGCATTGGCATTCAGCGGACTGTTTATTTATATTTTTATATTCTGTTGTACATTTTGCTTCGCTAGGAACATTCCTGAAACTGGACTTTCCAAAGTCGCCACTAGGATTTCTGTGAGACTCGACCTCTGGGCGTCTCTGAAATCACAGGCATCGTTTCAAGTCAGACATAATTTTTATCAATTTTCAATATGACATAATCACTGAAATGCGATATCGTCGATAAAAACAACTAAATTCCTATTCTACCTGGTCGATACTATTTATACTTTCTTCATTACGATTCAGTTGAGCGTTAGATATGCGATTTTTAGAATTTATTGTATCAGAATCGAAGAAAACATTTGTTTTACTT
This sequence comes from Wasmannia auropunctata, assembly GCF_000956235.1. Lineage (NCBI taxonomy): Eukaryota > Metazoa > Arthropoda > Insecta > Hymenoptera > Formicidae > Wasmannia > Wasmannia auropunctata. The sequence continues at coordinate 555,312 of NW_012026891.1, forward strand.
TCGATATATTGCAATTTAAGTTGCAAATCAAGATAAGATTTCTGATGGTTTTCAACGAGTTTTTCCATCTTCGAATCTTGCTTAATTAAAAAACATTGCTCGTGTAAAGTAGTGCTCGCATTTGCGGCACATTTGACAAATTCTTGCAGACTATCCGCGGGTACTAGAGATTGCAGATTGACTGACGATTCGGCTATTATACTATTTTCATGCTTCAAGTATATTAACAAATACGGCTTCAATTGTAGGTATTGCTTTAAGACACTCAAGGAGCTTCGTATTCTCACTGTCACTTTTTCAGGGACGAAATGAGATTTTCCGGGCTCTGTCTTGAACGGTTTAAGTTCTACATCGTTTTCCAGAACTCGATACGAGAAATGTACAATGCTATGTTTGTTCAGATGTTCAAGTAACAGTAAATGCAAATTTTCTATACACATGGCCGTGATATTTAATATGAATAATTCACAACAGGTATCTGGAGGTCCTAACTGAATCAGTTGTTCATCAGGATGCAAGTAAGGGATTATTTTATCATTTTCCAAAACAACGTCTTTGTCTATCATTAAATTTCTTAGCTATGAAATAATATAATATGACAATATGATACAATATTTATATTATGTATTTTATAGAATTATAATTATAATTTAATGATTTATTGTATCATTCTATTATTTATTACTAATAATTACTTGTTACTTGATTACCAGGAGAATGTAATGTATGATTATTATCAAACTCAAAACATACTATATATTATAGTCATACAAAATAACAGTATATTTTACCTCCGCTGCTGAATTTAAATTGATGTCCTTTCGATCTTCGACTGTTAATACAAGAAGTAATTCAGGCTTTTGTATTTTAAGGTCACTTCGTAATCCCAGTATTTTGTGCCAACTTGCCTTCGGACTCAGATCACCACATTTAGATATTACTTGCGCAGAACGTATGTTCAGCAGAACATATCCGATTTTCTCTCTACCCTCGTTCTCTTTAAAAGCAAAGCATTCTAATTTTAATGAGGCTTGCTCTGATCGCATTCTATAAATTGAATACAAAATGAAATGCAATATAAAATATCAATATATTTTATTAATGACTGATGGCAATAAGAAAAAAGATTAAATAAGAAAAAAAACATTACATTCTTACCTTCTCAGGACTATTTTATTGGTCTCCCAAACCAAGTCAGTGGCATATTGCGGAGTCGGACACGACTCGATTCTGTCAGTTTCTAAGCAGTGCCCGTTTAAAGTAGCAATCAATAATGTAGGTTGTAAAACTTGTTCAAAACCCTTCCCTGTAACATACAATTTTATTTGATCCCAATAATTCGATGAATAACAATTGATTTTCTTTGTGAATTCAAGTTCCACATAAAAATTAATCATCACCATGCTTTTATGACATTAACGAATAATTCATTCATAAATTACATAAATTGATAACAATATTTCTTCTTTTTGTCCAATTATTATAATATAATTAAAAGGAATAAGTATATTTCCTTGGAAAGAAATTTTCATAAGGAAAAACACATGACTTGAGAAACAGAACTTGCAACGTTCTCGAGGTAAGAACATACTTATCTATAAAAACATTTTACCTTCTTTTATGCTCAAAATAATTTGAACGTCGGATTTCGGCGCTTCCATCATTTCATTAAGTTCCATAAAATATTCTATACAAAATAACAAATTCGGCAAATATATTGCCACGTATTTACACACTCCGGTCTCGCTGATTCAAATCCGCTGTCATGGTAACGGATTCATATAAACACGATGAGTCTCGTTCATGCACTGTACTGGCGCAGGAGGATCCTAACCTTAAGAGCGGCCCATGCCTGATCATGCCCGCGATGTAGCTGCGCTACGTAGCCAATGAACTACGTAGCCAACGTCCACGATTATGTCGGCAGTCGGTAATATGATACAGTTGGCAACGCGGATCTGGATCTAGTGAGTTTTTTATTTCCGAGGAGGCACGCGTGCTCGGACTTTCAAAACTGTCAAAACGCGGGTCGGCCGGGAATGGTAAACAATCCGCCGCATCTGCCCATGCCGCGTCGCGCCGCAGACTCGTGAAATCGTCGTATAATTTTTCATTATTCGTGTGCGGTACACGTCGAAAACGAACTTACGAACGTCGCGCAGTTTCGGCAAGCAATGACGGAAATGGAGGACTACGAGCTTCCCGAAGCACCTGAAGCCGGTACCTCTGCCTCACGAGAGGTACTCTCGGAGGACTCCGCGAAGTCGATGATGGTGGAGCTCGACGAGCTGGAGCGGTCCGTGGGGAAGCTGAGCGCGGTGATGGACAGGTTCCCGATCGGCGCGATCTCGATGGACGACTTCAAGCCGACCGAGGAGAAGATCCGGACTACCAGGGAGTCGCTGATGCACCTGAACGCCAGGTCGTTACTGCTTAAAGCGAAGTACAAACGTACGTCGTCGTTGACGATGCAGAGCGCGCGCCGGTTTCTCTTTCCTTTTTAACTAAAAAGAATCTCGTCCTGATAAAATCCGCGTTTCACGTTACAGAGTCCAGCGATGGCAGGCGCAGAGGGAGCGAGGATGAGGTCCGAGACATGCCGAGTGTCGTGAGCGACAAGCTCATAAACGCCAAGGCTGTCAAATTGTGCCTTCACAGCACCACCATCCTCTCCATTCTCGGCAACATGGAGGGCAGTGAGGAGGACCAAAAGTGAGAAACAAACTTATGTAAATGTGTTAATTGTAGCCAAATTGATTTCAGAAGGCAAATCGAAATGTCATCGTGTAAAGAAACGCGACGAGATTTCAATTTTTTGCTTGCTCCCAGGAAGCTCTACGAGTACATGGGTAAACTGTTCACTCTCAACGACAGCGCTATAGCCATTCAGGAGACCATCGAGAAGGAGTCTCAAATACAGCTGGATCTGAAAGTCGAGTGTCAGAAGGCGCTGTTCGATCACAAGAACTTTCTCAAGCAGCAGGAGCAGCTGCGAAGCGAAAGATTGCAGAAGACGAATCCAGAGATCGTAGAGTGAGTGAAGAGCTGCGGAAACAAACTCGAAACTCTCGTGTCTTACGAAATTTAAAACCTTTCGTTTCCTCTTTCAGAAATAAAAACAGAATGGAAAGGACCATACGGAAAATAAACATAATGAAGAAACTCATCAGAAGCTTCATAGCGGTGTCCGGTCACATGCTGCAGGAGGAGCCGATACTGCTGGAGATGTTGGAGAAGCACAGAGAATTGCTGAACGTCGAAACGATAATGAAAATATCGCAAAGTGACAGAGATAAAGATAAATGAATGAAAAGAAACCCCTTTCGTGGAGAAAGTAAGCAGGAACTTTCATTAAGAACTTTTTTTCTCATTTTTTTTTCTTACTCGCTAAGCGCAATAGACACAACACATATTTACAAGAATAAGCTTCCACGCAAGTCTCAATGTCTTTTTTTTTTCTTATTTTCTTCGTTCATTTTTTTTTCCTCTTTAAGTCCTCCTGTTAAAGCGCCTCGCCAGACGGTTTCAGTATAATCGTTAAACAAAAAAAAAAAGCATAATCAGTAGTTTAAGTTAAAATTTATGATATAGCAATCACAGCTTACGTATATATAATAAAATCTTCGCTATAGGGGGAGAGAGATATACATATTCAGTTCGTTAGAATCGGTAATTGAGAGACTTTCGTTTTTTCTTTCTTCGCGTATAATTATAATTCGCGTTATATTATTATATAATAATAATAATAATCATCATCACTGTTCATGTTGATAAAATGCAAATGTAAGACAATCGGTCGCGGTTTGTCATGGTCCGACGTATATAATATATCATTCAGTCTCGTTATATGTATATATATATAATGTCCTTTTTTCTTTATGTAAACCACTCTCCTCTCTTTCCCAATCACACACCCATATGCACACGTGCATACGGGCGCGTGCAAACACATAATTCTCACTATGATAGTACTAAAACAATTTAATCGCTATATACAAGTTTGCTCGGTTTTCGGATAGGTCAGTTCGAAAATGCGAGTGGAAAGAAAACGAATCCACACGTGAAGGGAGCGGCGTTGAATTTCCTGCCCCCCTGTTAAAGAACGTAATGTTGACCGGGATACGGATCGACTTTACATTGTCCACGCGACGAAGAATCGCGTCGCTAACGCAATCTCATAGAATGTGCACAGTACTTCAACAAATCCGCACCTATACAAATATATCGTCACACTCTCTAGCTTCGTTTCGTTAACTTTCTTATAAAGAACACATCTGTTCTCGCGATGACACATTACGTCAGTTACGTGATAAAAGGAAAATTAAGACGGTAAGGATACACTAGTCTCGCATAATAGTATCGTAGTAAAAAAATTGCATTTTCACGATTTACTACTACGTCAGAACAAAATAAATGCACGCTTTGCGCGTACGTTAATTTTCTATCTCTTTCTTAATTTTTTTTTCTCCTCGTTGTGTCCATAAAAACGATGACAGTTTACGACACAAATCCACACGCGCGATCGTAATTCTATCTATAATTGTAATTGCGCGCCTCGTAAATCTTGTGTTCCTAATAAAATATCGAACACACACGTAACACGCACGCCCACACGCGTGTGAGCTGCCGATCCCGATAAAAACGGCGATTTCTTATTATCGTAGCAATCAGCGATTTTATTTTTTCAACAATTCGTCCATTAAAACAGTACGAACATATAGTAAGTCAAAAAATGTATACACATAAGCCTCACTACGCGAGAAACTATAGTGCTGATTAACTTAATCTCAGGAGTCTCCCATCATCTTTCCAACATCACCGAGAATCAACGTATCAATGCAACTAAATGATCACAACACACGAGGGGAAACGCATGATCATCCACAATTTCTCTCTCTCTCTCTCTCTCGAAGTTACGCTTTACGCAACAAGATAATTACGCAGCCTCATTTTTTTCCCACAGATACGCACGATCACATTTATCGCTGTATACGCCGCTCTTCGACCGACCGAGTCGTGGAATGAAAGACACCGAAAGGATACATCGATCCTGGCCCGATCTCTCTGCTCGTTACTCCAATTTACAAATATACAAAAAAGAAGAAAAGGAAAAGTGTCTCTCGAGCGGAGGAGATGGTCGTTTTTTTGGATTACAGCGAGTCCTTAATTCCCGTCCCAAGCGCGTATGCGACAATCGCTCTTCTCTCCGTACATATCTAAGGGAACTGAAAAAATGTATGAGTTCTGTGTGTACGTGGTGTGTGTCACGTGTATGTGTGTGTGTGTGTGTCTACAATGTCCGAGGAGACCAGGACTTTTTGGACTCACAACCATACTTAACCAGCAGTCAGTCGTGTTATATTAAAAATTGTGACTTTGCGCGCGCGCGCTTTCAAAAATCAGCTAGAAAACTACGGGCTAAACGTCCTTGCGCAACATGATTGCACAACGGGTTTTATTATTAATTACGCCACAGCACGGGATTCCCCGGTGGCAAGACAGTGATATAAATATCGGAGACGTTTCTCTCTCACTCTTTCTCTTTACTCTTACGTCGCGTCCACATGGACCTCTCGCGCGCACACACACACACACGCACGCACGTCCTCTCCTCATCCGATCGGGAATTACAATCATATGCGCCGCTCGCTAATTGAATTTATCGCGCGAAATTCTACTCGCAGTCGCAAGAACGATTCGCGCATACACACGTGACGCATACGCGTCACGCGACAATCGCGGTCTAGTGTCTTATGTACAAATACACGGCGGATACGACTCGCGCGCGAAGCTGTGGACCGGCCTCGCCGGGAGGAAAGCGTTCCCGGAGTATATAACGACTCTTCTCTCGACTCGCACTTCTCTTTCCACACGCGGGTATCGTCTGGTGTCAGGCATTCGTCGGATCATTCATTCTCTTTTTGCGTTCGCTGATATAAATGTAGAACGACTGATTGTTTTCGATGTTCGCTCGCCTAGCTGCGGCCTAAGCTTACAAAAGAAAGGAACGATGCTCTTGCGGTGTGTCGACAGTGAGAAGATACAGAGATAATGAGAGAGGGAGAGAGAGAGAGAGAGAGAAAAAGAGAGAGAAAGACGAAATCCATAGAGTAGAGTTTATGATCTCTATGATTTTTTTTTAAGCGTATCACTTTTCAACACGTTCGACGGAGTGGTTCCTCCCTCTCTTCCGTCTCTCGTCTTTCGCCTTTTATCGTACGAGAGCATGCACGACGAGAGTATACATACTACGGTACGAGTACGCGAGTAGCTCCGTAAGTACATGGGTTTCCTGTTTGTGTTTCGGACGCGGTTGCCGGGTATTTAAGGTATTCAACGTGGATACAACGTGGTGGTACGGTGGCGTATTACATTAGTACGTATGCGCATATAACATCGCGGGAGCGGTGGTACGAAGTCATCGGCCAGACTAGCGTGTAGGTGTGGACCATTGGACGTAACACATGTTTCTTCACACTCGCCACCTCCGCGCCTCCTTACTCCTCGCTCGACCTGCCGTTTACCGTCCCTGCAAAAAAAAAAACAGAGTTTAACTATACCTTTGGGTGCAAACAAGTAATACGAGTCTAACGGGAAATGGTCTCCCTGGGAAACTCTGAAAACGGAAGACGTGGGTTTGTTTTCTCAGAAACACTTCTGCGAATGCTTTACGTAAAAAAAAAAGATTGTACTGAAAATCTCCGATTTCTTCTTAGTATCAGACAATAAATCAGACACAATAAGTTTACAAATCTTTGAATTTTTTATATTTGATTCTAATACACTAAATTCTAAGAAATGTCACAAATCTAATACTTTATTCTAACATGCTTAAGTTGTAAGAAATGTTAGAAATCTGAGGAATTTTTCAATTTAAGCGAGAAAATTTTGTTTAAAGTCGCGAATTTAAATAAATAATTACGAATAAATAATCAATAATAAGTAATTATAATCATATATTCTTACCTGCTTGTTTAATCAGTACGGCTGACGAGATCCTTGCTCTCCGTGTGCTCTCCGAATTTTCGTACATAATTTCGTCTGATTTGGTCTCTTGGTCGCTTGAACGTTTCGTCGCGAGCCATTAGCAGAAAATCGCACGTGTCACTTCGTGTAACTCCCTAGAAACGCCCCGCGACACGGTAAGGCTCTCCTCATCATGAAAAATAATGGATTCAAATGTATTCGCAGCAGAGAGAGAGTTCGTTACAAAGTGAAATCTTTACGTTATTGCATGTACTCGATGATTCATCTCTTCCGTTTCGCATTTAGAATCAATCTCGATGAAGATCACGTACATATTCGGTTCCAGCTTTTATTATCAATTCCAACGACGTAGGTTTGCATATCAAGAACATCGAAATAGAATCAGGCGCGGACACATACCGTTGATTCTCTCCCTCCTCTCAGTTGTTCGTTAAGGTCCTTTTTAATAATCGAAAACGCGCGTGGATCGAGAAACAAGAGCTGTCCGCGAACGTCGCACTCTTCTTCGCAGAGGAGATAATTCGTATCGAAAGAAATTCGCTTCTCTTTACTATTCCTTTTATCGTATTTTTTTTCTTTCTTTTCCTCTCTTTTTTGTTTTTAATCGATACACACTGGTGGTGGAACACGAATTCGACTGCAACGTCACATAATTTCGGCTATGTCACATAATTTTCTCGCATTTACGCGTTACTAAATTTTCATTATATACGCTATAGAGTCTACAGACAGAAAAAACCTTACTTCATCGATATGTTATGTAAAATGTAATTGTTTCAACTGTTCATCGCGATAGATCACTTTCTCACATGATAATTTCATTTTGGAAGGCATGAAACCGAAGCCTGATGATATCACTTTGGAAACTGTGTGCGAAATTCTCTGCGCGATTCACGTCGTTCTTTTTTTTTTAATTACGCGGGCGGAAAATTGGGAAATTATTGTAAGTAATACGCGAGCGTGATGATCGTATCATGATATTCACAAAGAGACATTTCGCGTTTTGCTTGAGAAATTTATGGCAAAACGTTTATCTAATGTATATTTAGTTACGATCCGTATATGGTGATGATAAAACTATCGTGCATCCATGATCGCCGTGTAGAAAAAATAGGCAGTGTACACATATTAAAGAAATCATTTCGATTAAACGCACGGCTGGAACAGTTTAAGACTGTTTAGTACGGATACGGTTCAGTATTATCTCGGTAGCGCTTATCAATAACAATTATATAATGCTGCTCTTTCACATCCCCTATAATGTAAAAACTCAAAATTAAAGTTAATAAAAGTACCTAGTAAAATCAGAAGAACACGAACTCTCACTTTACACATAGCACTATACGTTCTCGCGACTCGTGACGCGTTCGATTTGCAATTTGTGGACTCGACGAGGGACAAAATGAGAGCACTTATTTACAGATATCCGACGTCTCGATATCCCGTCCCCGCGGGTCGGTGAAACGCACGATCGTCGTTTTCCTGTTCTCCTCTTCAGTTTCATGCCTTTCAAGAGGACTACTATAATCGGACTTCGCGACAATCGAAATCACGATTACAACGAATTCGGGAACACGCTACGCTCGTTCGCATCCTGCAGAGGGCTGTGAATACAATGAGATCTGCGGAGTAGTTTCAATTCGTTATAATTCACAGTTAATACATGCGATCGCACGACGAGTATCGCCACGACGTGTATCCATCGCAACAACGCGGCGGTGTATTTTAAAAAGCGTCCCCCGTGTTTCAAGAAAAGTCGTAGGCACAAACAAGTTCTCTCAACACATCGGTACGTCAATTCCTTCTTCTTAACTCTTATGTGTAACGCGGATGTGTGATCCAGCTGGTTTCCCCGATACTGAAACGTCATGGCCGCCGTCACGGCCGACGACCGTTCTCAGTCAACAGCGACATGTCAATATATTGATGACATCGATAACAACGTAATTGATAAACGCGGATATGGACAATGGGAATGATGATAGTGACAATGGAAACGATGACGATAATGATTAACGATGATGACAATGACGATAAAGATGATCAACATAATAATAATATCAATAATAATAATGAAATAAAATAATGAAGAATAATCATTATAATAATAGTAATCGTAGTACCTAGTAGTAGTAAATGGTAGCAGTAGTAAATAGTAATAGTAGTGGGTAGTGGGCAGCAACAAGATGAAATGTAATCATGACAATAGTAGCAATAATCTAATAGCACGAGGTCACTTTTCTTGGCTAAACGAGAGAATTTATTCAGTAAGTAGGTAAGTGGATTCGCTAACGTCTTGACTTCTATCAGTAGCTCAAGGCCACAAGGAATATTCATCAGCCCATTCGAATAAGAATGAGGGAAGGGTGTAAATCGAACAAAACTACAAGATGCATACGAGGCGCATGGAAAAAGATGGATACCAGTGGCTAGAAATCGATTGACCTTAGAGAAGGTTTACGGGGGAATTTAATTATCGATTAATTGAATTTATTAGTCATGACGAGATTAGTCAATCACGTCTCGTCGGACAAACATGTGGAAAACATGCAAAAATCTCATTTTATATTGCACTAATTTTCATGCTCATCACATCATTATACTCTCGAAAAGATAATGAACAATATAAATTCCTTAATTCCTTATTGGATTTCAGCATTTAATTTAAAGATCAATAATTAAATTTTCACCGAGAAAAACTTTACGGTCGCAAAATATATCGTTATTAGCCGTGTTCCATCTGTCCAGACTGTACTCTATTAAAAGAAATGAGTTGACGAAAACGAGACCCGGCAACTCCTGACAAAGCTCAATGAAAGTTCGGCATCAATGTATCAAGTTCTCCGAGTACAGAGTTAGTTTTAAGTAAAGCCGATAATTGACCGCGCTTTCATCGTAACGCATAGCCAAGGCAGTTCTGATCGCGACGATACTGACAATGAGATTACTACAGAATTTCACTACACCGAGGAGCGAGTGCCTGAATTGTCGTCAGCGAGTCCGCCTATTTACCGAAGAGATCAGCTCGATTGGCCAGAGGAAAAGCAGCTTCATTCTCTCGATCTCGACTCAGTCGTGCAACCGTCCAATTAATGATAATAGCGGTAGTAGAATGGCTGCGTGGTGGTGGTGATGGTGGTGGTGATAGTGATGTAGTGGTGATGATGGTGATGGTGATGGTGACGGTGATGATGATGACGATGATAATTCAGTTCGACAACGGCGGCGGCGTCGGCGTCGGCGTCATCGTGACGGTGGTGTGCAGCACCGAGTCCCGTGACGCGGAACGGCTGCCGACGCGCAGCAGGGTGACGGCTTCTCTCTCGGGATCGGCGCCGCCTGCGATACCACCACCTGCAGTACCTGCGCCCGCGCGTGCCCCCGTCCCCGCGCCGCGCTTGCCAGTCCTTGACGTCGTGGCGACGGCTCCCACGGTCTCGTCGGCACTATTACCCGCGCACTGCACCGCCCCCCCGAGACCAACGGTAACGGACAGTCATTTCTGCCTTCCACTTTTCTTCTTCTTGCGCTTGAAGAAGCAACAGCATCTGGAAATGAAGCAAACACTAATAGGACTTAGAGTCGTCCCCTTGGCAGCGTCTTTCGTTGATCAACACATTGAGCATGCAGCAGAGATGGGACAACAGTTTGCATTCGGTTTGTATACGATCGCGTGATACGACATTTGTCGGTCTCTCAACAAAATACCAGATAAGATTATTTGATTGCGTGAAAATATAGTTATATGTTATGTTAATTGAGCATGCAGTATTAATACGATTTTATCAAAATTCGTTTAGCAATGATGAGGAAAGAAAAGGATAGGAATATGAAACGAGTAGAGAATACGGAATAAACAAAAAATACGCACATTTAATTACGTCAAATAGAGAAATACATCGTTCCGATATTAGTACAGCATAATTGAAAAGACGGGACGTGCGACTTGCTTAAATTAAATATTGTCTAAATTATGTATAAATAAAATTCTTTCTCTCTAGATGATCTATGCTGTTTATAATACATTGACAACATAACAGTCAAATCTTCCCGCATTAGATATAATAAAAATATTTAATGACACAAAGAAACATTTATTTTATTTTACGATAATGACAAATATTTATCTCTAAATCAAATCAAATCAAATCTTGTCCCTATATCTTATACGAATCGTAAATATGATTTATATTATGAGAACCAATAGCGTACAAAACTGGTATACTACATTACTGTAATATTATTCTAAGATAATATTATTGTATCAATATATAGTCACCTTATTGTAATTTCATATTTTATTCGTGGCACCGATTTTTTTCATCATTATCAATCTAGTAATAAAATTTCTGTGATAATTAATCTTTAATAATATTTAGCAAATATTATTAAAGATTATATGTCTCTTCTTCTTATGTTGCGGAACAGAAAATCTTGAACTGACCAGTTTAATTGGTGTAACGAGCCTAGTTCGGGAATGGGGGTAGGATAGATGCTGGAAATGTTTGCTTGTAAAGATCGGAACAACAACAATTTTCCACATCGAGGACAATGTTTCCGTTTTAGTTGAATTACTTTTCTGGAAATAACACACACGCACACACACACATGCATAGTTTAAATCGGACGCTCATCTAATTTAATTCAATCTTTTATATTTTCAATATGCAATTGATATAATTTGCTATTATTTTCTTTACTCTGACTTTAACGTTTATTTTAATAGTCGAAGTTTAGAACTAAGGCTTTCTCTCGAGTAAATTATAGTAATAAAATTTCAGAATTATACACGATATAAAAATGGAAGAAACAATGGAAGAAAAACAATCGCGAAATCTATTAGACAGTTGCAATTTCATTCGTTTAAATTTTATTCTTATTTAGGAGAGAACAGACAGAGAGATGAATTGTGATAAAACAAACTGCTACTAACTTGGTTTCGTCGATCATGTCCACTTCCTGAGGTGCTGTGATTGGTGTGTTGGAGTGGCCAGCGGTCGGGTCATCGTTAGCCAGTTCTCCATTAGTTGACGATACCACCTATGCACATCGTTACAACGTTATAGCAAAAGTGTACGAAAACAAATATATAGATATTACATTAAGGGACTTTTACATAAATACAATTTACATAGAGATTTTACATTTTCGATACTATATTGGACGTGAAAATTGGGAAAAGAATTTCTTTTTGCTCTACTGGGATTTAAAGTAATGTACACATAAAAAATTGATTTGTCCAATGTCTACTTGCAAGTTACATAAAGAGTGAAGTTTTACGTGGCAAAGGAAGGGGAGAAAGGTGAAAATTTAACATAAGACAAGACTACTGCTCATACATAGATTCAATAAAGCAACATACTAAAGTAAAAAAAAAAGAAGCGTAAGTAATAAAACTCTGATCTTCCTCAAAAGTCGTACGGTTCGTACGTGATGATGATACTTTTTGTTATTGCAAGTGCATGGGAAGACAAGTGATCGTACTAATACCGGATTAGTATCTCATATCCAATCAAAGAAAGAAGGTAAGTCTCGATCACAATCGACACAAAGACAACATGCCGCAACAAGTCAAATTGCACAGACTTCTAACTGACCATAATCCAGTGGTGCTTCGTCTAGAAATATAGAGCGAACAGTTTACTCCTGATAAATTGAGGCATCCCGTATATACGTCGGACGTTATGAGAGAGTGAGAGAGACGAGAAAGATGATAGCTAAATGAAGGCCAATGCATAATTTCGCCCTTGATCGATACCTTCCGTATATCACGCGGCGTATCTCTATACGATCTTTAAGAATTCTTACGTGTTTTTCGCGGGGAAAGAGGTGTACGAGATGAGAGATTAAGTATTTTAACGTAGATTTAACGTGTGAATTTCTCAATGTCGCGTCAGCGTTCTCCTCCGCGGGATTGCTAGTGAATCGGCAGATAAATAAGAAACGAGAAGATGCAAAGAAAGTCGAGAAAAAAAGGGAGAAGCTTTTTGGGAGGTCGAGATAATGGCCACGAGAAAGAGAGAGAGAGAGAAAGAGAGAGAGGAAGAACGGAAGATGCGCAGGTAAACTCACCTGTACAGAACCGTGCCTGTCAGCAGGTGTCAATGTACCACCGGCTCCTGATTGCTTCACAGTATCTGGCCACGTGGCTCCCACCCCCTTACCGCCCCCACCTCCCACCCCTCCACCTGCCACATCCTGAAGGAACAAGCATGACAATTTCGCAGTTGCGTCGCGTTAAACAACTCCGCGAGTAAAGTAGTATAGGACAGTAGAAAAAAAAAGGACGTCGAGGAGAGAGAATCGCGGGCAGAGAAATTCTTTTTGGGCATGGCGATCCGCGACGACAAACGCGAGATTATCCGCGCATTAATAAGATTAATCTAATCCGATATTAATCTCTATATTAGGGGGATGAAAATGCGGTTCGCAATCTCTGATAAATGGGATGTTTGAAATTATCTACGCGTTAAAATATCTTCATACGTTTCAATTAGATGAACTACTGAGGAAAGGATGCAGCAAATTTCCTGGTTCTAGCTTATTACAAGCCGGTTGAGCTACTTAAGCAACCATGGCGAAATTGCTTCTTCGTGCATGAGTTTATCGCTATCACATAGATTTTCGAACTGAACGCGTATCGCCTCGCAACGCGAGACCGAGACTTCGTCACGGTCCGTCATCTATATTTAGTCACTCTAATAGAACGCTGAATGAAAGAAAATTTATTGCCGCTATCAATCTGTTAATCGACTATTGATTAGGCGCGAGTTCGCCGAGTTCACGCTCCACGATCGTTAAACCACGCGCGCGACCTTGTTTTACGAGTAGAAAAACATTAATAATGCGCATTATAAAATGCAACCGCGGATATCTTTCCGACTGTGTATAGTCATCTCTCGCCGCTGATAAGATAAAAGCATGCATGAAGAAGTCGATTCCATCGAGCGTAACCTGTATAAGGTTGGCTTACGTATCGGCCTTGCAATTCGAAGCGAACCTCATCCATCATGAGGATCACATCCTCCTCAAAATCATCGTACTCCTACAAATTGACGCACCAATCACATTTGCGTTGGATTACGTGCTCGGAGAAGAAACCGGCATATAGGCCGCGTTGTTGTGCTTTCGTTTTTTGTATTTAGTAAATTAATACACCGGCGCCGTCGGTACCATCCCGGAAAAATGTTTGCTCGTATACCGATCGGTATCTCTACCCCGAGATAAACAACAAGAGTTCTGAATCAAGGTCGTTGTTAAAACTCTGTTTTCGATTCTTTCGCTACTGAGAGGCGTGTATCCATGCGGTTAACTCGAATAAACAAATGGGCTACACACGTCCATGCGTTTTGGCTGAGAGAGAGAGAGAGAGAGAGAGAGAGAGAGAGAGAAGAAAAGAAAGAGGTAGGAAGAGAAAAACAAGGAATACCTTGTAAGCGGCGGGATGCCGATCGCGATTCGGTGATACGACGATCTCCTGGCCGGTTTGGAGGGATCCGACGGGCGTGGACTGTAATGAAAGAGAAAACGTTTTATACTTTATATACAACGCATAATGAATGAAAGTTTGTAATGAGCGCCGGTTATATCGCGCGCTTCTACGTATTCCACGAGGTATATAGATAACATACTTGGAGCTGGAAAGCGGATAGACAGACAGACAGACAGACAGACAGACAGACTTATTGACGGACTGTGCACTTTAATTTATGCTTAACAGAAGACCTGTGACATCACAATCACGTTAGATCCCTGTATGTGTGTGTGTGTGTGTGTGTGTATGTATAAGGCCAGTCGGCCGTGACAAATGGTAATGATTATTTAGAATATTTTGATAACACAACGGTATACTTTACTACATTGAAAGAATTGCGAATTACATTGCAATGTTTACAAAGAGATATCAAAGCTCAATTATTACGGCTGCAATTATCTTTCGTGAGATATGTTCGCTACTCGTGTGAGTACCACCACCAACCTTGTCGGACTTAGTTTTGCCGATATGCGAGGGGGCCGCCATCCGCAGCGCTCTCATGGTCTCGAAGTTCTCGAAGGATGGCTAGAGATAGTGCATTGAGAGGAAAGGCAGCATGCAAACGTTAAAAATCAAATGTGAAACTGCTCTTCGGCACCGCACAGCTCTATGTTGCGGGTCTGTTGGAATATAGGCGGGCGATTTACTTACCCAACTGTCAGAGCCTTCCGCCCACCCCTCCCCCCAAATTATCATTTAGACAAAGTTATGACTAACAAAAAAAAATTACAATCAAAAATTTCAATTCAGAAAATAGAAATAATTTTAAAAAACAGGGGAATCCTTTACCAAAAGAAAAAAGAAACGGTGTCGACCTTTGTATCGTCGAATCGTTCGTAAATATTATTTTACCGTCATTTTTACAATCTTTACATTTCAAAGATCAAAATAACATTTTGACGAAAAATACTTGGTGAAAAATTTTCTAATTATGTAAGATCACTCACAAATAAATGACGCAAACGATAAAATCCCCGTTTTTTTTAAACGTTATTGGAGAGGAAAATATAGATAACGTCAATGCAAGATCACGATTCACTCGTCGATTCGTTTTCTCTTGTTGAAGTGACGGTTGTTATCACCGGCGTTTTTCTCGATATAACAAACAAGTTAACATGCATACATTGACGTCACTGTTTTCGCGGATTACCGGATAAAAAGTGATGCGCCGAACGTGACATTTGCTGAAGCTTTTGCAAAAACTTTTTGCGCAACATGAACAAACAAAGGGATCGACATGCGCGATCATTTGATACGCACCATAGTCTTGCCGGTCCAGTCAAATTCGCCGTCGTTGACGAAGCCACGTCTCTCGTACAGATCGTGGAAGAGCTTCCTCAAATACTCGTAGTCCGGCGTCTCGAAGAAGTCCAGCCTGCGTACGTAGCGCAGATACGTGGCCATCTCCTCGGGATGGCCGTCGCAAAGTACCTCGATCGGCGTCGCCCGTTTCGTGTCGCCGATCTTTTGGTAGCGCTCCTTCAGCGTGTCGGCCTTGAGTCCTTGCCATGGCAGGCTGCCACGCAGGAAGTACATGAACATGTGGCCCAACGCCTCCAGGTCGTCTCTTCTGCTCTGCTCTGTTTACGGTAAAACATATATTTTTCGTACACTTCACATAACTTTCGGCTTATCTATACGATAGAAAATTTCATTACTCGTATACATGACATATTAAAAGATACAGAATTAAAAAAAAAAAGATTCCAGGAAAAGGAAGCGCGTTATAAAAACGATATTCGCGATAGCTTGAGCCCCAGCAGATACCGCAAGGTTCTGTTAAGTCCTCGGTATGCCGCAGTATGTTTATGTTATTCCACATTTAAAAGACTATTAAAATTTAAATTACTTTGAGTTGTATTGTTCGAGGTTTAAAAGACCTCGTGATACCTGCTGAAGATTAAAGCACACGCCGCGCTTTCTCCCGAGCTAAGCGATGGCTTAGCACGTGGCGGTTTATTATGCACCGCGATGCGCGCGCGCGCGCGAGCGATGAAACAAAGTAAATGCCCGTTACCTTTGCCAAGATGCGTGTTAATGCTCATGTAACGCGCCGTGCCGGTGAGACTCTTGTGTTCCCGATACGGTATATGCTTGTTCGTCTCCAGGTCTATATACTCTTTGGCTAGTCCAAAATCGATTATGTGAATGATTTTTTCCCGCTTGGTAGTGGATCGTCCTATCAGAAAATTTTCCGGCTTGATGTCGCGGTATATCAAATGCCGACTATGAACGTATTCTATCCTATGGAGCTGTTGGAAAAAAAGAAATATTTCCATTTTATTCTATCGAATATAGATTATAGATTTTTAATTTTGCGGTGCGATTTACTATTGCAATAATTTTGAATTGACTATTTTATATTTCCTATTTAGTTCATATATTAAGTCTTCGAGCAAATCCCTCGGATGATAAAAAGGAAACAAAAAATCCGAGGAGAAATATAGCGAATGCCAAGCGATTGATGTTTGCGAGGTTTGCCGGATCTCAAACACCGCAGTCTGGTGTTTGAGATCGACCTCCGAAGTGCGGTTGCTTGAGAAGTTAGTTCTGTGGGGTCGAAAGTGTTACGGTAATACGACTTACGAGCTGTGTGGCAATGTTGAGAACGGTCTTGAGGGTGAACCT
Organism: Wasmannia auropunctata; assembly: GCF_000956235.1. Taxonomy (NCBI): domain Eukaryota; kingdom Metazoa; phylum Arthropoda; class Insecta; order Hymenoptera; family Formicidae; genus Wasmannia; species Wasmannia auropunctata. Next base: position 572,461 of record NW_012026891.1, read on the forward strand.
CCTCCCGCAGAGGTCGAAGAGGTCCTCGAGGCTCGGACCGAGGAGTTCCATCACCAGGGCGTTGTACTTCCCGCACGGGCCGAAGTAGTACACCTCCGGTATACCCTCTATATGTGTGTTATGAACTATACCGATCGACAAAAGCAGATCACACCCCAGATCACCCCCAGTACTTATTTGCACGATATTAAGTAAGTTTCAGTTTGTCGCGTAAAACGGAATGCGTAAAGCAAAATAAGAGCAATGTGACGGCTCGGGTAGATCAGGCAGATATAACTCTACGAACGATGAAAAGTTGTTATAACGACAATACTAAAAACACGCGTGAGGACATTTGAAATTTTCTGATTAATTGCTTGTTTGACGTGGATACGAGCAAGTAGCGCGAAATAAAAAGTATATGGTACGAACAAATTTTTGCATTATCGTGAACTGTGATATTTAGTAAATATTTTTCATGACTTTGCAGAATATGTAAAACTCCCGGTAGAATTTAATGTTTTAAACCTCGGTTATTAATAATTCTTCTTAAATAAATAATCCAGAAATATTTAGTCATTAATCTTTATTCCCATTAGTCATTAATGATTATTCCCAATGGGAATAATCATAAAGATAATGACTGCAGTACAAGATGTTTATCAAATGCATAGCCGTTAGACGCTCACATTCGCTATGTATAGATATTGAAAATTACGAAATTGCGACAAATGATGACCTCGATGTTTCCGCCTTGGAAAAATCGACTCGAAATTGACCGAAGAATTAGCCATTAAGAGATAATGCGGGGCAGCCTATATGTATGAAAAACGCGATACGTTTATATCTCCGGGTATGACACACACGAGGTGTACATTTCCGATACGATCTCAATTCGTGACGCTAATTTTGTGTCGAGCTTTAGTCAAGCGTGCAGAAATTACACGCGCGATTGTTTCTCGCGTGAGATTTAACTAACTCAGATCGTATGAAAATTGAAGTAAATTACATATCTCGTGTCGTATCGCGTACAAATTGTACAAAGTCGGTTTGAATTGCTGCCGGACTATTTTCTCGCAGCGTCATCGACGAAAGATTAACGGCACTCTAAAGTGTCGAGAACGTTTATTTGAGACATATCGATTTATCTTAGGCGTCGTAGAATTAATAATCTACCTTCTACTTCACCGCCACTTTTTATAAATCTATATATTTTAAGGCGAATATTTCATATTTCCTTTCTCTTCTTTTTTTTTGCTCTACAGTATATACATTCTCTAATTTCGCTTTACTGTATCTAATATAATTTCAATATCTTTAATCTTATTACGCGAAGTTTTGAACGTGAAAGTGAAGAAGAAGTACTCACCATGTGTACCTAATAATTTGTAAAACCTATATTCTAAATGTAGCTGTGGTGCCTTTGACTTCATTGGTTCCTGCAACAGCAAGCAAAACAGACGAGCCCGTCAGCGGAAGTCCGCCGGAGTTTTTTTTTCACGTATCACAGTTACATAAAACTCGCGGTTTCTTACTCACCATTTTAATTGCTACGTGCTCATTATTGTACAGGTTCTTCCCTGTAAAGAGAACGAAAGGTCGATGAGTATATTATAAATGGAATGATAGCAGGGATAAAAGGGTAGCGGGGATAAATTATAATGTAGAATTCCGCGGAGGGGGGTGAGAGCGATTATTATAGCAGAAGCCTCCGAGCGCGCGCGTAATTTTCCCTTCTGAAGTAACTGATTCAATTCGCGATACAATGGCGCGTTAGTACCATTGCACCAGCTATGTGATGTTTCATAGATATTACGGCCCGATGACAATATGATTGCGCGATAATTAAATGCCGTCCGATAGCTCCGGCTGCTGCTGATTGCAGTCAACGTGAGAAAATTAGATCGGCTGTGGTACACGCGGTCACTGTGGAATTATGGTCGTAGGCTATATGAAATGCTCCCGCGCAAACTTACCGCGGGGATGTTCGTTTAACACAATCGCGTGTACGGCAATTAATCCGATAATTTGCAAAACATGCTTCGGCATATAGCAATAAAACTACGACGATCGCGACATCGACGTTATCAGGTAAATCTGTGATTTAAGTGATGATTAAAAACAAATTTCTGGCAAATAAAGGAGTATATATGATTTTATCTGATAAATATCTGTAAAACGTACATCAATACATAAATAAATTCTGAAACAATCCAGTCATTTCTCTTGAGGATACCAAGAAAAATAATGTTATATATCGAATTATAAGCTAATATTTTATCTTCGGGATATAAAACAATATCGCCTGCTTTGTGTTGAGTTAATTAAATTAAAACTGCTTCCATCACAAACCTATTAACAATTTAATGCTTCGTGTTGAGTCAATTATTAAATTAAAATTGTTTTTATCGCAATCTTAATAACAACTTAAATGTATTGATGATGAGATAACTATGCATGATAACTATACAGAATGCATTTCTACTCTCTGGTAGAGAGAAAATTTTGAAAAATAATATCCAGCAAAGAGAGAGAGAGAGAGAGAGAGATAATACTAAATTCTAATTGTAAACATGTTTGTAACTAAACTGCATATGCTATATGCAGAGGCATACATATCGCGATCGACACGTGACTTATGGAGAAATGACGGAGTAGTCAGTTTCGCCGGACGCCACAGAAGCCGGCTAAAGCACAAAATTGAATTTTGTCGCGGTTTAATTTTATCTGCAAAGGCTTCGCCGCGAATCTAATAAATGAAACGCCTGATGTGCGCACTAAGTAGCGCTTGTTTTTTCATTTCGCCAATAAGCTAAGGTGAGCGCAAACGTCGAGCGAACGTTCGAAGCATGTCACATAGTTGCGCGACTTGCACAATACCACTCGACGAGAATAGCGTAATAAGAGCAAAAAGAGAAGAGAGCAAAAATTGTAAGGAGTGTGGCGCGAAGATAAGAAAAATGCGCGGAAAAGCTAATGTCGCGCGAGTCTTATCATTTAATCCTTCGAATCCTTTCTCCCCCGGGATTTACCTAAAAGAATCGAAAATTTTATCTTGCTTAAAATTACCAGCACAGCGAACGTGTGTGTGCGCGCATTTTTTTTTCTTTTAAACAAGCAAATGTATGGCGCGTTTCTCGTCCGATATTCGCGAGCGGTCTCTTATCCGGAGATAACGCTCGGTAGCCATAAACCGACGACGAGAATAATATCACGCGTCGTTGACGCTACTTGACGTCCACGTAAGAAAAATGAAGCACTCGGGGGCCTCGTCGCTCGAACGAAAGCACATTCCTGCGGCCACTTGCGCACCTACCTGCGGAGACATAAAGGATGCGGGCCGGAACGTACGAACGAACGAACGAACGAAACTCTTCGCCAGAAGCGAAGGTCAATGACTCACTCGCTCGCTCGCTCGCTTGCGAGCGCGCGCGCGCGCGCGCGAGCAAGCGCGTTCTGCAATTAGCGGTTCGATACTTTCGCGGTAATTAGCGCGACGGCCGCGCTTCTTCGGCCGCTTTTATTCCGAGCCCCGGCTCTGCTCGCTCCGCGCTCTGTCGTCGCTCGATGCGCGCCGCCGATTATTTCGGATAAAGATGGCCACGCCCTTGTGTATAGGGCCAGCTGTCGCATCGCTGTCGCCTCTCGACCGACCCTGCGACCGCGGAGGACCCCGGTGGTTTCCTCGACAGAAAGCTGCAGCATGCACCGATGACGTCCCGTCGATTTCAGATATCGCAAAGATGTCGATACGTATATACCTATATACATATGTATATCGCGCGGCCTGCACGCTACGCTCACACGCGACCTGCTCAATCTTTTTCCTTGAAGAGTGTCGTGCACTTTCTATTTTTTTAAATATTAATTATAACAGTAATTTTTGTAGAGAGAAAATTAGAATCGATGTGTCAGTGATAATAAGCAGTATAACGGTGACGATGTGAAAAATAAATTGTAATTAATAGTTAACATCGTTGCAGTTCATTATATTAATTTCGCGTGCCCTTATCAGGACGATCTTTCTCAAGTCTGTATCCGTGTGTTGATTTTATTGTGAAAGTCTCCGCGCGGTTCCCTCCTCCACATTATTACATAAAATAAATTTCGCTATATATGGTCTACTGTTTGCCACGCGTCTAATTGCAAGAGTAGAGATATTGTAAGTAAGGAAATCGATGTTATTTAATTACTCGAAAATTGCGTTGTTCGGAAATGTTTTTTCCACAAAATGCATTTTTTACTGTAAATATTGAATCAATAATTTTCTTAAGCAAACAGATAATCGCACGCGTGAGATACGTAATCGTGCACGCCAGCAATAAATATAGCGATACTGATAATGACGTAAAACGAGTCATGCTCGATTGCGCAAAATAAAGTGTCGCGTATACGAAATGATGGTTGCATTTTTGCACGACACGTCTCGGGGGTACTCGACACGCGTTACGCGGAACGATCGATTGAACCCGGCCGTAAAGAGCCGCCGAGAGGATCCTTTCATCGAAGCGGCCGCTCTTCGTGGATATAACCAGTCTTACCGGTGCGAACGGGTGCCGCACGGCGAGAGAGGCAAAAATTGCCGGCGCGACAGAGAGCGTGGAAAACTATCGACCTGACACCGAGCGCGAGCCCGGTACGGAGGTACCGAGCGCAGCGGAGACCCGTCAGACAAAGAAAAAAGACACCGAGAGACACATCGGGAAGGGTCGTCATGTCCTGTCCGCGCGGGTACCTAAAGAAAACCGGAGGGTTTCTCCGATCTTAACAAGCTTATTTCGGCGATCAAGATAAAGCGGGAGAGTATACGCAGACTGAATACATCCTAAAGCGTGTCCGAAATCAATAGAAAGTGATGAGAGCATTTTCATGAATTTGAAACGGTTCAATTTCAATTTGTAAAACCCTTAACTCTCTATAACCGGATTTCTTTCTTGGAAAAAAAAAAAAAAAAAAAAAATTCACAACCGATGAATGGAAAACATTAATCATTGAGACTTGAAAGATATAGATAGATGCAATTTCCAGATCGAATGCAGGCGTTATAGAGAATTAAATTCTTAAATGCTCATCAAGTATGCGAAAATCTAATAAGGAATATATTTCTGATATCGACAGTTTGATGTTTTTTTTTTAAATATCGCCCACTCGCGCATTTTCGCCTTCGCGCTCTTTCAAAACAAACATTTTGTTTGTTTTCGGAAGGTCTTCTCTAGAGCTAAGATAAACGGGCTAACGTTACTACCACCGTGGCGAATGCAGCTAACGGGAAATCCGGCCCTGATCCCACCCCTTTTCGTCGGCTTCCTTTTTCGCCCATGGTCTCCTCTCGTCCATCTTCTCTACTCTCCCTTTCTCGCATAATCTGCGATTAACGCACGAGCACGCGGAGACAATGAGAAAGACAAAGAGGAGAGTTGAAAGGATTGGAGCCGGACAGGCATGAGAAGGGAGCGTTTGCGTTACGGTGTGCAAAATGTACACACGCATGGCACATGCATCCCCCTTGGACGGCTTCGCGAGGGTCATACACATCCCTACCGCGACGTGTGCACAGAGACTGCGCGCGTGGGAGGATTAACCCTTTCGCTACTCTGCATCTACCGGAAAAGCATCCGGGAGAAAGTGCGTGACGCCTCGGGCGTCTCATACACTCCGCCTGGCTAGAATTGCAAAGTAGAATAGCGAAAGTAGCAGGAAAAATGCTGAGGAAAGAAATATATACAACCCCGGCGCAATTTTCTCCAAATAGAAAAATATATCGATTTTCGTCGGTATTTTTTTCTTCTCTAAAACTTGTCACAAGCACTGTCAAGCATACTGAAAATGCCTTGACATGGACGTTTTACGATCAACCTACTCGCGACAATTTATCGGGCAATGTAGACTGACGTAAAGATCAGTTTAGACTGGAGTTATAGCGGAGAACTTATTTTAACGATCCTGTGCCAAGCTTCGAAGTTAATCATCTTGGGATAAGTCGAGATGGTTACAGCGCGAGATTAGATCACACGCATCGCAAGTATGTATGTACTTACGCATCAATGTATTTCATTTTGGCGCTTGGCATGAATCCATCTGAATGAATTTCCGTTCGAATTCATCGTAATCGTAGCCTTGAATGTAAATACCGTTAGAAACTTTAATTTTCCTCTAGAAAAATGTACTGGATATAGAAATATAGACTTTAAGAAAATAAAAGATTTAAAATCGTTCTATAATTTTTTGTATGCTAAATGCATTTTACTAATTTTCTATTCTAATTTACTAATGAACGCTTCATAAGATGTAAGAAAGACTGAATTGATATAATAAGACCCATTTATTATTTGGCAACTGTATATCATTTTCCGAAATAATTTTGATTCCGTTATACACACGCTCGTCTTGTTTCGCCGTTGGTCGTTTCCGAACCGTTTATTCTATTATTACGATGCTCCGGCTGATGACTCCAGTTACAGTAATATCTGCCGTCGCAAATTTTGGAAAGGATCGATATCGCGCGACGATCAAGCGGGCAAATTACGAGTCGTCGTTGAAGGAGCAAATAGACGGCGCGCAATGCGGCGCGACATGTAACTATAAATAACTAAAATATTTCTATCCATTATTTCTACTGGATGGAGAAGCCAAAAAATGCGAGTTTGCGCAAAAACTCGTAACGCATACCTGCCGATTCAATTTACTTTTCGCCTTGTAAGTCGCAGCGCTTATTTTGTCGGGTATAACCGATGCCGTAAAAAAAAACCGATAACTCTAAACTCGCCGTTTCTCAAGTGTTCCTACATTTTTGTTTGCTAGAATACTGCCGCCGCAGCAATTACAAGAAAACTATGCTAGGAGAATCGTGCCTTAGTACGGAGCGATCAAAGAGAACCCGGTCTCATTTAGGTATCGCGCGATTTTGCAAGTCGCGCGCGCGCGCTTTATCGGAGACTGATAGCGCGGCGACTTCTGCGAAGGTAATCGAAGTCGTTTCATTAAGTCGACGACGCAACTCGGGTGCATCGTTACGCTCAAAGTCTTGAAATTGGAGTGGTGCCGCCACGGTTGCTTTGCAGCAATAGCAATGATGACGGTGTAAATAGTCTACGAACGAGAACTAACATCGTGTTCATTTATCATATCGATTCCCTGCTCATATATTGTCACATTTGCGATTCAACTCTCGCACGATCATTAAAATGTATCTAAAACCTGTAACGATTCGGGAAATGTCTCGTCGTGAAAGCATAGAACCTCGTACGAGAGGTTCCTCCACTTTTGTTACCTAAGAGAGCCTAAGTTCCGTTAGGTAACAAAACTTTGCCGCCGCTAAAGTATCCGAGCTAAACTTTCGACGGTATAAATAGTTTGACAAGTGCCTTACAATTGTGTTTGCGGTAAATTTGATATCACTCTTCTCTTCGTCGTTTCTATTATTTTCACGGGATATTTCACGCACAATTATTCCATTGTCTCCGTATTATAAAGAATTAACATATTGAATGTTTCATCGTTACTGAATAGATCAAATGAAAGATAGAGATTTGGCGCAATAACGTCGCCGCTGCGTGTCATTGCGCCACGAGGATGTTCCTGCGAAATCGCAGTGAAAATACGATCGTTAGCAAGACCGAGGGAAAAAAAAAGGAACACGAGCCAATGAAATAATTAATTTATCGACGTACAAACGAGTAACATAAATCAACATAAATCAACAGCATAGATAAAATGTATAAGAATTAAAAATGTGCCACTAATATGAAATGATGATAACTGCGCGATTACACAAGAAAAATTGTAGAGATAATACACATATAGAGACACGTGAACATTCATTAAGCAATATTATTTATTTTCTAATTCTCCTTTCATGTAATAACAATAGAATCATTACGCTATTAAATAAGTAGCACAGTTTTTTTGAATTAGATCTTTCATTAATTCCATCTTTTGCAAAATCCTTTTGGAACAACATGTCCTCGCGAGGATATCCAAAGAAAATTATTTCTCTGCCCGATTCGTATTACATTTTATAGATCATATTATTTTGTGTGGTTTATTTGTAACGATATTATCATTACGACCGCTAGGAATTTCTTTCGCGCTGTAGGGGAATGCATAATGGTGAGCGTGCAGGGGAGAGGATAATTTCGAAAGCATGGCAGACCGATGTAGGACCTTGAGAATCCCTCGGCAGTCGACGTATGTCTTTTCTTCCGACCGTTACTAGGGGCAGCTGTCCGCCGCCGTAAAATGCTATACGAACTGGCAACGCGCTCGATGTTGTGAGCTTCGAGAGAGAAATGGCATAAAGTAGGTATGGTCGATGGTTCCCGAGGGCACCAAGACGAGCAACGGAAAAACGCTTGTTGGAGTGACAGAGGCGCGAAGGCTGCAGGTGCTGCGAACGAAACATCGAATCGGACGACACGTGCAATTCGACGCGTCTGTTGATGCCAAAAGCCATCGAGCTATGCTAAAATACAAATTATTTCCGCCGCCTAAATGCATCAATATTTGTAATGCAAATAGCGATAAGAATATTATTTCGGGATTGTTAATGAATTGCGCATCTAGACGTTTCGTAACTGTGTATAAAAAAAAGAAATTAGAATTCATTGGAGAAAGAGTCAATAAAAACTGATCCGCATAAACTAAAATTTTATACCAAGTAATTATCTAGTTATCAAAGAAAATGTGAAACTTTTTTTAATACCGCAATAAATCTGTGTGAGTTTAATATCAATAAAATCGATACGCATATTAATAAAAATAAAAATGCTATCAGTAATTGCGTTCAATCAAGTTTTGCTTAATAGAAAATCTATCCCATTGACTATAAGAGGACGCGCTTTACGTGTTTTCCGATACAGGCGACAAATACGTTTGTGACGCGTGGCAACTGTTCCATTAAATTAATTTGAGCCAGGGAGAGCCAATAATACGGATTACGACTATGCCTGCGGCGAAAATAGGACGTCGTCGTATTTATTAACGCGGAAGTTCGGCACCGATTTAAGGACTTTGGCGACAATTTCCGACGACCCGTCGACCGAGGGGTGTCGCACGGGACTATTTTTAAACTTGCGACAATAACGTAGAGTTAATACGCATATATGGAAGTATCGAAGGTGTGCGAAAGAACGCCCCGAGAGGAAGAAAAGGGAAAAATGGCGGATCGATAAGCACGTCCGTCGATCGTCGCGCGATTAGAACGACTGTTGATTTATTTGTGCCGCGGATGCAGATAAGGACACCGCATTTCTCAGCTAATTTCGAGTGAATTTTTAACCGAATTTTGACATGATTCTTAATTGCCAAGATATTCAATGTTAAAATTTCATGTGTGAACCAGCGAACAATGTTATATTAAATTTTGATAAAGGAAAGAACACTTGAATTTTCTAGAACCTAGCGGTAAGAATCGTTTAAAAAATTGGATCCAATGTGAAACATACTCGTACCATATGACACCTGATGTTTACGTGTCAACAGTAATACGAGACCGTTCCGCATTCCGATTCTATCCTCATTAGAGACACTTCGATCTCCATGTGCCCCTCCCTTCTCCCTTTTATCACCTTTTCATTACCATGAATGCAGGATGTCCCACTTTTACCGCTATTATATTTAATGGAAAATTCTTCGAATGTTTCATAATGGATTTTTCATTAATAAAAATGTTAAGAAAGATTATCGCATCTTTCTCAATGCATTTATCTTCATAATTAAGCTTCGAATTGACAATCATGACGTTTGAAATTGACCGAAGAGCGCGAGTTACCTACTTCATTTTCTAAGGTTCAATTTATCAGTTCTCTTCTAATCGTTAATCACTCGAAAATTATAGCCGTCCTCTCGATCGAGGGAGGAACGTCAAATTAACAGAGGAATCTGTCACAATAAAAAATAATTGCGACAAAAGTGGGGCGCGCTGCATGATTCTTATTGACTCCAAATTGACCGAATAATCTATCGTTGGAAAAGAACGATGGATAGAAATGGTACACTCTGTATACCATGCCGCGCGCGATAACATGCGACCCATTTCCACCCTCGCGTAAGTCAGCCAGGGACGAAGAGAATAGGGGGCTGGGTGTAATTAGCACTCAGACTTCCACTAAGCTTCGAGCATTAATGGGAAACACATCTCCGGACGTCGCCGAGTTCCAGATGAATTCAATTTCGATCGTCTTCGGGCGACGTTTGAAATAAGAGAAAAAAAAAGAGACTTTCGCAAAAAAACCTGATTACGTGTTTATACTTTCAGATTAAATCGTCCCTCTTTAATAATATACTCATTGGACACTGCAGCTTTCGATCTAAAATTAGAGGAGTGAGTTTCTTTTGCTATCGTATTTTAATATTAAAAAATTGTAATATCAGTTTCTACATGTAAATAGCTCAAGTCCAAAATATATAAATGTTAGAAGGTTTGTTTTTATCGCGTTGAAGAAAAAGATTAATTATAAGATTATAATTAAAAAAGATTATAAATTATTCTAAAAAAGATTATAATATATTCTAAAAAAGATTATAATTAAGAAAAAGATAATTTTCAGTTCTAGACAGAGTCGCGATATTGCATATTAATATTCTATAAATAGCTCAGTTTCGAAATGGCAAAGTTCAAGAATAAGCTGCGCGTTTTGCCTTAGTCTTCACCATATGGAAATGGATCTCTTTTCACAGTAAGAATTTTGATGTGCCCCGCGATACGACGTCCTGCACATTCGCGAATAGCGCCGTATAGTGAAATCAAGTCCGATAGCGGCGGGGAATAAAAAAAAAGTGCGCGCGATCGACCTAGATATATCGTCGAGTGTGAAGAGTGCCCGCGTCCCATACGCAAATGAAACACCATTAATTAAAAATTGATCGCGAATTAATTCACGCTTCGTCACGCGCGCATCTGATAAAGAAACATTTGTAAATTCGCAACGGAAATAAATGAATTATCAAGAAAATGTGCGACCGTTTCTTCCGCTCGAGAGAGAGAGCCCCGAAGAGGCTTCAATGATATGTGTCGTAACTCTTATTTTATCGCGATTTAGAGCGAATGCTTTCGCTTCTAGCGTTCCGCTAAGAGCATCTGCCTCGCATTTCGCTCGCAACGACCCGTCTGCTATCTGATTCCGAGCGCGAGCGAAGGCACGACGCGAGTCCACGGCGTGCAGAGGAGCGCAACAGGTCCGATGGTACGCCCTATGATACGGAGCGTAAGAGTGTAAAAGCAAAGAGCGAAATGTAGGGCAACCGGAGGCCGGCGGGCGCCGGCCTAGGCACCCGCAATTTCGAAAATATTAAATCGGGCCGCCCGGTTGCCAGGCCGAGTCGCCGGCGGAGCGAATGACGACGGCGATGGCGCGATCGACCGTCGTAGACATAGGCTTAGACACACGTAGGTGTGAATGTAGGTCAGGGTACCAGCACGTGCAGCGGAGCCAGGCCGTACACCGCCGGGGAAGAATACATCGAAGGACAGCGGAGAGTGCGGATAAGTGCTCCGCGCGCTACTCCAACAGCAATATTCGTCCCGAGTTGCCAGGCCACGATAATTTTCAACTGGACTGCGGCTGTTTACCCGGAGCTCTCCCGGGAAAGGGAGGGAGTGTGAGAGAGAGGCCATCATCTTCCAGGCAATTTCAAACTTCAATACGCCGGACAAAGGTTAATGGACTGGTTCGTCGACGAGGCACGCTTGAATCATCATCGAAGAGTAACGTTCGGGTTTCGAGTACCGCGGCCGATATCGATACCTCGCGTGAAAACGGTCAGTTAGCATGAGACAGCTGTGCGTTCCGCGTCGCGTATAAATGGTGTCCCAGAACCGTATTTCGCCGTTCCTTTCGTCCATGAATTCTCCTCAGCTAATTTAAAATCAATTTCTCCTCGGTTACTGCAGAAAACGATAGATCCTGAATTATAAATAAGAATATAAAGAACTCTTTTTGCAATTTTTAACACGTAAATAGTCAATATAAAACTTACAGGTTAATGAAACTTCACTTAGACCTTATGACATTTAGCAAATTTTGCCTCAGTTCGGCCAAGATCGATTGATCGAGAGATAGTGGAACCGAGGAATCGGGAACACCCTGTATAAGTGATCAAGGCTGGAATTCTAGACGTACGTATTTAGGCCTTCGGCTAAAAAGCACTGAAGAGACCGTCGCCGTCGGGAGGAGACCTCGCTGTTGCCCAGGCCCTTCTGGATCCGCGTTATACGAACTCTGTGAGTTCCCGGCAACAGTTTCCTCCTCTCCGGTGACGGACTCCGCGGAACGGGGACGCGCAAAAACGTCTGGTCGCCTCTCGTCGGACTATTGTTCGCGAGCGCTCGAAAAAAAAAGGAAGGAAGGCAGGAGGGCCGATCCGTAAGATCGCTCTCTCCGTCTCTCAGGCGCGTTTAATTTCACTCACGACTCTTTGCACGCAGCGCTGAGCAGCGTTACCGACCACAGCGACGCTTTGTAAGCTGTATTTTTAACCCTGGACGAGTAAAACGCCTGTGCGATGTTAGCGCGAGTCCGCGCGCGTTACCGTCTTTGAATATATCCCTCTAAAATCGATAATTTTGAAGGTGCAATCCCGCCGGCCTTTCCCTCACGCTCTGTAATACGTGCTTTTCTAGACGATAAATCTTCGCGGACGCGGTTCTCGGTGAACGAAGTATTGACTTTCGCGCGTATAGGCAGGTATTCCTGGACTTCGTTGCGGATGTAAGGAGGAACAGAGCTATAACGAACGTTACACGTTCGTAAGGACGACGTCAGCGCGATAAATCGACCGATGTAATCCGTAACGTAAATCCGTTTATAACGTTTTCGCCGAGGAGCGTGTCGTAAATCAGGCAGCACTTCTACCAAAGATATATTTACATTGAATGACTTAAGCAATTAATATTGATCGCGGAAGATATCGAAGTAGTCGATGAGGTTTCGTCGTGGCCCGCGCGAGAGAAATGATTAATGAGAATTGATGATCTCGAGCGCGAGATAGATGCCACGGTAGTTTTCAGTGACATGTAGCTCGACATCGGCAACAGGAATTGTTGCGCGTGACAAGATAAGTAACTGCAACAGGTTTGGAAACGATAGATAATTTAACATTGATTAATACGTACCACGCCCCTCGACTTAATCAGGAAACGCAATGAAAAATCGACCCGGAGAAAGTTGTTGCGATCAACGACGGCGACGACAACGACTACCTGCTGCAACGACATCGCGAAATCGCCGGTAATCCGCGTGGGCATCAGTCATTGCCAGCCGGCGAATATAACTCGAAGAGTCGGCGCGTGTTTAAGCCGCGGAACGCGGAGGCGGCGGCGACGACGATGCACTTGTAACGGCGCGAATGCAACGCCGCGACAAACGCGTACAGCTCATTTCGGTCGCGACAATGCAACGGCGCGATACTTTTCAACGGGACACGCGATACAATTTTTATTCAAGTCGATGCGTCACGAGGGGAAGAGCGGTGCAGGAGAGGGAGAGCCGTGACGGCGTGCTTGAAAATAAGTGAAAACTATATCCAGGAACACACCAAAGGCGCGGCATTTTTGTCGTAAACGAAGAAACTGAATTGTTATCGTAAAGCGATTCTGGAAATATGAATAATTCAGAAGGCACGGCTGTCTAGCGAAATCTGTAAATTTGTAAATTTATGCCACCCGTGCTTCGTGATAAATGTTTTAATTACCGGATATTTAACAAAATATTTGACCGTGCTCGGCCACATATGCGCACCTTTTTTTAAATAATTGCTTGCTCGCTGACGTAATTCAACGGGAAATATTCACAATTACGTCGACTTGGTCGGAGGAAATGGAAAGAATTATTTTGCCATAATGGCGTTTTTAAAGAAAAATTCATCCGTACATACTTCGTGTGTTTTACTTTAATTTTAAAAGGCGGAAAAATACCGTTATAACACGCATAATGTTTTTATTTACATCGCAATTTGTGTTGTGCTATTTTGCAATAGTTAATACCGAAACGTTTGCTTCATAACCTCAGATATTCAACAAATTGCCGATATTACGTCAATAGCGCAGCGTTTCGCTATTATTGATTCGTGCAGCACTCGTACCGTTGATTTATGAACGAGCGTATATTGACTAGAATAATTGGGTTTCGCTCGATGCGGACACATCTATACGCATCCGCTATACCAAGGCAATAAAATAAATCAATAAAAAGGCTTATCAAAAGGTCTTCTTAATTCCCGTATTACCGGTCGAGTAATGCAATTAATTCGCAGGCGCAAAGAAAAAATGAAAATCCTATGGTAAATTATTCCTCACATTTCTCAAATTAACGGTTTCGTCATTTTCGAGCAGGCTTAGCTTCTACTCTCTCTACATTCGATCCAAATTTAACCTTCCTTTATAAGAATTTACTTTAATTAATATCGATATTCCTTCTTAATTTTTAAACTATATAAATAATTAGATATATATTTATTTTCAAAGTAAATAGATATTTGTGCAACGTGAGAAAATAACAGATTAAGACCTTAGAATTTGAGCTCAGAGCGTGTCTGATTTCAACGTACTAAAACGCGTGCAGGAAGCGAATGTAAGAGCAGGGTTAAAAGGGCGTTGCACGGTACGCGGTTCGTTCGTTCGTTCGTTCGTTCGTTCGTTTCGCTCGGCAACGCGACCAGCCGGCAGTCTGTCGTCCTGAGTCACTCGGGAGAGCGGTCGGCGTCGAGTCGGCCGAGCAGACAGGTTGCTACGTGCCCTCGAACCTGCGAACGTGCACGCGTACGCGTGCGTGTACACGCGTGACGCGCGCGAGCGCGCGACTCTCCCGTCACGTGAGAGTCCGTGTTGTTCGTTTGTATTGCATTGTCGAACGAGAGCGCGCATAGTACAGGGACTACTCACATATATACTCACGTATATAAGTAATTGTGAAACAAAAATAAAGAGGAAAAAAAAGGCAGACTTTGAAACTTGTAGAGCAGAATTTGTGGAGCATAAAACGAGTCGTGTTGTATCTGGCGTGTCTGGCGACGACAGTAACAACCGATGGGGGAGAAAATGCAGACCGACTTGGTGGCAACGCATGCAGCGAGCTGAAGATATAGCGCGTGTAGGATAAATTGCCGAAGAACTGCAAATCGATGGTAGTAGCTTTATTAATAATGCTGTTTATACGACGTTAATGATAAAAGAGATACGCGGGGTTCGCGTGACGCGGTAATTGCGTGTCTCCCTACCTGAAAGCTTGGACCGGTTAAAGACTGGAAAATTACCGCGACGGTGACAGCTGCGCCTCGTGTAAGGCAGATACGAGAATTTGAGAGTCAGCTGGGCGGCTGCTGGGAAATCAGCTGATTCGTGTATAAGCGGAAGTAACGCCTAATTGCGGCTCACGAGCGCTCAAGAGTTCACTTACATCAACGAGACACCGAGGATGACTCTGTGTGTATATAAAAGAGTCGGTAATAAAGGCGCAACAATAAAAGAACGGGGACCGCGGGGTGTATTATTCTCCCCTTTTGGGAGAATAAATTAGATTTGTAAAGTTACTTTTTCGCGTAAGGCTTTGTTGCGCCGACAAAATCAACTTTCCGAACAATTTCATTTAAAACCTTTTAAACAATTTACGTTAAATAAACTTTTAAAATTTAATTTGTGCTTTGCATTTCACGGCCTTGGGGAGGGGGGGGGAGGGAATACGCTCGTCGCAGTTGCGAATTCATCGGTGGATGTACTCCGTCGAGAAGTGTGGTGCAGCGGGGGGAAATCCTCGACGGGGACGAATCGGAGCGCGCTCTTCTCTCAGAAGAGTCGATCAATTTTTGTCGGACGTGACCGTGGGAACGTAACGGCGGGTACGATCGACCCCCTCAGGTATAGGACCGGAAGGTCGGTCTTACGTGTGCGTGCCACTTTGTGGCCTACGGTTTGGAATTTCGTACTTCCTGTCCTCGAACACGTATCGCGGTTCCGGCTGCCGTGCACGAAGATTGCTGCGTACGAAAAGCGGACAGGCCTTATCGTATACGTTTAGATTACGGAACGAGCCGTTTTCCCCGTGTACACAGGGTGTGCTCCATTTCTACCACGCGATACCGTAGCTGCAATTCACCGATTAATCGGGATTGTCAGTCAGTATAGATTCCGCGAGCGAGATAATAACAAGTAATCGAAGAAATTAACATATATAAATTAAGATTTATGTATCGCAAATAATAATTTTTTCCTGCAAAAAGAACATCGGCTAGCGCGTGTTATCTCTATTGTCCAAAGAACTTGTTTATTGTGTAACTGTGCGCAAAGTAACGATCGCTGGCGTGCAGTTACGTGTGTACGTATACGTATATACACGACTTACAAAAATCTGGGCCGAGAGAGGCTTCGAAATTGGGTCATTAAGGTGCATATATATACGATTCCGGATTTCGGGGCGATGTACCAGCGGCAGCCGGAAAGCAATTTGCCGACAATTTTCGTCGGATTCGGGTGTCGCGCGACGAGTCAATTGCCGACTGGTAAACGCGTTTACGACCCCCTCGAGCGTGCGAGAGGCAAGACGAGCACGAGGTAGAGGTGATAAACTGATAACGCATGCATAACGATATTAACGATGACACACGCGTGTCCCTCATTGCGCGGGGCGGCCGGTCAAGCCAATATGAAGGGCTCGGATTCATTCCGGTGTCGAGTGTTATTCGACAAACGGCGTCGTTTGCCACCGCATCGTCGATGCTCGTTTCGTTGTCGTTTAGGAGGGGATCCAAGCAAACCTGTTCGCCTTATTCGCGTCTCTCTTGCGCTCGTCAAAATGACACAGCCACGTCATTTTGGGTTAGAAAGGCTTCTCTCGTGCGAGAAAGGGAGAAGAAACAAAGCGCGGAATGTGACTTGATACGATAATCAAGCGACATTAATTACATTGAATATCTGCACGACGTTCCGTTATGTTCGCGCATAATTATTCATTCCACATGCGTTGAAATAAAAGAGTTTTTAAGAGCAGGACAATATAATAGGAAATACCAATGATATAAATCATCCATTTTAAGGACACTCGCATTTCGATATTTTTTCAAAGTGATTAAAAGTTAGAAAAGTAATACAGCCGTGACACAGCAAGTGTGTGTAAAAGACGGTGCAACGTGGTGAAGCAATTTAAAATGGCCAATGACTCATGCCGTTATCAATGGCATATCAGATGTCACTAAATTCACCAAACGCGAGAACTGGTTTTTGTGCATTATTGGAAATATACCTGCGATCTATTTATTGAAATATATAATCAACAACCAAAGTTCGGCGAATCTTAATTTCGACGAATTTTTTTTCTAGTACGAAGGAATTCAATTCAGACGCACACTTTCTATTTTCTCGTATTATTTCTAACGATTTGAATCTGATATTAAAATCGAAATCAAGTTGAAATCCGTGCTCCGTGCCAAATTTCGCATTTCCGCACTCTCAGCGTGACTTGTTTATTCGAGGAAAGATAACGCGATATACCTGACGACTTGTCGCTCGGCTAAAACGTTGCAGGAACGCGTCCGGTAAACCTTAAATATTTTTCGAGCGAGCTGCGGTCGTGCGTCGCGGTAGGCATTTCAAGAAGGCAAGAGAGTCCGGTGATGGAACCGCACGAATATTCACCCACAAGAGTGAGTATATAGCATTCAAAGATGAATCACGCGAGAGCGGTTTCTGGAAATTCTTTCGTTCTCGCTCCCGAGGCGTTGTCGAAAAAGATCGTCTTCTCCTCTACGTTTATTCTCCATATGCGTACCGGATAAATATTTCACAGAGCAATCAAAATTTATGTCCCCTTTTGATCTTTTCGTTCCATATGCCCTCCATTCCCTTCCCTCCCCCTCTTCTCTAGGCAAACATCGCTGCAAGGAGATAAGTTTATCTATCTATTGGAGTATACAATCTCTCTGCAGATATTATAGCAGCCGATGAAAGCTAATTATTAGCTTGTATGTCACGAGCGAGATATAATCGTCGACGATGACATCGAATGAGCTGTTAACGCGGCTATTACTAACAAAGTCATCATTACGAATGGGTAATAACGCGTCAGCGAAATCGCGGCTCGTATAAACCGCGCAATGAGCCGGGCGTATGGTAGGATTTTCTGCATGAACGCTTTTGCAGTAACAACCGCTCGGAACATTACATTGCATGGAAAACGCAATGTTTCCCTGAGCATCGCTCGCTACTCGCGCTCGCGATGAAACGCCACCAAGATGTTGCTCCAAGCGCATCAAAGCTGCAAAGCCGTTTCGCTGTGTCAGCCCGCCTGATATTTCGTCAGCTCGGCAAAAGATTTCTCTGTTGAGAAACTCGCGTCTCTGTAAGAAACGTCAGTGAGAAGGGTTTATCTTACCGAAAGAACGTGAAATGGATGGTTTTTCTTTTTCGACAAATATCAATTCGAAAAGACATCGAAGAGACTCTGTAAAACGACTGTTTCTCGACGACAATTTCAATCGGAAAAATTGCATTAAAAAAAGTCGAGTGGAAAAGGTTATACGTGCACTGCACAGGTTTCTCTAGAGTTCTTCAAACCGCATTTTAATCGAAAATCGACGGCGCGATCGAACGTATAATTTTATAACTCAAAAGGGATAAAAATAATTCGTGCTGTGTTTGCCGTTAATAGTCACGAGTGCACGTTGGCGGTTTGTGGGAGGAACATCAATATTTGCAGGCTTCCGGTCTACATAGAGTAGCGTCAGTATGTGGAATCGCTCTGTATTATGCTACTACCGCGATAATCGGGAGAGCGTTAGCCTCTCCCGATGTTAGAATCATTGTTTTCAACACGCGGCAGACATCATTAGTCACACAAACCGTCGCAAGCTCTCTCTCGAGGGGCTGATAACTCCCAATTTCGCCGCTGTGTTACACACGAGACTGCAGATTGCAGTATCGTGGTAAACAATGCTCGTAGTTCGATTTAAAAAAAAATGATGGACGCTGGCCACGTGACGAGATCTAACGTGTCGTTTTGCTCGTTTTTCGGCTTGCGAGAATATGAGAAAAGTTGGTGTGCCCTCCGTCGCGCTCCTGGCAGCGTTCCGAAAACTTTTCTCTGCGCAGTGCTTTTATGTTATCCTCCTTTTTCCGTGTTTTAATAAATTTATATAAATTAAACCCTCCCTCTGCCATTATGTTATACACTTCATATATAAATTCATAATAGATAAATAATACTAAAAGTTTAAAGAATTTTCTTAATTCATCCTATATGCCTCGTATAAATTCGCGGTAGTTAAATATTTAATTTCCTTGATTAATTATGTTCGCTTTGTATAACTTCACGATAGATAAATCGCAGACTATCCATATCTAATAGTATCGAGCGAGGGAAACTATTTTTACTCGTCAATTTAATTTCGCGATGCCTCTCGCAGATCGGCATCGATCTTACTCCGATATCGCTTTTACGAGACAGGAATTAGCTTAACGTATGAAAATGCGAAAAGAGATGCGATGTGATAAAAACGTTACAAGAAAAGTTCGATGTAATGGCCGAGTCGCACCGCTATACATTGCGGTATCAATCGAGAAATCACTCGCTCGAGAATGAGCACCATTCTAAATTTGTCTAAAACGGAGTTGTCGTACACACGATGTTTTTCGCGTAAGATGTATATATACATATACGTATAGGTGTACCGCAATTCTCGCGACCTTAATTGTAGTGGCAGAATGCCTTAATTTAGAGTCGACTTTTTCTCGGCAAAAATGTCGAGGGAGGTCATCGTTTACCCTCCACTTTTCAACGCGTTACATATCCTCGTAACTTGAACCATCAAATTAAAATTCTGTTGGAGTCTGTTTTAAGAATTGGCCGTAAAGAATATGACTTTGTTACTTATTCATGATTCTCAAGCACAATTTGCGGTAAGACCCGCACCCCCCCTCTCCTCTCTCACTCTCTCTCAATCGTTCTCGACAACTGTCGGTATCTCGACGTCTTCGCTGAAGAAAAATCGATCATAATTTTATCAGGAAACCTGCCATTAAGATTAATGTCGCGATGGAACATTCCGCGTACAGAAAACTTCAAACGCCGAGGCGGATATTTTCCAAACGAGACGATAATAGAACGTTACGTTTGCACCGTAAATATTTCCTTTTAATTCCCGCGAAAAAAAAGTGGATTTCGCTCATTTCTTTTTATCCCTGAAAAAAGACCGATTCGATCGGCCGCGATACGTGGAGTAGAACGAGCGATAAGTGACTCACCGAGACGAAGCTCCCCGAAGTTTCCACAGCCAATTTTCTTGCCAACCCGGAAGTTCGGGCCGACCATGAGCACGCCGGACGACGAGGTGACGCTGTGCCGGGACGAGTGCACGTTCGACCGGGCGGCGTTACCGCTGCCCCTGGAGGTCCGTTTGGCGACCTCCTGGTCGCGCTCGGAGCTGCGCGCCCCGAGCTCCTTGTCGCCGCGGTTTTCCCTGCCGTCCCGCTTCTGCATCTCGTACCGGCCGTTGTTATCCACGGTTGCGACAATTTAATTATCGATACACGATCCAACTACGCGCACACGATTTTCCACCACACTCGCGGCGACGACGACGACGACGACGACGACGACGACGACGACGACGGCGATCGGCGACGGCGACGTTAGTTTTGGGTCAGTGACGGGGATCGATCCCCGTGCAGGGCATATCCTCTATGCCCCTGGGAAGCGCGCGAACGACGGGACACAACGACGGGACGCGACGCGGCGCGACACGACGGGACGCGACACGGTGGAACAGAACCGACACAAACGCGACACTCGCCGCAATTTCCGCAGGCGGAAAAGGGCACGCGCGGGCGCGGTGTACACTGTGTATAGGGCGCGGAAGGGTAGGACGCGCGGGTGGCGGCGACAGAAGAGTGAGGGAAGGGGGGGGGGAGATGAGAGGGGTGCCGAGGAGGGCTGGCTGACTGGCTGATTGTCAGAGTTCGACGGACGATGCCACCTCACGGGGATCAATCCCCATGCCAGCCTCCTAACCTCTCGCCCCGCGAGCGATCCGATATTCTAATCCTTCTCGGCCCGCCGGGCCCGCTGTTTAGGAACGACCGACGGCACGTAGGACGCGGACGTGGAAGGGCGCGGTGCGTCGCGGCGCGCCGAGGAAGCGTATCTGAGGTGCTGTCGCTCCTACTACTCCTTGTTCGCGCCTGGCGCGGCCCGATGGTCGGCGAACGTCACGGCAGCAGGAGGAATCGAACGGTCGTTGTTGCGGCGTCGTACGGCCTCGTCGTTCCGGACGATCCCATAGCAATTTCGACCCGCCTCTCACGCCCGGCGGCGGCCGCCGGGATGCCGGGTGCCGGAACAGTCGACGACAGGAATCGCGCGGCTCACGCTCTGGCGACGCGGCGCAGCACGGCATTACCGTGGCGGCGGCGGCGGTGGTGGTGGTTGTGACGGTCGTTGTTGCGCACAGTTGTGCCGTTGCCGCTCCTGCTGCTGCTGTTGTTGCTTCTGCCGCTGTTGCTCCTTCCGCTGTTGCTATCGCTGTCGCTGCTGGTACTGCTCCGGGTGCGTTTCGCGGTCATCGGCTCCTCCATTACGCGCCGCGCGGAGCGCCGCGGGATTTACCTGAGCGAGCGTGCGAGCGAGCGCGAGCGAGCCGCGTGCGCTCGCGCGCGCGTTCCAGACTCTCTCTCTCTCTCCCTCTCGCTGCTCCGCGGGGGTTTCACGATACTCCGGGGGTTCTCCTCGTCTACTCGGCGGCGACTTCACTCGGCGCGGCGGACCTCACTCGACTCCGCGCGACCCGCGGCTCCGTGTTCGTGGCGCGACTCACGCACGCAGAGAGCGCGGCGGCGACGGGCTCCGTCCGCCGATACGCGACGCGGACAGGCAACGGCGAGGCGCCGAGATTCCCTAGACGGACGCCGCGCACGCGCGTGTCCCACCTAGTGTCCACACCTACGTCGGTCGCACTCGCGCGCCGTTCTCACTTCACCTCCCGGAACGCGCGGCGGACGTGAAATACGCGCGCGCGTTCGCACGACGATGCGCCCACGCGTCGTGTCAAAACGGCTCCCGATCGGTTCTGACGCACACTCGCGCACTCTCTCTTTCCCTTTTTTTTTCCTCTCCTCTCACCAGACTAGCTTCTCACCCTCCCTCTTTGTCACTGCCGCCACGACACCGCGGACTCCTGGAACACCGCCGGTGTGCCGCCGCTTTCGACGGAGCCTCTCTCTTTCTCCTCCCTCGAACGTTCTGCTGCTCCGCACTGCTCTCCGCACTGCTCCCCGCGCACCGCTCCGCCGGATGTACAGCTGCCGCGGCGATGCGCGCGCCCACGAGGGTCGCCCTCGCGACCTTTTATTATTTTTTTTTTTCACACGGAGCCGTCCGCGCCGCGCGATCTCGCAACGCGACGCACCGCACGCACGAACGGTGACCCCCCGTGGAACTCCCTCGTCCTTACCGCCGATCCAGACGTCTCTCGCGGACGACCAGGACAGCGCACCTGCCTCTCGCGCTCGACGGGACGTGTGGGTGAAGTGACTCGCTTACGGACACCGGCAGGCCGGCCAACCGCTACGTCGACACGTCGAGCTCGCTCCTCACAATTCAATCCGAATTCGAGCCTTTGTAAACAACAGTAAAAAGAGTCGGGATACCTAACCTAAATATACACATAAACATGATCACGTCTGACAAGCGGAGCGAAGCTTAATACAGAAATAAATACATGTTTAATTCATTCACCTTCGCTCGATCAACCTCCACCGGCGGCGACCGACCAATCGCAGCTGTCTGAACTTGCAACTCTTATATTGGTAGCTCGTTTCGTTTTTAGTTACTACCAATTCACTAGTTGCAGGTGTGACGAGTTTTTTTCTTTTTCTTTTATCGAATTGTCTTCTATTTTTTTTTTCATAAATAACTCTCTCGAATTGTCTGTATCGAATGATCTGAATATCAACACCGTGACGAACAGAAGGGGAAAAATCGCAAGATAACACGGAAAATACGGGAAGAAGACGGAGTTTACGCAAATTTCCGAACGGACAAGACCGTCGAATGCCAACTCGAGTATGTATTACCCTCAAGTTGGCAGACATGCGTGAGCAGCGCGCGTTACGAAAATCCACCCATCTCTAACTTATTTATGACAATATCAGCTGAAAAGAATCGAGTCTCGCTATTTCCGTCGCCGGTGGTCCGTAATTCACGCGCGGCTGCGCGCAAGCGAAACCGAGAGAGGAGAGAGAGAGAGAGAGGCGCGAGACCGCGGGGGAGATCAATATGACCGATCGTCGGACGCACGTGAACGTCTCGTCTCGTTTCCCGTGAATGACGTAACAGGCAGGCGGCATTAAACACGCGAAAATGGCCGGCGCCGTGTGGGCCGAGGACGAGATCGGGCGAAAGTGGGACCGCTGCTTTACGGACGCTATTCTCAAGCTGGGTAATTGTCTGCTCCCGAGCACGCCCGCGACGACGGATGTTATCCTCGCGTGACAGTTTTACTGACAGGTCTTCTCTTTCCTCAGGTGGCGGCTTGATCCTCGGCGGAGTGTTTTCTCTATTTTTCTTCAAAAGTAAGATGTAATCACGTGCGGATACGTGTGTCGTTATTCCGATGACATAACTGCAGTATTTGTTATTATAATTGTGTCGGGAGTCAATGTAGCGAGATGTTGTTCAGAGACTCGTACATACGCCTAGATTCAGTCCAGCATGTTCCCGCGGAACATTAATAATTTGCATATGTTCCAATCGCACGGTGTATTTTGTTGTTAAAATATTAATTATCTATACGTCATGTGACATGAAAGTTGCACAGTCATACATTCATATCTTTTAAGTCTCAACAATTAATCAGTGCTGACTGATTATGTAAATTTTTATTCATAAGCGGAGAAATATCTGATTGCAGAAGATGAACTAATCTCTTTGATTCTGAATGAAAATATGTAGTTTTTTTTATTCGTAGTATAGTTTTGACAGAATACTTTTGTATTTTTTTTTTACAAGAGCAATGGCTTCATGGATATATGTGACAGTGTAGATAATTTTCACTGTATCGTAGCGATTTGATGAATAATTGTAACATATTTGAGCACAAGTAAACGTTCAGTCAAATAGTTCATGAAAATTTAAAGAAATCTTATGCCGTCTTGTCAAATTACATTTTAATTATTTTGTAGAACATGTATATGGATATACTGAATTCTCGTTATAGGAAGGAAGTGGCCCATTATAACTGGAGCTGGCTTTGGATTAGGTATGGCATATTCAAATTGCGAGGAAGACCTCAATGCGTCGATACGTCAGAAGCCCAGAAGTTGTAAATCTGAAGAGAAGAAATAATTAGAGCAAATTATAAAAACAAAATTACAAAGTTATTATTAAGATACAAATTACAATAAACTAAATATCTTTACCGCAGTGAGTCTATAGTTTTTGTATTTTTGATCTATACCTTGTAATCTTAGGAAAGTAACACACAATAAATTACTTTGTGAAAGAAATACATTTTTAGATCGTTTATTAACATTACAGTATAGTTATAGAAAAATACAACTGTAAACATCATATGCGTTGATAAAATATTAATAAATGTGTAATAGCAATTTAGCACTAACAAGCAATTTAGGATGTTTTAATTGTTGCTTATAATTGTTACATTATCTGCCATAATTTACACACATTTATACTCGTAAATTCTTACATTATATAACAGTTAATACATGTATGTAACAATATACTGGAAGTCATAGTGCACTTAAACTTGCAAACTTTGCAAATAAATTATTTGATTAGATCAGAGTGATGTTTTGTATATTATTATAATTGACTTGTATTAACAGACTCCATCGTCTGTTTTTAAACGAATGTAATAGTATAATTTTATTGTTATATCTGTTTAATTAACACTTATATTTTAGAATCTCCAAAATTTACTATTTTACAAGAATGCTAAGAATTATATAATTATGTTTTATATATAATTTTGCACGTGACATTCTTGTCAAATAATAAGTTGGAGATTCTGAGTTTCTTTACACATAACACATAAAAATTTTTGTCTTTATTTGGCATCTTATTGTATCCTCATATATTGAATATACTTTCTCGCTAAAACAGACAAGAAAGAAAAATATTTGCTGAGTGACATTGTGCATTTATATCTTGAGACCAAACACCATGCCCAAAAATTGTTCGTAGTGGATTGTTATAACACCATCCATATCTGTATCCAGTCGTTTGAAAGAGTTTGTAAGGGTCTAAAGATAAGAAAATATAATTATTACATTTGTTTATAATAAATTTGAATATTTTCAAAATTACCAGGCAAGCTATTTTTTAAATTATGTTTAAATATGTAGGCTTAAAAATATTAGTTTGACTAATGCTATTCAAATCTATAATGACAATAAAAATAACTCATTCAAATGCACGTTTAATTCGTGGATATTCAAATCAATTGCGCCTGAATAGAAGTTTCTGACATAAAAGTCAATAGGTATTTCTAGGCAAGGTCACATGCCGCACCTAGTGAAATAATTAGATCGCTGGACTTCTATATATACTTACGTGTAGGACAATGCAGCATTGTATAAAGTCGTCAAAGTATATTGTACCATGTCCTGCACGATCATACTTTCGTATCAGCATGTCAATTATGTGATCGCTTAGCCGGTATCCGAAATTTATTAGAGCCGTCTTCAATTCGTTGCGATCAATGTTACCGCTGTTGTCGCGGTCGAACGATCGGAAGCAACTCTCCCAATCGGTGACGTACTTCCAGAGCGCCCCAAACTCTTCAAAACTGACAGTACCTGACTGCTTCTTATCAAACATACCTGTAGCAGGATCGGATTTATCAAACATACCTGTGCCAACAAAAGCAAGGAACAAAATAATAATAATATCAAAAGACCATGCAAATCGATATCGTACATATATCATTTTATAATCATGTACATATAACTTCATATCACTTTATAAATATATCAGAAAAATTAAAATAACACGTAACATGCTCGAGTGCACTTAGATTCTCATTCAAGTGTCACTTAGGTGTCATTTTATTCTTGTTCACCGAATGTTAAACAAGAGTAAGATGATACCTGTGGAGTACTTGGGTGGAAATCTGAATACTCTCCTACGTGATTTAAAATTAACAGCATAATAATGAAGTGGCGTGTCTCTAGCATCAAAGCGACAGATATTCAGCCTTTTTCGTTCAGACTTACAGAAGAGATGAGAGGATTTTAAATATAGAAGTATAGAAGAAATTGTAGATACAAGCAATCTATACATTATAAATAATTCGCATGGTCATTTTGAACATATATATATATTATAAACGTACCAATCATTAGGCGTACAGTTTCGGGATTGAACGGTGTCCATGTGCCATTTGAGAGAGCTTGTTGTAGTTCGTTCGCACTGATTGCGCCAGATCTATCTCTGTCTACCCTGTGATGAAATCATCATCTTTAATTATGTCAACTAAATATTATTAATAACATAAATAAATTTATTCTTCACTTCAGTCTTCAACTTTGTTAACACATAGTTATGTCAGGCAGTGGAAACAGAAGAATTTGGTCGAATGAATATACCGTATAAATATCTATTGGATATACAAGCATTTAAATGCAAAATTTGTATAAAGAAAACTATCAAAGTTCCTGAAAGCGAAGATTCTCGTCGCGGAAGAAAAATCACGAGCGCCTAAAATTGCAGTCTAAGAGTACTTAGAAAGAGAGGGTTATATCTCAAATAATAATTGCAGAATAATTTGTTGTATATAGAATGTAATCAAATTTCAAAGCAATTTGTAGAACCCGCGGATAACAATACCTCTGAAATACGTCCCAAAGAAACTGCTGACTCGGCATCGGCGATATGAAAGACATTTTCGTTAATGATCGGCAAGGAAAGTCACGACGAAATGAGACAACGGTACGATATCTTGCGAGATATTGCGTTTGTTAATAGCGTAGATAAACACACAATGCCAGTGACAGTCGCGGTCGCTCTTGGATGTGTGACGTGACGCGGATATGCTCCCCACTAGTCGCGACTCGCGCACGTCACTTTATAAGTATGCTTTGACTGGCTGATGTGGCCCAATCAGAATTCAGAACTGTATTGAGTCTGTTCATGTAGCTTGAGAGAAACTCGAGAGAGAGGACGTGACGGACTGACGGCCTGTTGCATGTAACCTCAAAATGCACTTAATGCCCTCGTGCCCGCACTAACGCCCCTTGAAGAAATGGATGTAAACTACGTAGCAACATTCACACTTCATCTGCACCGCGGGTATACGATTTGTGGTGTCCGTGCTACATCCACTATGATTATACTCTTTGCAAAATTCTCGCTTTCTTTCTCTTCATCAATTTATCGCTCGAATGATGTTGAAGAGAAAAAAAAAGATAAAAAAAATGTAAAAAGTTCAATTATAAGAAATGCATTGTACAGACAAAACTGTTTTTTCGTTTTAAAATTATTTTCAGCTATCTATAAGTTGAGTAATTCGAGTAATGCATGTATAATTCGATAAAAAGGAAGAATTTTAAAACATCTTAATTATTAAAACACATAATTGATGACAATGTCTGTCAGTCGGTGACGTCAGAAATTCAGAATCTGGTGTTACTATAGGAACGTGACTTTGTACTTCATTTTTAAGACTATCATTTTATAGTTATAAACTTATGCATACGTTTAAAAACATAATTCGTCGTAATATATGTTATATGTAGTTAGATTTAAAAAAAAACTAATTTTATAACTTAATTACATTTCATAATTATAAATTCCTCTATATAGAATTTTATACAAATACACTGTGTTCTTTGTGTATATAATGTTCATAATATATTTCGTTATTAAAAATGTCTTTACAAAAGAAGGGGGGATAAACAGATCAATCGAGATCTTCCGACGAATTTTTTTATGCATTAATACTAAGTCGTCTTTTTAGGTTTGTTTATCTTCCAAGCTCCGATTCTGTATCTAAGCCAGATGAAAAAAAGATCCCTGCCCATCTGCAGCCAGCTCCAAAATGGTATTATCTTGGAGCCCTCGATCTCCGTCCAGTTTACCGCTATTTCTGTCACAGGAATGCCGAGAGTCTGTCCGATGTAGAGCATCTCCACGTCGAATGCCCAGCGTTCGACGTGCAGCGCCTCGAATATTGTTCTCGCCGATGTTCTCGTTAGGAGCTTGAATCCACACTGCGTATCTCTGATGCCCCTAACGCACAACAGCCAGACCAAGAAATGAAACCCGTGCATGAGAAAGAGTCGGAAGTAAGACCGTTTGGCGGTTTCTTCCTTTTCCAAATGCGCCCTCGATCCGCATATTATCGCATCGGACGACGCAGTTTTCTCGGGTTCGTTCAAGTAATCGACTGAAACAAATTCGTTAAAATTAGTGTAACGCTAATATTATAATCCATAATTTAGAACCATCAAAATTTTAATTCTTTTTGCAACTCACATCCTAAAACGTTCACCAGACTTTCGTCTAACTTTTTTAAATCGTTAAACTTGGTAGCACCGTCTGCATCTGCGAACAGTAAAGCGCTGCCTCTTGCACTCAGCATACCCTTGAAAAAAAAAAATTAAAATGTATTACAATATAAAATTGACTTAACAACAACACAAAGCTTCTCAATTCCAGAATTACTAACCAGTCTTACAGCACCACCTTTCCCTCGATTTTTCATGAGGTTTAACACTCTCAGAGCGTTGTTTTTTGTTGCGTAACGATGTGCCACCTCTGCAGTCTTATCAGTACTGCCATCACTGACTACTATCACTTCGTAAGTTAAGCCAGACTTGCTACGTTCCTCCAAATACTCCAGACATTCGTTCAACATTGGAGGCACTGTTAAACAGAAAGAAAAGTATATAAATAACACGTAAATAGCACATCTAGAGATAATACATATTCAACGACGAGTAAGTCTTACGTCTTTGTTCTTCATTGTAAGCAGGTACAATGACACTGAGATGTACGCTCCAGGGATCGTGTAGCGAAGGGAACGCTTCCCTTCTCTTTGTCCGACAGTTGTAAAAGAACTGTTCATTCTCATCCCTCGAGATTTTAGGATACCGTTCGCTTGTCATATATATTATGACACAAAACTAAAACAGACACTTCCGTAAAAAAGCGGTATAATAAAACAATTAAAATTTTCCTTTTACATTTCATACGGCTACGTAATATAGAGTTTCACGATAAAATTATTCTTCAAATTATTTAGTTGCAACATGTTATTGAAAAAGTGTGCAAAAAGATAACCTCAGCATACCAGAATTATTATGGGTATAATCAGCGACACTCCGTAACAGAATAGACATCCTAATGATAACATTTTAACACGACGATGCACTTATTAATAATTGGAAAATGAAAGCTAAAAGATATGTATTATTGGGCATATCTAATTTCTTTCTATTCCGATAGCAGAGCAACGTCACCTAAAAGTCTGTTCTTTTGCACTTTCTGCACCAGTGCAGTGTACTGCCGCTCTCGCGGATGCCGGATCCTCTCTCCGTACTCCGTAGTTTTTTATTTGAGCTCGAGGCGGGTGGACGCACCGTTTCGGCTCGATTGATTACATCATTCTCCGAGTTTGAACTCGGTAACGAGACCTGTCGGGGGTGTTTCACAATTCACTTGTGCATTGCAAGGCCAATTATACCCCTGTACAGGGGACCATTATAAGAAAAAGTAGAAAGAAAGAAAAGCAGTCCGCATTGTAAGTCCGTAGTGGCTAGGTTAGGTTAGGTAGTGCCGGTCGAAGTTATGTAATAATTCGACGTAGTGTGTATCTATAAGAAAGATTTACAGAATCCTTTTTGATTATTCTGTATGACGACGGTCGATCCCTGCAAACAACTTGCATGTAAATTGCAGAAGTGCTTAAAAGGTTTGTATAATCGAATTTAAGAGTATAGAAAAACGATTCTTTTCTAACCTCTTTTTGTTAAATCTAGAATATAGATGTACATGTATGTAAAAACCTTAAAAAACTGAATTGTAAGTATTGCAAAAAAGACAACGAATATTCAGATAAATGGAAAGATATTTTGTATTAATACATTCAATGTCATTGAATAAAATAGGGTTACCAATGTCAATTTATGCTTGATTTTTTGAATTAGCAATAATGAACAAGTGTTAATGTCGAATCAAATAATAAATCAAACAGTGAATTCGAATAAAATTGAATTAAATAATAAATGCATATTTAAATTTTTACTAAACTAAATATGAAATGATGTTTTTCTGTTTTCTTTCAGACAATGTCTATCAGCCTTCCCGTTGTCAAGAAGTGCTCGAAGAGATAAGAAAGTGTTGCATAAAAAATTCCTCCAATTCTAAAGTTTGCGACGGTATAGATACCTCGAAACCGTACGAACATAATACTGTAGATTATGTAAGTTTAACATTCTCTCTATACTCTTTATTCATATGTAGACTTTTATCTTTTATTAGTTTACATCTCGGCAATTATAGCTTTTATTATAACTGTTCAATTGTAACGTTCTTTCAGCGAAAAGTTATAAGATAAACAATGCGATACGAAGAGAGGAGGAAGATAGTGGTGCCGAAAAGAAAATTCTCGCAACGTTATCCACGAATTTTTGTTCTAGCGGGAGCAACACTTGCTATGTGTGTATTTTTTAGCAAACCTATTTATGATATATTTTTTTATAAACCGCCAAAGGATTTGGAAAAAATTAAACAGATCCCGGAAAAGTCTGGGTAAATTTGCTTCTGTGAAAGAATGGAGGCTGTAAAGAAAGCGAAGGAGAGACTGAGACAGTATCCAATCTTATTAGCCCGATGTCACGAACCGGCGTCGAAGTACGCCACCTGTGTATTAGCAAAATCGAATTTAGAGAGGAACGCTTGCGCCGTGGAGTTCAACGAATTGAAAAAATGTCTTGTTAAAGCCGCTGCGAGCAATAATACGAGATTATAAATGTGATCTTGAAGATTAGTCGATTTCTCCATTTGATTTAACGCCTTACCACGATGAGAGCGATGACTGCGACACGCGCTAAATTCGGCATCCCGTCATTTACGTCGCACTGCTTACTGGCATTTGTTCTACGATTAGTCTTGATAGCGTACGCAGATTTTCACGACGAGTACTTCGCAGTGCCGTACACGGATGTGGATTATAAGGTATTTACTGACGCCGCTAGGCACGTGGTAGAACAGAGATCACCGTTCGATCGTCATACTTACCGCTACTCGCCGTTTCTGGCCTGGCTTATGACCCCGAATGTCACATTACATAAGAATTTCGGAAAGATCTTGTTCTCCGTGGTAGATATACTGATCGCGGTCCTAATTAGAAATATTCTCGCGCGACAGAGATGTGACGAGACCGTGAGGGATCGCTGCGCGCTCCTGTGGCTTTACAATCCGTTAACATTGGTGATCTCGACGAGGGGTAACGCGGATTCATTGGCAGTTCTCTTGGTCGTGCTCACGTTAGATTTGTTACAGAGAGACAAAATTGTATTGGCCGGATTGTTACACGGGATATCCGTGCATTTTAGATTATATCCGTTGATGTTCAGTTTGCCCATGTTTCTGTCTCTATGTAAAGGTAATCGCTTTCTGCCAAATAGAGACCAGTGGAGACTCGTGCTTGGTTGTGCATTCTCGATCGTCACGTTGACAGCCACGGGTTACCGTCTGTATGGCTTTAAATTCTTGTACGAGAGTCTTATATATCATTTAGTTCGTAAGGACACGAGGCACAATTTTTCCGCGTATTTCTACATGCTCTACTTATCCGCTAATCAACCACAGAGTTTAATTCAGAAGGTCCTTACGTTTTTGCCGCAATTACTACTGTTATTAATGTCGTCATATTATTATTCGGAAAAATCCAACTTGCCGTTCGCTATGTTCGTCCAGGCGATAATCGCGGTGATGTATAATCCGGTAATAACTTCCCAGTACTTCTTCTGGTTTCTGTCTCTGTTACCTCTGTGCCTACCAAATATCGAAATGAGTCTGCGCCGGAGCGTATGGTTAGTGTGTTCTTGGCTCTTAAGCCAAGCTATTTGGCTGTTAACCGCTTATACGCTAGAATTCCAAAGTTTTAATTCCTTCGTCTTTATTTGGATATCTGGTCTTCTATTTTTTGCTGTTAATGTAAAGGTTTTAGTAGATATTATTTATCACTATAAAATATCAGACGAGTTATAATGATTCTTAATTTTATTCTTTTGCAGGAATACAAAATACTTATTTACAGATAGCTTCGTAAAGTAATAGTGGTAGATTCTGAAAAGGAATGTAGATATATTTAGTAATAATACAATAATCGTAAATCTTACTATAGTAATCTAGATTAATTGTGAGCAAGAGCATCTCTTGGATCCGAGATATTTCCTCATCGATTCGATTGTTCTAAGCTGCTAAATATCATGACAGTAATATTATTGGGTCATTTCTTGTCTTGATTGCACGTGTAAGGATATGCAAATACTTGCATTATAAATCTCTGTCACCGCGCAGTCTATTCGTGTAATTATATCCCGCGATGATATGTACTTGACACACGTATACATAAAAGAAAGACACCTGAGATGTCATGTTAAATCCACTTTTACATTATTTAAAATATATATATCTGCCAACTTTTAAATAAAGAGGAAGGGAATTATGTTGCTTATTTCTGAATATAGCTATGTTTGATTTACATAAATGTGTCGGATCATCGTTCCATCGAGACTGCTCAAAATTGCAGAAGCGTGCGCTTTTTCGGCGAAATTCTTTCGGCGACACGAAATGGCCCAATGGATACGAGTCGAAAGAAAAAGGAAAACCGAAATAGATCTTCTCTTTCATATAACTACGGGTCTTTTTACGGCGGAGATGATGATGAAGTGCAACATATAAAAATAGCATTATTTTCTTTCATTGCTTTCATTACAGTTTGCTCAACTGTGTGCTATATGAAGTAATCTATTTTATTTGTTCTCTTTCTCTCTTTCTTGAAAACGGATACACACGACTGATCTTCGTCAAACGCCTGCGCGAAACGTTTGCACGGAGATCAGTCCGGATAACATCGGGAGG
Source organism: Wasmannia auropunctata (assembly GCF_000956235.1). Taxonomy (NCBI): domain Eukaryota; kingdom Metazoa; phylum Arthropoda; class Insecta; order Hymenoptera; family Formicidae; genus Wasmannia; species Wasmannia auropunctata. The sequence continues at coordinate 605,529 of NW_012026891.1, forward strand.
GAGGGGGGAGCGAAGTTCCGGGTCACGCAGAGAATGAAAGTACAGGCCACTGCGATCGAAGCGATAAAAATTATAAATAATCTCCATCTTGGCCGCGCGGCCCGGAAGTCACCCCCTCCGCCCGGGAGAAAATGTTTTACATTATTCACAAACCGATCCACCGTCTCGTTAAGCCTTCCTTGAAAAAAAGAAAAACTCATCGATAGTATACAAAGAAATCGTACGCGATTACGTGAGATATAGAAGACTATACTTGGACGAATACGGCAACAAAAGTCTTTCCGAGGCACATACATAGAAAGTGCAAATTCATCGTCTTTCACTGCTCGCGCAAAGCCGAACACTTTGGGAAAAAAAAAAAAAACACTGGAGCGTGCCACTCAGAAATAAAGCGATTGGCGTAGCAAAATTTTTTTTATAGCAAATTAATTCTGATCGATTCAACCCGCTCCAACATTTTTTTGGAGATCGAACGAAAATCTCTCGTGGACGCGAAACGTTTCCAACATTCTTACGGAATATCTCGAATCGAAAGTAAAGTAGGTCGTAATATTTTTGTACTTACACTCTTACGGTAATATCATGCGTATGTGTCGAATAAAAAAGAAAAAAATGTGATCACGCGGCCACGATCGGATTCCCCGGGACCTCGTTACAGCGAAACGAATGAAAGAAACGTGATGTACGTTCAGCTACACTGGGATGAAGAATTATTGGCACACTGTCATATCGAAATAGATTGACCACTTTGCGTTGTAATAAAGTTCTCAGACTCACTCACGCATTAGGGAATTTTTTGCAATACCGCCGCCGCCGATTGGATATACGGTAAGCGCTCTTCGAGTGTCCCTCGCCAGCCACGTTCGGCGCGGGACAGTTACGAATTGCCATGGCAATTTTTATCTTACACTTACGCCGTTATTTACTGTACATGCAATCCGTCGAGATTAGCGTTTAATCGGGAGGGGGATTTAAAACCGGTGTAATTTCGCTCGCGCTTTACGTTCTCGATGCTCCGTCACGCTCGCGCGGAAATCGAAGTCGTCGAAGACGTACCGGTTTTCAATCCCCGACGTATATACCGAAAGCGCGCTATTGCAAAAAATTTTTCACTCGTTCTTCCCTTTCACGCTTTCAACGCGCTCTCATTCGTTCCTTTTCTCTCGTTCTCTCTCTCTCTCTCTCTCTCTCTCTCTCTCTCGCGCGCGTTTCTTTTTTAACGGAAGATCTTGTGCGAACATTGTATAATCTCTATCGGCGTCACTCGCGCCCTTTGTTTTTCTTTTTTTTTTTTTAATGCTACAGGTACATGCGAGGAATTCGGAATTCAATCTTAATTTAATCGGTAGCGGTAATTGCAATCGAGGCTCCGCGATACGAACGAGTAATGGACGAGTAATGCAAACAATTGCGACTTATCTCTTTCGCTCGTGGAAATTTCCTTTCTTGTGGTTAGTGTGCTTTTTCTGACCGATTTCGGAATAACGTAGCGTTCTTCATTTTAATTGCTCTACTTCGCGACGTATCGCGAGGTGAACAAAATGACAGCAACAGATCAACGTCGGTTACGTGTTTCCGAGTAGGTAACGTGAGAATATCGTTCCTAACGTATTAAAATGCAATCAATTGCGTCGAAATCGTATAATCAATTTGACTGATCCCTATATGAAAGATGATTATAGTACACGCACACACATGCACACATACACACACACGCGCGCGCGCGCGCGCGTACATACACACACGGAAGATACGTAACATAGACTTTTCGCAGATGGCTACTCTTTTAATTCCCCGCTTTCCCTTCCTCTAACAGTGGCGGTCGCGAGAAAGACCGCGGAAGAAATTTGATATTTTTCTTTCTCTTTTCGGCAAAAGGATCTCTGTTGTCGCTGAAATAAACACGTTTCTCCCGGCAATTGAGCGAAAGTGATCATTCCGAATCGGGATTCACGGCTCGCACTTTCAAAAACTCGATCGGCTGCATCCGGCCGCCGCGAAACACATGATGTCGATGTCGAATGACGACGTCGTCTTTTTTTCTTCTTTTTCCCCGATTGATTCGCGTAGACGTACGTTACGTTCCATATACGTTCCGAGAAAAAGCTTAACATCGAGAAAAATATGGGGGGTATATATTATCTTCTATGTGTGTCGTTCAGTCGAATTTGAAATAGATTATATTCGTGTAATCCGTCGCCACGTTACGCAGCTCGCGGTAGTACGCGAAGAGAGCGCTCATTCTCTAAAAAGTTACTTTCCCATTCACGAATCTCTTAGCCGACTCGGCCCTTTTTAATACTCGCGATTTATTAAGACAGGGCAAAGTCGGACGCATTACCGTAGAAGGGCATACCTCGCCGTATTTTTTGATGTCCGGTCCGTTTCTTTTAACTCTTCAACGTCGCAGCATTTACTGATTTCATTTGCATTTTAATTAATTTGATCCTCTCGGCGTCTGGCATATTCATGCTAGTCGTAGCGCATAACTTTGGAGCCTACTAAAAGAGCTATGAAATTTATATACCTTACATTTTATGCAGTAGTCAGGAGTCTGGAATTTCGTACGTAAATCGCGAAATTATGAGACCTCGGCGTTAAAGGATTGCTGGTATTAAACAGATTACGGATATAACAATTTGCAAACCGTTAATAGACTGGATTCGCGCCGTCTTTATCTCTCAAACGTTATAGAAAAGTGAAGTTACCGTTAATAGACACAAATATAGGTAAATAAAATTTTACGAAAGTATCGTATTGGGATCGATGGAATTTCCAATATATATATGATGTATGCCGCTCTAAGGTATCCTTCCGATAGAACTATTTACAGTTTCACAGCTTTCGACGTAATTCGTAATTCGTGCTCTACGATCGCACGAAACGCGGCTGTGACGGTGAAGGACGAATAAAAACGACCGAGCCGGCGGATAAACTTTGCGTAATAGTAGTAATAGGCCATAATCCCTAATCGTAAAGTATGAAAAGTATCAACAAATTTGAAAAATCCACCCCCTTAGGCAATTAACGTCTTTCGTTTACGCGAACGTTTATCGCTCGCGCGTACGTTCGTTAAAGGGATCGTGTGTGACTCTGTGCGTCTCTTAGATTGCCTAGGAAATTTGACTTTACAACAACGCGATCGCGCCATCGCGCTATCCCCTCCCACCCTCCCCCCCGGCGTTCCTTGACTAAAGGCGAAGAAATTGATATAATTCAATTAATAATTGACAGATAACCAATTAATACGTATAGGATGGTCCTACATGGCAGAAAAGGCGTAAACTCCTAAGATTCAAACGACATAAACTTTTTTCTAATTTTAACATCGCCACACGGACCATCCAGTACATTGATTGTAGTTACTTCTCGCGTGTATACCTCTTTAATCTACGTTTTTTCTCTTTTTTTTTCTCTTTATAATAGAAATCGTATGTAACTTCTGTATGTATAACTTCTCGCACCGAATGCACCCGCGATGAGGTGCCACGGATGTGATCTCTCCCTTTTTCTTTCGTTTTTCTTTTCTTTGCCTCCTCCCGTCGTCCGTGCATTCGGCATTCGAGAGAGTACCACTTGCAAGCACGATACTTATATATGCATTATTCACCATTCCGCGCGCGCACGAGTGCCGTCGTGCGCGCGCCCCCCGAACTGAAGATCCTTCCGAAATCTTAAATAGTTAACAATAACATCGGCGTGAACATTGTACAGAATGATCGAATGATGCACGAGAAGCGAAAACCCCAGATGGATGATTCCGCGATAATAATCCATGTCAACGGCCTGCATCGATGATACGACAACGCGTCGACGAAACCGCAATTAACTGTCATTCACGCGAAGTTAAAAAAAAAGTTTCCTTACCGTACAAGACCTACGTCGTGCGACGGCGGTCTTAATTAAGGTGTACCGCGCGCTACTTTCCTACTTGTTCTCAAGTAGGAAAGCCGAAAGTTTGTGTTGCCGACATGCAAGAAAAAGGATAAAAAAAAGAAACAAACAACGTTAATCCGATATAACGGGGCAATTTCAATTAATAATACAGCGTAAAGGTTTAATACCGGGTTGCCGTGCTTCTACGTGGACGACAGTTAAAAAAAGGATGTTAGTACATTCGGTGCGTTAATATTAAATTAAAGCCTTCGTTAAAGCCTTGCCTACGTCGTGACTTCGACGACGCGTTTTCGCTTCGAGAGGAAAAAGTCGCGGTCAACGTCAGGAAATGAGCCGGATATATAATTTTTCGTCCGATCTGCGAAACAGGTCTTTCGCAGGTGAGAGAGAGAGACGCGGCTGATGTCCTTTCCGTATAAACCGGGACTCTGTTCCCTTGAGAGCGCGAAACATTCGTCACGAGGCGCCTCTCATAAAGTGAAGTATGTATGCACATAGTGGTTTCACAGTTACAAAACTAACTAAATCTTACGAGATACGGTGAGCAATAATTCGAGATATGTACAGAAGTGTTATGTTACAGACGTTACGATATAAAGATAATCTTCCTGACGACGCGAACGCGTGTGCGCGTTCGCGTTCGTCGGAATTTTCAGCTCCTCAACGTGCGACGATCGGTATCGTTTAATAATAATTTCGCCCTTTCCCGCCCCTCCGCCCCTCGACGTTAAAACACGAAATCGCCGAGGGTCTTCCTCTCGCGCAGATTTAATCGTTAATCCCGACGGCGCGGGATACGCGCGTACGGCCCAATCTGTAGTGTGCAGCCTTCGATTTTTGAAATTGTCTTAATAATTGATAGGCTACCCTGTTTCGTTATCATTATGGTATCCCCTATGCCCGCCCTACACAACACGCGACGTAATTTTTTTTTCAGGATACGTTTTTCTCGGTCGCACTATATTAAACTTCAGGATCGCTCGCGCCGTCGATCGTTCCCGAGTACCAGCGGATCTGGAGGGTGATTCGGTAAGTCTGTTTTTTTTTCCGAGCGACTTTAAACTTAGAAATGTCGTGAGAGATTTAATGTTATCGAACCTGAAAATCAAATTCACTTGGATATTTCAATCCTGCTTGCGGAACCGTGTCTCTTAAATCGCACATATCACCCATTTTGAGGAATATTATAAAAGAGTTAGTTAAATTACAATGGCGTCAGAATTTAGAAGAATAAATTTAACTCTGTTCCTTGAATTCGCGTCTTCTGATCCTCGGTAACGAACCACGGCGTGTCGTAATGAAAAGGACATATGTTATGGAAAAGATGACAATGTAATGCATTACGAGAGAGTAAAATTAGGCGCGGATCTACATTTGCGCGCGCCTTCGTCATTTTCTTTTTGAAAAAAAAAAAAAAATACGCGACGAAACCGCGGACGCCGAGGGCATCGCGCCGTTTCGTATATTTCCCCTTACGTTTTCCCCGTACGTATATAGTAATCATTTAATCAATAGTTATTTACATGAAGCCGTCCTATCCCGCGCGAACGAGCTTATTTCAAATAGAATTCGCTTTCACGATAGTGCCATCAAACTATATGTAGGCCCTATGCTCATATTGACAACAGGTGTATAATATATTTATGTATGTATATACCTAATGATTTTTCGCTATCTATCTTACAAATGCGAACAACCCCGCAAAAACACGCGGCGCCGATTTTATCCCTTCGCGCGGACCCGCGCATTGCACACTATAATATTACCTGTCCGTCGCACGTGGAACTTGAGGCCGGAGGAGAACGCGAAGCCACGCAAACTTTTGTCGCGATCCGTCGTCGGTCGCTACGTAAGCCACACGTGGCCGTCGCGGCGTCGTCGTTAATCCTTAACGTGCGCCCTTAAGTCCGCGGATGTTGCGCGAGCACATCTCTTATAAGCTAAAAATCTCATTATTTTTTTTCCCTACAAATACAAAAAGGCAGCGCGACACAGTGAACGTCGGAGTGGCAGCCGAGACGGTCTCGTTTACGGTGAATTGACGCTTGACGTTCGGGTTCAACGGCGTTACGGCGCTGTAACGTGAACCCCGAAACATTTCGAGTATTTTATTGAAGAAACTGTTAATACAGGAAAGTAAGTTTCGTAATTTTGGTGGAAATAAAAATCTCCGAACTTCAATATTTTATTTTTATAACGAAACTTCATAAAATATTACTTAAAAATTAAGAAATTATAGATATGAAGTACTTATAGAAATTTGAGAAATATATTATTATAAATAATAACTGAGATCGCGTCGAGAGAAGATGTGAAATGGGTATAGCTATAGAAAAGCTATAGAAAAATTAATAACTACTCCCGTTGTCACAGTCTTGCTAATAAGGGCAGTGTCAGGTAGAATCGTCGCGCTGTAAATGTCAAGCGTAAACCCAAGCCTCGGCTCACGAATCACCGGGAAAGCGGCTTCCGCGATAAAACTTCCAGCCCTCGTGGAGGGCCCTCGAGGTTTCGCGAAAATGAACCGCATCGTCGATCACCGACCGACGTGTCTCCCGGTATTTCGGCCACCACCGCGACAGCAACAATTCGCGACGTGATTCGTTTCGGACCTTTCGTCTCCCGTCGCTTTCCGCTCGAGCGAGTCTTATTAAACGCTTATTATATAGAAGATCTAAAGTACGTCAATAGAAGATTGTCGATACCGAGTGGTCTGTTTTCGCCACCGACCGAAGTGAGTACCTTCGATCCACGAACCCAACCAACATCGTCCCTCCTCCCTCCTCCCCTTCGCTGTACCCCTTACGTACTCACGAGCATCCTCCGAGCGCACTACTCACGGGGCGCGCTCTTCGTCGTCCTAAATCTAATCTTATTGACCCAAAAGGAGAGTACGTCCGTTCCCTTCGATATCGGCGTCCCTTTCGCACCGGTCGTCTCTTCAGCGTGCTCACCATCGCGCAGCGAGATAGTTTGATTTCGATTGATGCAGTTTCCCAGCGCAAGCGTATCATTAACGCGAACGAGTCGCTCGTTGACGACGTTTTCACGACGTCGATATCTTCCCTCCTTCGCGAGAGAGTCTCCGGTTCATCTCGATTCTCGTCAAGTGTCCCACGTTCCTTCGCAACCCTCTTGTCGAGATCGACGAATCTCGTCGGCACAAAGCGCCCGGCACTAAACGACGGTGGAGGATGTCCCTCGGTCGTTGCTCGACGAAGCCCCAGGCAGACTCCACGCACCGTACGTTTCCCGCGCCTTCCAACCGACACTTTCGGGAATGTATTTCATCTCTTGGTAAGTGGCCGCAGGTATTCCATCCCGAACGCGTCCAGGAACTGGCCTCAGAATGTCGACTGTGCTCTGCGCCGTTCCTCCGTAATCCCGTCTCTTTGTCAATAATCTCGTTGTAACGTCCGGTTGCGTTTTCCTCAGAGTTAGATCCGATTCCCACGGACTGCTCGAGGACCTGGACCAAGTTCGAGACGCGTCCATCGAATCCTCGCGTCCATCTCGAAAATGATGATGATGATGATAACGATGATGCCAGACTCTCTCGTTGATTCGCTTACCGATCTCGTACTGAACGTCCGCGTGACGCTGTCGCACGAGCTCCTGATGATCTCTGCTGGCCCTTTGCAACTGCCGAAGCACCAGTTCGATATATTTGAGCGCCTCGCCATTCTTGGCCATTCGTTGTGCTCGGTCCGTGACCCCGACTTGACCCCAGTTGCCCTGCGACCTTCGTCCTATAAGCCGCTCGCATTCCGCTCTATAGCGTTCCGTGTCGTGAGCGTGCAGGCGGGTCCCGTCGTAATGGCATTGACTTTGTTCCGATACATCAACGAGACGTCGTGCGTCGCGCGTTGTCGATCTCAGCGTCGCCGGGCGTGGACCGAGCAGATAGCGGGACGTCTCGAGGGCACGGCCGAGTTCGAAGGTGGTTTCAGTTAGGCCCGAGTATCGACGGTTCTAATTCGGATAGATCCCCTGGCCTCATACGTGCGTCGCTAACGTGCCCACCGCGGATGTGCGCTTCACCGTCGCCATGGCCCCGTTTGGGCCGCCGGTGATGTAATGCGCTGACAGCGGGGCCTGCAAAACAAAAAGAAACGCGGGATCCTGAGTCACGTTATCGAGAATTATTTAACTTCCACGCCGTTAAATTCTACAGATACTACTTTGCTTTTAACCGTGGTGTATTTTCGTCGTTAAATTTAAAAAAGTGCATAGCTCTTTTTAGATATTTATTTTAAACCTCTTTTGCATCGAAAAGGGTACTTGTTAATTTAAGAAATGTATTATATATACATAGACGTGCCTCCGTAGAGCGAGCTGAATCGCTTGGTATGTTTATTTAACGAAAAAAAAAGAACCAATTACAGATTCTATAGATTCTGATTTTCTACGAAAATTATATTAATTATTGGAGAGGATTATAAATAACATATACACACGTATATAATTTTTTTTCTTTTCTTCGAAAATCTTGCATGCTTATTTTTATATTTATGAAAAATTGAAGTTCATCATTAATATATTTTTGTGATACGTAACACATATTTAATTACACGAACTCCATAGAAACATAAAACAGATATTCCAGCTAATGTTCCCATCTATATCCATTAAACTATAAAGCCTCAAATAGTGCAAAGATTGAATTATACAGTATGAAAACATCCAGCGAGTAATATGTGAGCGGAAAAGTGGTAAAAGCCATATTTTTTCTCATTTCGGGGAAATAAAAGGATTTGTGAAACTGCGTAATATGAATTTCAGCTACGTTATTATGGTATTTTTTTATGGTCCTAAAAAAAAAATTGAAAATTTTACGTTTTCGTCATAGCAACTAAGTATTATACTTTTTCAAATGCGTGACATTATTACTGGTTTATACTATTATTTCGCTCGATAACTCGTATTACTATACGTCCATTTCTCACTCTATTCGTTTATTTCGACTACAAATATATGTATATAATTAGCATGCCTGATTAAGTTGGAATGTAAGTGAGACATAATAAATCGTTATTGCGAATTTTGTCAGCTGACAAAAGAGATTAATAAACGATGGAAATAAACGATTGAAAAAGATAAGAAATAAATCAATTTAATTCTCCATCGTAATCCATGCGTATCCGTGTAATTACCAAAACCCGCATATTTACATTGCGTCCCTTAATACCGCGCTTATATACATTCCAAAGATTAAATCTGGACCGTCGATGAAACTCAACTGTGCTCGAAACACAACTTACCTGATTATCAGATCTCTCTTTTTTTACCTTTTTTTTCGAGCGCGAAGCTTTTATTTTGCGTCTTATACACGCGAAGGCATGCGATGCAGAGAGAACCAGGCAAAAACAATTTACAGGGAGAAATTTACGTACGTCGGGGAATTGGAATGGGGCCGTACGGGAAAGGATTAGCGTTGCAAAATGAAAGTAGCGCGCGCGCAGTTGCAATGGCTTTGCAATATTGACAGTCTGCTCCCGATCTACCCCAAGTTGCACGAAGCGCCGCGGCACTCCGGCGCGCGGCGTCGGCGTAACTACGTTTAGGAATTTGACATACATTTCACTATTGTACCAACCTGCGGGCCAGCGCCGTTCAAGGTATTCAAGCTATTCATTCTCATTGCCTGCGTGTACGGCGGCGGTGCCGGCGTGACTCCCGGCACGGCTGTGTGCGGCGCGTGTCGGAGCTGCTCGGCCGCTGACATTCTGTATTCGTTTGCAAGAAAGAAATGCAGAGCGTTAGTGACGGGAAATCGGGCTTTTTCCCCCGCGTCAGAATTTAAATCGCGGAAAGAGAAGAGAGCGAGAGAAAACCGGGCGTGCAAACAACGGTAACTGAATACGACTCGCGGCGAACTCGTCGCGGTTTCGTTCATGCACCAGGCGTTACGAGTGCGTCAACGTTTTTCCCTTTTACAAGCGCCAAAATGCAACGTAAAATATATTCTCATGTATGTACTCGTTGTATCGTTAAATTAATTATTAAAAAATTGATATTTGACACTTCGTAAAATTAAGCAATAAGAAAGGTTTGTTCGCAAAGTGTGATATGATGATTCAACTGTAACTGTAAATCATACTGCGCTCTCTTTCTCTTTCTCACGACATTGTCTAGCTTATCTTTACTAAAAAATAACACACATAATTATCTAGATATTTTTCAAAAGTGCTCGCCAAAGTATATCTAATGTTAAAATATTTATGACGTCTTAGAAATTGATTGTACGTAAAAGAGATCGGATTAAATGATTAAAACTGAATCACTTCGAGAAAGTAGTACATCTCAAGGTTTCGTCAGTCATGTTGCAAAGCGTTTCTCTAAGACGACTCTTCCTCTTTCGGAAAAGGAAGATTTCGGGGGATCTCGACGCGCTGACAGTTCTCGGGCAATTTTTATTCCACAACTGCCTTATAACCGCGGACCTGAACTGAAACCGTAACGAAATTCACTCCTCGTTTCGGTCCTCGAACCGAAAGAGTCGCCTCGTTCTCTCGTACTCGTATACTTGAGCCCGGCTCGGGAGGAGTCTTGGATTCTGGGTCCGAATTGAAACAAAACACGTGAGGTTGTTGCTGTTTGCATTCTTGGTGGAAGAAGGTAAACAGAAGGAAGGGAAGGCACGTATGAGCCAGATGCGCGGACGGCTAGGCGTGGACTCCCGTATGTAGAGACACAGTATAGCGGGACGCTTCGATCTTCCTTCGAGGTCATCTTCCGCTGGGAGAGTATAAAATTTTGAAAGGAGGACCGCGCGCTGAACGCAACGAAACAGGAATTTTAAGAGCTCCTCGGGAAAAACAGCACAAATGCAATGTGCAGTCGCAAACGGAATTTACGCGAAACCTTGAATAGAATTTGCGCGCGCTCTATTTTTCTGAGGAATTCTCCCTTCTCCCTCGTTTCTCGGTTGATTTTTTAATCATCGCGCTTCCGTAATACTTTTAAGGCTCGAGCGAGTGCATCTCCCGGAACTCGCGCGAGATGCAACCGCGCCTCGCTCTCATATCTAATTTAGCCGTTCGCGACGAGCGCATTCCCGGCACGTACGACGTGAGATTCTCGCGCACGGGGATGACAAGCGTTGCGCGACGTATACGTAAACGGAACGTGATGCCGCCTAAGGTATCCGCGGCCGATCAATGACACGAGCCAATTATAATTAGTCCGAGGCATCCGCGCGAGCGAAGCTGCGAGGCTCTCATGACTATGTTGACACTCTCAGAAATTTTGGAACTTCGATCGAGCGCGAACGAAGGGTTATTTCCTCGGCTTACATGGAAGACGAATTACATTACATTAAAATTACACCGGGACTGTCACTGCAGATTATCTCGCGCATTTGGAGGCGATAATTTTTCGAGAAATTAATTAGGAGGACTCTTCAATTTATTGAGATTAGATCTTAAGTAAGTAAAATAATAAATGTTAATTTTCTTTCTGGTTGTCGTAAACAAGCGACAGAGAGATATTGTCTTACCTGAGATAAGGATTGCCATACGTCGCGGAAAATCGCGGATCGATCGGCGTTGTCTGCGGAGTCGAGCTGCCCAGGTTGGCCGAGCTGAGTCCGATTTTTTTCGATGACAGGATACCGCTAGAGGATATCCTGCTCAAGGACTCTCGCGACGCGCCCATGCTCTGCGTCGTTGGTGGCATGTAATCGCGAGTGTAGTCAACGTATGGCACGTAACCGTTGTTGTTACTACCATCCTGCAGAAACAGAACAAACGCCACGTCTTACTTTTAAAATAGCATAGACACGACACAAATTACGACGAATATCTCTATGTAAATGTCTATTTACAAAATCTATTCTCAGATAAATCGATCTTTTTCCTCCGCATTTATTCATGTCTGACAATCGTTAAAGTATCGAGTACCGTATTTCAAATCCACTTACGTTATTCTTCGGCGGGAAGGAAGGCTCAGTATAATCGGCGCTGTAACGATAACCGGATAATGGATTCGGCACTGGTCCAGCAAGCGCCAAGGCGTTTACTCCTCTGGTACTTCCTTCGCCTTCACTGTCAAGGGCCGTGACACTTTCCGCGTTGCTGACACTGGAACCCGCTCGGATGTCCGCTTTGACATCCGAGAGGTTGCTGCTTCTATCGCTTTCTCTGTATCGATCGGCGTTAGAATCGGTCTCCTCTGTACGAATCAGGAAAAAAAAAAAGATCGATGCACAAACGTTTTAAAAAGCTTAAGTTTCCACAAAAACGTAAAATTAACTTTAATCTTGATTTAATTTGTTTGCGATCTCTGTAATCTGTTTGTCTCTTTCTAATTCTCAGATTAGAAAAAATAAAACAAGTTGAACTTTAGTTAAATCGCGTTAACTGTGAATTGTGAAACTGGGCCTAAAAGTCTCGTATTAATATAACGTTCGTTACTTTGGAGCAACATTTCTCTTGCAACATTTTCTATGAGATATTTTGTACGTATATTCGTATTGACGTTATAATTACTTACGCATATCGGTCTCTTGAGTCTGCGCCGTTCGTGGCCGTGGCTGCTTAATACGATCGCGACATTGTAGAATGAGTATGACTATTATGCCAATCAGGATCACACAGACAACCAGTCCGGCGATGATCAAGATCAGTTGCCAATCGACTGGAATCAACGCTAAGCGTCATGCCTGGTTAAAATCTCGTTTGCCAGATGAAGTGTGAGGCGCGCTATTAATATACGCATTCACCACTTAAAAAGTGGCACGAGTCAACAACATACAAATTCCAGAGCCATCTCTCCCTCTTGAATAACAGTAATGTATATCCGCGTGCATCTTGCCATACTTTTGCAGATGAAGCATAAGCTTGTTTTTATGATTTGCTCTCATAAATTTAAGACTCGTGTTTTTCAACTCGCTCGTACCACTTTTTACGGGAAATGCTCCTCTATACACCTAAGGTTTCCTTTTCTAGAATTATCATCAAGTCGCGTTAACCTAACGGTAATTTATACATTATCGTGGGTTATTTATTGATGACTCGAACAGCTTATAACGTTTGATACCTATACATTAACAGTCACTTATCGAAGGCAATTATTTGATCATGAGTGGCGATTAAATTATATATCCTCTCTTTTGATGTTTCTTATAAATAAAAATTTCTTATAAATATATAGCTTGTAATATAAAAATTAGAAACTTATAAATGTATATAAAAATTTGTAATTTTTGTATTGCAAGCTATATATTTATAAGAAACATTAAAAGAGAGAACATATTAAGAAACGAATAACAATTAATGATTTTGCCTCGCGTCTTTGTTTTGACAGAAAAAAAGGGAAAGCACAACGCGTAATGTTGTGCCTATATGTAAAGCGCGACGCCCGTATATACCTATCTCAAACTCGTCCGATTCGATTTCTTACTATAATCCTTTATGCAAGTAATTTTAACAATATTTATATATAATATTTCAGCACTTTTTGAGATGCGTATTAATCCCCGTCTTAAAAAATGTACCTACATATAAGAATTTGTAATTTTTATATTGCAAGCTATATATATTTATAAGAAACATTAAAAGAGGGGACATTAAGAAGCGAATAACAATTAATGATTTTTCTTCGCGTCTTTGTCCCGACGATAAAAGGGAAAGCACAACGCGCAACGTTGTGCCCATGTAAGGCACGTCGTCCGTCGCGGCGAAGTGTTAATATCCTTTCGGCATTTTAGCAAAACACCGCGTCGCATGAAATTAGCCGCGATGACGTGTCGAATTTCACTAATCACCGACCGGTACGTGATAGTGCACGTGCCCCCCCCATCCCCCGATGCATGTCGAATCGCGATCGGCGCGATTATAGTATGCTTGCATCTTTTTACCCGTCCGTCCCGTTGAGGTAAGCTCGGCGTAGAAATTACGAGTAGGTATCGCCGATGGTCGGGCCGAGCAAATGAGCTGAAAATCATTCGTTATTTGATCTGTGCGGTTGCGATGAACAAGTCTCTCGCAATCGGCGTTCGTCCGCGCCTGGCGAAGTTACGGTCACGTGATCAAATTTCCCTAATCGCCTAGGACGGCAGTACAAGCAGTACGCGTCGCGCGTCTCGCGGTGCATGTCGAATCGCAATTGCCGCGCGTCTCCACCCATCCCCAGGTGAGCCTCGCGTACACGGAGAGAATTTTATTTTGAAAATCATGTTGATCGTAAGACAACATGGTATTTCGACGATTTTCATGTGATTTTCACTATATTTTTTTAGTATATACTACAACAAATTTATTGTAGTGCGCAGTAAGATTTATTGTAGTGTACAATAAAATTTGTCGAAATACCGCATGTTGTCCCACGATTAACATGATTTTCAGAATTTTAAAAGGAAATTCTCTCCGTGTAGAAACGAGTGTCGAGGGTATCGAATCCGGCGACGGACGATCGTCTCGGTGTATCAATTGACTCGCGCGACCGCGCGATTAACCGCGTCTCTCGGGTCTCGAAATCGGCGTCCGTCCCGTTGGGAATCTTTTCGAGACGCGCGAAGTTGCTGCCCGTGCCGTGCGTCGCGTTACCGAATTTGCCCGAATCGCCTACAATAAAAAAAGTACGGCAGTATACGTTTCACGCGCTTTCCCGAATCGCGATCGTCGTGCGTTCTCGCGTCCCTTTATCCGTCTCAGGTAAATCTCGCGTATAAAATGAGAATCGAGAATAATGAATCTGGCGATGGGCGATCGTTTTGGCATATTAATTGGACCGGGCGATCACGATTCGTACGTCTGTCGAGCCCCGAAATTGGCGGCCGCTCCCCCATCAGCTATTTTTCCACGAAATTGGCCGCGGTCGCGCTACCGAATTCTCTAATTACCTACAGGATGGCAGTACGTGTCGTTCGTGCCGCTCCCCGTTGCATGACGGGAGCGCGGGGGCCATTCTTGTCGCGCGTGCTCGGCGTCTTCGCGAGTCCTTTGATCGGTTCCAAATACATTCCGCACATACGAGTGTCGGAGGATATCGAATCGTATCTCGGTGTTAATTGGCCCGCACGATCGCGATTAATACGTCCCTCGGAGCTTCGAAATCGCGGCGGCCGTCCCGGTCGGGAATTTTTTTTCGAAACGCGCGAAGTCGCGGTCGCGTAATCGAGTTTCGCTAACAGCCCGTCGAATCGGTCGGATACGTGTTGCACGCGAGTGACGCGAGTCGTGATACGGGCAGGATTAGGCAGGATTCGCCGCGGGATCTGTGCATTTCTCGTATTTCGCTATCGTCCCGCGGTCCGGCGAGCGTCGCGAGTAACATTCGAAGCATCCGGAGTATCGAGAAGCATCGAAGGAGGCATCGACGAAGCACCGCCATGGATTCGACAGAGACGAACGATCCCGCTTCGTCTAGAATATTTGGATGACGGTTAGTTTTAGTTTTAGATCGATCAGTTTTTAGTAGTAAGACTGTTCAGTTCGACTGTTGTTTCGCTCCGTCGTGATCGATAACGAAAGAATTCGTTTCCTAATATATACATATATGCGCATATTATATCGGCGAGTGTAATCTGTTACACGTATAATATTCTCGAGGGAGGCTGCGATCGTGAGTATACAATAAAAGCACGAATGTACGTAAATTATACTGCGTGTGTACAAATGACGAAGCCTGCCATCTAGGCTACTCCGAAGACCTAGAACAATGAGCGAAAGGGCGACTACCATTCATCTATGTTATCATCGTGTAAAAATCAGCTTTTGATACTTCACATGCAGAATAGCATGATATGATGCATGCTGCGAACAGGGGGGGGGGAGGGGGGAGAAGAATGCGATCTAATGCAATTTTTTTATAGTTATAGTTAAAAATCGTGAATTCTTATCTTTTCATCTTTTTTTTTCATATTCTGTTTACGAATTAACATTAAGTTGGAACGAAAGCGCCAAGAAAACAAAAAGAAAGACTCGTAGACCTTAGAATAATTCGCGATTATCAAATGGAGTAATTTTTAAAGTCTTAGCGATGTGCTGTGAACTTTAACTTTAATCAAATCAATACACGATTATTAAATAATTTTTGAGATAGGTATAAAAAGGATTTTGTTGTAAAGAATTAAGGGGTCTCACCACTCTTGAGGCTCTAAATGATACCTATAAGTTTGGGATTTTTTCTAAACAGTAAACAGATAATTTTATTAAAAAATTATTTTAAGGATTGTTATACATATATAATAAATTGGAAAAAAAAAATATTTTTTTAATGTTTAAAATGGTGGTACACTGGCTTAACTTGCCGAATGCCTTTTTTTTTAATCTTGAAATCGGTGTACAAGATTGCAGGCACACAGTTTGAACAAAATACAAAGAATTTTCATTATCTACATATTAAAATCTATGGAAGTTACGAAAAATGTGTAGGTATTTTTTGCCAGTACAAATGTTTCTTAAAACAGCTGTCATTTCGAGAAAAATCCCTACGTACTTCCAAAGTTTTTAATATGTAGATAATGAAAATTTTTTGTGTTTTGTACAAAGTCAAACCGTGTACCTGGAATCCTGTACACCGATAGAAAAAAACGGATTTCGCAAGTGCAGGCCAGTGCACCGCCATTTTGGACATAGGAAAAATAAAAAAATATTTTTTTGGTTTTTTATATATGTACAATAATGTCTTTTAAACAGATTTTAAATAAAGTTATCTATTTACCGTAAAAAAAAAATCCGAAATTTAAAGTATCATTTTAAAATCTCATGGGTGGTGTAACCCTTCAATAAAAAAATTCTATTTTTAAAAATTATTATAATATAATTAGCAAGACAATTACTTTCGTTTTTATGCTCAAAAAATATTCATTTTATTTGTACAATAAAAACGCATTTCTCTTCGTTCCCGGGTAGGCTTTAATGCGGAATGTCAAATATCAAACTTACTGTGTGCTGTCAGTTTGATGATGACGGAATCCGTGCCGAAGCTGTTCGTAACCGTGCAATTGTAATCCCCGAAGTACGTCGATATGGGATCCAGTAGGGTGACAGTGCTGACTACCCTCTCGGCCGCGTATTCCTCTTGCACGTAGAACGGCGTATTGTTCGACGTGAAATTGAGCTCGCGACCGGCGAAGCTCCACACCACCGATTCCGCTTTTGGCACGGATATCGCGGTGCACTTAACCTGGGAAGCAAATCGGGGGAAAAAACGCCGGTGGAATAAAAAAATTGCGGTTAAGCGCGAGTACCTCCTCCCCATCCTGCGTCGCCGCGCCCTCCCTTCGGTCTTTCACTCCCCCCCGTCATTCGGGCGACCCGCGCTTTCCCTCTCCCTTCGGTTTCTCCTCTAAAAGTGTTTCAAGCATCGGCAGAGAGAAAAATGTGGGAATGTGGCGTCGCGCGATCACATCGCGAACCCCTGTGTCAGCGCGTGGATACGTACATAGAATGTTGGCGAAACGCTTGGACGAGCTTTGGGTGGCAGTTTCATCTGAGTCGAAACACGAGACAAAAATTCGTATCGACACACGTCCGCGAACGTCCACACCTTTTTCAACGGAGATTCAAATTTATTACTCTAGTTACTATAGAATAATAATTAACATAAGATAATACTTTGATCTAAAACTCGTCTCATTAAAATTACGTCAATTTGAATCTCCGTTGAAAAAGGTGTGAGACGCTCGCAAAAACGCAGTTACAAAAAACGCAGTTTCAAAAACGCGTTACAAAAACGCAGTCGTTTCCGGACAGACCTTAACGCGGACTTCTCTTCTCATTTTGACGCGAAAACGTTTATTCGAGACTACATAGAATACGTCAACACCGTCGTACGTTGACCGCCTTGCAGATTCTCAAGCGTATTTTCACGTCGCGGATGAAGCTAAATTATCCAGAGTAATTTATACTGAGTGCTTCCTGATAACTGCCGTCCCCGGCTTAAAAGATCTTTCCGGTAGGAGGGGGGGGGAGGGTGCTTCCGTGCAATAATAATTCATGATACCTACACACGCGGCCGTGCGCGCGCGGGACGCCCGGCGCGGCGCGACGGGGCACTCAAGAAAATTACGCGCGGGTCGCGCGCACCGCGTTTTCTTTGCGTCCGACAGTCGCGCTGTACATGATACTTAACGACCGATCGCGGGTCAAAGAACGTACGTATCGCGCCCCATGGAATACGTATATATTGTATATACGTGTATATATATATATACGCACCTTGACCACTCCTTCGTCAGGTACGTACTGGATCCTTTGCGACACTATGCTCGGCGGCGCGCGAATGTAGATGTTGGCATGGCCGGTTAATTCTGGAAAGCCGGGCACACGGGCCTTGCAGTAGTAACGGCCGGCGGTGTCGGGGCTCACAAAGACGCTTATGTTCGGGCTGGTGGCGACCGTTCGCTCTGAATCCTCGTGGTACCACAGAATCTCCGGCGTCGGATTCCCGTCTACGTCGCACTGCAGGATCTCTGTCGCGCCGTAATGCGTTTCCACGGAGAGCGGCGGATGTCGAAACTGCGGGCCGTCTGTAGAAATTCAATTTTAACCCCCCCTTGGGTCAGCGCGAAAATGAACTCGCGGGGAAGGAAGAGAGAGAGAGAGAGAGAGAGAGAGAGAGAAAAAAAATGTTACTTCCTTACTGCCGCCGTGCCGCGCGTCTATTCCGGCGACGGCGGCGGCTTATTTCGAGAGCGCGTTTCCGCGGCGCTCTATATTTTATATCGTTACCGCGATTGCTCCTTTAACACGCCTGTAAGGTACCGGCTTTACTGTAAAACGAAATTCTCTCTTAGCCGTGGATTCGGGTGGCGCGGGCGCGCGTGCGGAACGCGCGCTGCGCTCTATTTTATACCTTTGCGCGATTGTATTTTCAGACCGCTGCGTTGAAGTGGTATCATTTTTTTCCACACCAAATGAACGTTGGAATTCTCGAATTCTCGCGTGATCACGAAATTTTAAGCGCCGAAACGAAAATTCACGTTGAAATCTTACACGCGTGATAGTTTCTAAGAAACTA
Source organism: Wasmannia auropunctata (assembly GCF_000956235.1). NCBI lineage: Eukaryota > Metazoa > Arthropoda > Insecta > Hymenoptera > Formicidae > Wasmannia > Wasmannia auropunctata. The sequence continues at coordinate 624,393 of NW_012026891.1, forward strand.
TATTGACCTTAGCTGTTATTATCTCATGCTAAATTGAAAATTAAATTTTTCGCTTACATCTTATATCCAGGGTTTGGCTCTCCTCGCTTTTGCCGACTTCGTTCGAAACTTCGCACTTTACAGTCGCGTCGTGCAGCTCGCGGGTGGCGTTGTGAATAATCATCTCCGTGGTGTAGTCCCCGATCACCTTTTTCTTGTTGATAAACCACCTGGAAAGGAAAAGCGAAATAAATCATTTAAAGAGGACGGTATAAAATAGCGCCTTCCCTTTACCCTCCGTAACAATTTGATCATTGGCAGGTATAATAAGTCGACGAGCAAGTTAAAACTCCCAAGTTAATTAAAAGCAAAACAATCTTTATTTATTTATATCCTTAAATTTAATTTCGATTGCTCTCTTAATATTAAAAAAAAAAGATTAATTTCTCAACCTTTACAGTGTAGAGGGAAGTCGATTTTAAATTGATCAAGCAGCACACTTGTAAATTCGGTTTGGTGACATTTTGTACATGTGCTTTATGACGTTTTCTTACCGCGAAGGGTACTCTTGCCACTCGACTTTTGCCAACTGAGGCGTCCTCACGAAGGATCTGAACGATTTATCTCGAGCATCGTTTGGCCGCACAATCGTGGAAAAGAGCCTTGGCGTCGTCGTTTCGAATGGTAATAAACGGGAGAGGGCAGGCTGCGCTTTTCACAGCGACGGAACGGCCTCCGCGCGTACAATCAGCGAGAAGGAGAGCGAGTAAAGGGTGGGAGAGAGATAGAGAAGCCGAATCGAACTGGAACGACGACTTACCGAGCTCGTGTGTCTCTAGGCAAGAGAGACCGTAGTGGCACCCACACCCTTCGCCACCCTCTGCCAACCGACCTCCCTCCATTCGCGCGCCCTTCACCCCTCGCATTGCAATCGATTTTATCGGAGCCGTAGAGCCGTCCGACAGACAATTTACCTCGCAAAGATGCCGGCAAAAGCGCTGTGCAACGTACATTCGCACGAATACTGTGCCATAACGACTCGATAAACATCGAAGTGTCTGTAGGTCATCCCGTATCTTCCGGTAAAGTTCAACTCTTCCGCGTACGCATCTATAGAGTGTGTTCGAGGTAGAGGCGATCTAACTTTAGGAAGATATTTTATTCGCAGCGAGATTGAAAGAAGTTTTATGAATCCGGCAATACCTTCCCATTTCAAGTTGTAATACGTTATATGTATTTGTCAGTTTTAGGTTTCAATCTCTAAATTTTTAAATTTTGGTTTCAATCTTTACTTTTTAGATCTTTTTAATTTCGGTTTTGATCTTTTAAATTTCGATTTTCAGATTACAACTGCACGGTTACGAACAGCTTCGGCAAAATTTGATTTTTTAGTTAATTCTAGATTTTTCGGTTTTGTTATTTTTTATTCCACCTAATATTTGTAAAATAAAAAACTTATATGTATTTGTCCGAAAGGATTGTTTCTTTCTAAATATAATAATTTGCGTAAAGAACAGGAAATTTAGTCTCTCGCGATGATGTAAGAACGCGGATATTATTCCGTTTTTTGTAACCCGCGAATTTATCAAAACGATTGTGATCGCGGAAATAACGTAGAATTAATTAGTATCCGAAATTAATTAGCCCTACGAGCTAACTTATCTCACATCTGACTTCCTACATTTCCTTGGATATTATACAATCCTTTCTCCGCTGTAATGAGATCATTTAAAAACTGATACGGACAGCAGATTTTGTTACTTTCGTTATCACGTTTAACGCCGCGCGGGAACGTCGAAAATCACGTCGTCGGTCTCTCTCGTCGCTTCCTCAGTTTTCACTTGCATTTGAAGCTCTTTTTTTTTACGGACGATGGTGCAACGACGACCGTTGTAAAAGCTATAAAAGCTGCGGAAGCTATAAAAGCTGTTAAAGCGACTGGTAACTAACGTTCGTTATCGTCAATACAATGTGGTTCTCTGGCTGCTCTTTACTCGTTTCTCCGTCTGTCCTCCGTCTATCCATGAAGTCCCATAAGCGGATCAAGTTTCTTTTTTTTCCACGGAGCTTTAACACACACACATCACCTACACCTGGAGAAAGTCTGTCGCGACTAAAAAAAAAACAAAAGGAAATGATTTCGAGCTTTTGTATTCGTGTAAAAAGCTTTCCGTTTGGTTTATGTGCGGGAAAAAGAGCCGCAATTTAAATCTCAGTCCTCGAAAATAAAATTACTGTAAATCGAGAGATCCTTTTGTTTCTACCTTTGATTATATAAAGTTAATTTAAACTCGCGCAGCGAAATGCAGCGATGTGAAAGAGCGTTAGAGTAACCCCACACGCAGGGAGAGGAACTGAAAGTCAATAATTTCATTTGTGTTTTGGTTTCGTTCTCAAAATTTTCTTAATTTCGGTTTTCGGTTTAGGTTTCAATCTCTACTCTGTAGATCTTTTTAATTTCGATTTTCAGATTACAACAAAAAATTAAATTTTGTCTTTAATTCTTTTTGTATTCTTAAATGTATTTACCTACATTGATGTACAATATATACATTCGAATTTGCAAGGCATTCGGAAGCTTATCTAGAGATGAGACGCTATCAGGCGAGAGTAAGAGTTAATTTTTTAGTTAACTCTAGATTTTTTGGTTTTATGTTTTATTTTATTTAATATTTGTCATGCTTTCGGTTTTCGGTTTAGAGTTTTGAGTTTCTAAAATTCAAATTCGATTCGGTTTCTATTCCTGCCCACACATTGCGCGTCAATATTTCACACTAAACAATCGAATCACTCTTGTCTAAAAAAAGGCTTGGTTTTACGCATAATGTTTTTTTTAGATATGCAATCTGCGCTTTCTACAGGAGGGGGTGATATTTTTGACGAGCCGATTTAATTCGGTAGAGCTAGAGAGAAAGAGAGAGAGAGCGACGACCATCCGATAATCTCGTAAATTAATACAGCGCGTCATCCGGGGCGAGCGCGCGATCCTTTTTTTTTCTCCCTGGCGGGATGTTGCGTAACGAATAATTTAAAAGCAATCAAAGCGGGCCCGCTAGGCGAAACCCGCAAACGCGCCCCACGTTAACACGTGCGCGCGCAACACCGTCCTGAATTTGACATTGTCCTCTTTGTAGAGAGACGGATATCGATCATCCGCCTTCTCTTTGTCGCTCCCAGCCAATGTACGAACAACGCGGTGCGCGACTCACGTTTTGCTTACGCGCCCTCGCGTGCCCGTCGCGCCGCGCCGACGGCGTCGCTCACCTGTAGCGACACGATATCGTGAGAAACTATCGATATTTCGGAAACTTTAAGTAGCTTAAGGCTCACGGGGAGCCGATCGCTTTAAGGAAGGCAAGCCGATACGGAGTCGGATCGCCTATGTACGCCATATTTTATTTGTGCAAGCAAAAAGGGAAGTTTCGCTTTGGAGACCACTTTCTGGCAAATATTTTCCCAGCAAACGCCCAAAAGTTCGGGAAAATAATTCAGACGAAAATTAAAGCGTTTTGTATTTTACGGATCGATTACGGTGATACTGCAGGAAAATTTAATTGTGCATTATTTACGACCTCCCGTATTAGTCTTCTTGTTCTGTTATCAATATTTCACTTGTATGTTAATAACGACATATTAAGAAACGAATAACAATGATTTTGCCTCGCGTCTTTGTTCTGACGATAAAAGGGAAAGCACAACGCGTAATGTTGTGCCCATGTAAAGTGCGACGCCCGTATATGTATCAAACACGATTCGATTTCTTCCTATAATTCTTTATGCAAGTTATTTTAACAATATTTATATATAATATTTCAGCACTTTTTAAGACGGGGATTAATCAGGGTTTGAAAAAACCCGAGTTTTTTTAAAAAAAGCCTAGCCCAGTAGGCGAGTTACAATTATCTCGTATTGTTTGCCTCGGCGACCACAAATATGGCTTTTCATCATCATAATATCACGATCGTAAAATTAGAACTTTCTCGTTTCTAACGACGTTAGCCTTTACTTGGTATATCCTTCGTTCGTTTTAACGACTGCTCGACAATACGGGCGAGTTACATTTGTTCTCGGATATACATACGTTTAAAATTACATGTTAACGACGGCGGCGGCTCTTTCCTCTTTCATTACGAGGTGCTCCTATAACGACACGGTACGTTTCGATCAACTTGTCCCAGAAATACACACCTATTATTATTACCCGATTAGATAAAAGGGGATTTTATTGGGTTGGGCCATTTTGTCAAACCCTGAATTCATTAAAATAGTTTGCAAATCATTAATTTAAAGAGCAAATGAGCTGATCTATAATCTCTCTGATCTTTTAGAAGCACCGTTGGCGCGATAAAGCGTACCCGCGCCGCGCCGCGCGGATGTATTAGAGACTGTCTACAATACGTCGTATGTCAGATCGTAAGCCGTAAATCGTAAGAATTGACCAATCACAGTTGAATGTAAGAAAAACATTCGACTACGATTGGCCAATTCTTAGTTAGTATGATATGAGTAATAACTAACGGCTTATTGTAGAAAGCCCCTTACTCTTACAAATTGTGATTTTCCAGAGCATCGTAAAAATCTTCGATACAAAAGGATTCAAATTATTGCCGTTGATAAAAAGGTATCCCGCTGGCTTCTGCTGAAAAAGCTTAGCGAGACAGTTATGGACGTTATATTGTGACAAACAATGTTAATTCCGGGGAAGTGGAAATATATATCTTTCTCCTGAGTAAACAGCGGTTAAAAATGTTTCGAATATTCCGATAAACACACGGCGACGGTGTACATTCGACCAAACATTTAGATATCTCACTCATTTACCTGGCTTTTAAATCTACCAGCAAAATATCGTATTTCGCTGGTTGTGTTATTAGGAGTCGGGAATAACGCGCGGTAAGAGACTCTGCCAATATCTCAACTCCCTAATCGTTCTTAAACTACTTTGCATACTTTCGATCTGCTTGCGGGAAAAGTGAACAGATTTATAACGCGCTGCGGCTGTCTATGTCCATTAGACCTACATTTGTTTCCGCGAATTTTATGTGTACCTAATCAAAGAGAAGGAATTTATTGGGAAATTAAACTTTCTTTTTTTATTAAGAGCGATTGAAAGTGAAATTAAATTTGAGGGATACAAATAAATGTTAAGATTTTTTCGCTTTTAATTAACTTAGGGGTATTAATCTTTTTGTCCTGTTATCAATATTTTACTTGTATGTTAATCAGAGTTTCACGTTTCTTGCACGGTAGAGCCAATAGTTATCATCCGTATCCTATCTTTCCCTTTGGCTTTTCCAAACATCTGTTTCTTTTTTTTTACGTCGTGAAATCTCTATGTTTTATTTGTCTTATGCATGAGTGAGAACAAAGCACGATTTGCAACAATGTAAACACGTAAGCTGTATTGGAAATCTCCTGTTAAACAGAGATTTCTGACGAATCAAGCTTCAAGCGTGAGAGAATAGATAGCAAATTCTAAAAAAATTCTTCCACTTAATTTTAAACGAACTCTGACAAAAATTTCAAGCAAAAATAGCAATTACATGTTTAAAACGCATATTTGTGATAGATAACGACGTGCAATTTAACCTTTTATGTGCAAAAGAAAGAAAAAAAAACAATTTTAACTTTGCGAAAAAGAAATTAGATCGTCGGGAGAATGTGCGCAATTTCTGATACACCCACATACATACATTTACGCGGAGCATATTTCTTTTCAATCGTGTAAAAAGCCAAAGAGATTTTATTTTACGTTACATTACATGTGTATTATTTGAATCATATTTACATGTATATTATTTGAATTACGTCCTGTACGTGATCGCATGATTTGTGTGCACGTCGTTCACCTTATGCTTTTATTACTTTTCTTATTAATTATTTCTTTATACACGCATATTATACTTCCGTATATGAGACTGGTGTAATTGGTGTAACTCGACATATTCATCTTTTTTGTGAAATTTAATTAATCTTTCAGGCCTTTTGAACATACCTTTGCCTTGTCCGATGAATCATGTCTTCTTCTTGACAAAGGTATATGATAAAGATACAATAATAAGTCAGTTACCCATAATTATGGTCAATCAAAACGCTTAAACGATTTCGTTGTCAATATACTGCTAACTATTGTCGATTGTTATTATCATTATATGAGATTATTGATATATATAAATAAATACGCGCGCCTCCCTTTTCTTCGTATATTTGTCATAAAGTATTGAATTTTTTTAGTTGCACCAATCACAAATTTTGGAAATATGATATATGGAAATGTGTTTAAAAAAACGCAATTTTTACTAGCAATACGATTTTATAGCTTGAGAAATATAAATATAATATATATATATATATATATATATATATATATATGATCCATTTTATCTCTTATTGGTGATCGCATTTTCGTGTAATATAATTATATAGTAATTATTATTATTTTGTTATTTGTAATTCATTTACGTACTTATCGAATAAGCGAATGTAGTGCCGTTTATCTTATGTTGCCGTAGAATATAATATGTATATACATATATATACATTGCCGATGTTATTATATTTTATTAAATATCTGCCATAACGTAATCCCCCTCCCCCCGTTAGTCTGACGTTTCTCTTCGTTTCTCGTATCATCATGTTTTTTTCTTGACTCATACCTCGGATATTGCAGCACGCTATTTTTTTTTCTTTATGCTCCCTTATCCAGCGCGCAATTATCGATGCGTCGATATATTGGAAATTACATCGTATCTCGCTTCCGCGTAACGTTGTATATGTTTCTCATTTTGTGCAAGGCCGAGATGAAACAAGGTAATCTTTGTGCGACCAACGTTGCATCGTTGCAAAGAAAATGCCAGGAGCAACCCCGAGCCAGCCGTCTTTCTTAAAAGAGCACATTAACGTATGCATCGGTGCACCCATTCTATTTAGTATCGGCGTGTTAGGGTCAAGCAGAGTAATCGTGACACTAGGATAATTGTGACGCAGCAACAATAAGAGCAAGACATTAAATCCAATTGAAAAATATGTACGCATTACATATTAATTAAAAAAGTATTGTATGTATAATGCAAAATCAGCAAAAACGATTCTAGCATTAAGTCTGAGTAATTATTTAGATGCACCGTATTATTAAAAAGTCGTATTGATCCGGAGCGGGCGACGAGAGAAAGTTGTGGAAGGGTGGAAGGAGGAGAGAACGCGAGTTGTGAAAAATGCCTGATAATCCGTGAATTCTTGATCCGATAATAAGCCGACGCTCGTTCAAATTCAGATGAGAATTAAAGCGTTCGGTATTTACGGATCGATTACGGTGACACAGGAAAATTTAATTGTGCATTACTTACGACCTCCCATATAAGTCTCCTTGTTCTGTTATCAATATTTCACTTGTATACCTATAATTAACATTAGGGTTTGAAAAAAGGGGTTTAAATTTATTTTTTATAGTTTACTAATGATTAACAAAATTCATTATTGATAACGAATTTACTTCTACTAATCCGATGGATTTTATTAGGTTGGGCCCATCTTGTCAAACCCTGATGTTAATTATAGGTATACAACTATTAAGTAACTATTTTGAAACTCGTGCTCAACCATATTGACTTTATTGAGCAACTCGGGCGTCCCGATTTAGAGTAAAGTTTGGATTACCGTAAATCCATAGAGAGAAGTTTTACTCTATTTTTAGTAAATAATAATTAATTTTGCAATTTTCTCAGTTTCTTATGTCTTTACAATAAAATTTAGTTGCCGGGTAGCGTTTTCTGGAAAAATATTTGTCAGAAAGTGATCTTCAAAGCGAAACTTTCCTTTTTTTCATGGACAAATGAAATATGGCGCACATAGGCGATCTGACTCCGTATCAGCTTATCTTCTTTAATGCGATCGGCTTATTTTTATTATCTCTGACAGTTGACAGTTATATTAATTATTTTACCTTCACCTACATTAATACCTAATTTAACTATTAAATTACCTTAATTTACATTAATAATTCAGGAATCCGATATTTAAATCTTCTCTTCTTTGGCATTAAAAATAGGTATGTCATCGATATCTGCTTCGTGTTTTTACTTACCTATATTCTACGTCGGGTGGGTTGGCCTCGGCGCTACATTTGAACCTAAGCTCGGAACCTTCGACGATGCGATCGATCTTCGAGAGGGACACCTTCGGTGCGTAACGTACCTGAAAATCAAAACGCGTAAATCGCCTCTCTCACCATTTTCTAAATGAAGAAGCAAAATTTTATTAATAAGTTACGTTATACACAATTTAAAACAAGGGTGATACGTTTGTATATTAATAACAGATATCTTAGCAGTAATCCATTATGAATTATCAAGAAAAAAGTTCACCATTAAAATATAATAAAGCCAAGGTACTCTCTCCGTATGTCGAGAATTAATTCGTTTTGTCGACACGTGCGTGGATGATAAAGAAAAAGCACGTCGTCGAAGAAATACGAGTTTGCTCGAACTCACTTGCGTAAGAATTGCTTCCAATTAGGATGATATTAACGTCGAACTTATATTAGGAATCGTGAAAAGCGCGGGTAATATATCCGGCGTGGTGTAAAAGAGTTAAGTAATAACTCGTGAGAATTTTCTCTGCAGGTCGGCGTAGCACGGCGCGTTCGTAATATCGTCCTCGTCGTCGTCGCCCGTCGCCGTCGCCGTCGCCGTCTCCGTCGCAAATTCGAATGTTCTGCCCGGGCAAAAATCTCCGCGAGTTCGCTTCGTTGCCCTTTTCCATGAAACTATTTGTTCCCTTTGCCACTTCGGATAATGGAGTCTACGTCTCTGAAGAAAAGAGGGCGGAAGTAGTACCCGGCGAACGCGCCAAAGTACTCGCGCGCTCGCAGCACGAAAGTTGCGCCAGCGGATGGCGATTACCGCGCGCTAACCGCTTCTCAAGACACGACGTTAATTATTATACGTCGCCTCGTTACCCTCGTTACCCCTCCTCCCTGCCCCGCGCGTCTCCCGCCGTCTTCCCCGCCGCGCCGTCCCGGCCTCCCGCTTTCGCGCGACTCGCGTTAATTTCTTCCTCCGGTCAGCGAGTAAAAAGAGCGCGCGCAAAAGGCCAGTGATTTTATTTCCCTTTAAGCGAGATTTCTATCTTTTCTCCCCGCTTCCCATTTTCTTTTATTTTCCTCCCTGATTTCTCGCCGTCTTGCTGACACGGTTCAGAGACTTATTTCAGGATATTACCCTATATATTTCCGAGACTGACTCTACGCCCGCGGAGCCTTACCGGAATCGTATGTATGCGCCAAGTGGGGGAGGGGGGGGTGGCGGAGGGCCCCAATTACATCTATACGTACCTCGACGCGAAGTTTGGCGCTTTGCGGCGAACGATCCGCCATATTTTGACTTTGGCACGTGAAAGTCGTGTTGTCGTGATCCTTCCGCGGCATCACTCTCAGGACGGACTTTACAGTAGTCAGCGGACCGTTATCGTACGCCTCCTTCGTGGTTTTGATGCCACGGTGTAGCACGTTGCCCAGTCCATCGATCCACGTGATCTGCAAGAAACGTTACAGTTAAAAATAGCGTTGCTCGAGAAAACACCCGCGTCAGGGAATTGACCCGTGACCGGAATTCTTATGCTTTTATTACCATAATGTTGCCCGTGGGACCTAAAAACTTAGTTTTTTTTTTTGAAAGGCTACAACCCTTTTAGGCAGGATTTAAAAAACTCGGGTTTTATGAGTTTTTATTTTTTATAATTTACTAATGATTAACACAATTCATTATTGATAACGAATTAATTTAATTTAATTTCAAATAATAAATATTTCAAATTGTTGTTTAAGATGTAATTGATTGTCTTCAAAATAACATCAAAGTGAATGTGCATTTTTGTTAGAATGTTTCCCTAAAAGAAGGGTTTGGAAAATTTGAGCAATGTTTGCTTCCGATGCTGCGCAATTGTGTTCAAAAATTTTCACGTTGTTTATCGGATAAAAACCGATAGTGCCGGAATTGCTGAGTGGGATGCGATTCGCAACGATCAATTAATAATGAAGTTGCAAACGAATTTCTGTGCATAATGCCGTAACATGATTGTTCTGCCGGGCCTGTTCAAACACAATTGCGCGCGTATGTGCGTGCGTGTCGCGGAAATCAAGCTTATCGGCTCTAATTAGACACCTCATGCGAGAGTTCCTGCTGTTTGTTATCGATATGAGATCTCCGGACTGCAAGTGCCGCAGCGTCCTTCCGCGTTCACCGTGTTAGGGATCACTAGAATAATCGTATTCCCACACCGGTGTCGCCATTAGAATCTACGGTATTGTCTGGCATCACGATTTATGTACTCTTCGCACGATTTTTACGATGTATCAACATTATTACAATTTCACCGACGCGACGGACAAAATTCATTAATGATAAAGAATTTAATATTTTTATGAGTATTTATTTTTTATAGTTCACTGATGATTAACAACATTTGTTATTGATAACGAATTTACTTAATTTAATTTAATAATTAAATAATTATTATCTTAATTTTGTTAGGTATTAAAAATGAGAAGAGATATTATAATGTCTAGGATAGCTAATTTAGAATGTCAGAAATAATTATTGAGCCACACAATCTCTGAATCCTTATAAAATAATTATTAAATTTTACGACTTAATGTACAAGCCATTTCGCTCCCTCTGAGATTCTCGGTCGAGCGACGCTCTAAGCCGCCGATATTGCTGAATCTATCGCGGCTTTATCGGCCTTCATTAGGCGAATCTGACGGAAGAGAAAAGGAAAGAAAAAGCGAGCAGACGAGAGAGAGGAAGAAACGGTGCAATTCCACTAGAAATTCAGAGTCACCACAGTCGAATGCTTCGCAGCTCTCGCCATAATCCGATTTCGCTTCTCTCTTCTTTCCTCGATTCGCTGTCGCGCGCGCACCTTCTCTCGCGCGTCCCTCCGTTTGCCTTTCAACTGATAACTAGTAATTAAACAGCTCCAACAACGGGATAGGGCATTTACTCGTGCAATTCCTGTCCCTGCCTCCGCCTTTCTTCAACACCTCTCTCTTTCTCTCTGTTTCTCTTTCTCTCTCTCTCTCTCTCTCTCTCTCTCTCGCTTCCATTACTATTACTACTACTACTACCACCACTACTACTATTACCAATCCCACTACCACTACTAGCGCCTTCTCTTCATCTAGCCGCACCGCTTATTCTACATCCCGTAACTCCACTTTCAGAGCTATTGTCCATCGTGCGAATGGTCCGTGCGGGGGTGACGGGATGGGGGCGCGTGGATGCCCACGGGAAATTATTAGTTGTGAATCTATTCATCTTACCAGAGAAAACCGCTACGGGATATCCTGATACGATTCTCAATATGCTTCGTAATAAAGCTGGACGCGCGCGCCTCGAAATCTCTAGCCCGGAGGGCAACCAGCTGCGCGTGTATTTCTGCCATTCTCAACCAGAAAATGCGAAATGCACGCTTTAATTCCGTGAAAACGTAAAAACTGAATATCGGATGATTAAGCGAGCGGGAACGTGGGATGAACGTTCGATGCAGATTAGCTCCGTAGTCATGTTTATTGAAATATAAAATAAAGATTAGAAATAAAAACGGGATTATGCCGTAATCATAATTTTGCGACAAATGATACTTTTTCGCGGAATGCATATATTGTTACAGCCATTAATACAGCTTTTTTTTTATCTATATAGCATTTTTATCCATTTCTGTTTTAAGGTCTTTAAACTTTTATTGAGTTATATCGGATTTTATGAGTTTTTATTTTTTATAGTTTACTAATGATTAACAAAATTTATTATTAATAACGAACTTAAGGAATTCGGTTCTTTTCGGGTTTTATGAATGTCAGTTTTTTTTTTCGGAAATTACGGATTCTACCTTTAAAAAGTAAACGTGTGTCATGAAAGTTAATTATACCATGAATTTTATGGGGCAATATATTTTACGGGAAAATGTTAAGAGAAAGGATAAAGATGTTCGTACGCTCCGATTTTTCGCCCCTTTAGGCAGATGCATTTTGCACGGTAATTTCATTCGCACTCGTGACACAATAGTAAATGGTACTGCACCGCGGGACCGCAGAACTCCTAATTAGAGCGGACGAGATCGATTTCCTGCGGCGGCCGCAGTTAGAAAAGCGACTAAACGAACCTGCCTTCGCGAGAAGGCGTCAACGGAAAGCATATTCGACGCGCTGATTGCATTGGAAGAAGGCAAGCTCGTGATAAATCGATAGCTGCCGATTTCCGATATTTCTCTCCTCACGTTCAAAAATGTCTCCATACATGTTTATGAAATTCCGTAATACCACACGTTATACCCGATATACTGTGAACATTATATTATTATGCGCGATAAACTAATAATATCATCATCTATTCTTCAACTAAAAAACAAAAGATAGAACCAACTGTCGTTACAGAATTCTTTATCCTACATTGCAGAATATATTTGAAAGTATATGTAATTTATTATTGAACTTTGAATTTTTTTTAAATGTTTTTCTGAGAATAAAATCGAAAGATCTGTATTTATTAAATGTTTCCTTTGATTTTATTGCGCCAAGAGATTCCCGAGATTTCTCGAGTTGATTTAATCGTAATTATAGCAAATTGTTGTTCGCTAGATAGTTTAAATATGCATGCATTTATATTAAATATTTTATTTATATTATTATTAAATTTTATTTGAATTTTTTCGTGAAATTTTACAGGTGAGTTTTTTAAAGTGGGTCTAACCCAATACAACCCGGTTCGCTTGTTCTTGGCTTTGCATTCCGTTTATTGTGCTCCGCGTATCGAAAAGTTTACGGGGATGAATAAAACAGAAGGATTTTCCGAAATAATTTTCACAAAGTCGGGTAACTGCAAAGTTGTCTTCGTGGCGTATAATCTCGAGATTAATATTAAACAGCGTCTAATAAATGTTCACAAACACGTAACGTCTACTCGCCGTGATTCTCACACAATTGTGTTTAAATCATTGTATTCCGTACACTTTCACTCCGATATTTCTCGCCTCTTACATATCTCATTCTCTTCGTCTCCTCGACAACGCCAAAGTTTTAAGACTTCCTATCATACTGCTGCCAAAATTTGCGTAGATATCGCAATAAGTTTCCTCAAGGCAGGATTTTAATGCTGCTTTTACAGTACCATATCACATATATTATTGTTTTCTATTTATATTACATTTTCAGCAAACGTACGAAATACACATGAAATATTCATGTTGACAAGGTTTGACAAGATCCAATGTTGTTTTTGCGAAATTTGCAAATCTTGTATTAAGAACGTGTTTACAATTCTTTTAAAGCCACGTATCTCAAAAGGAAACAAAAATAAATCTCGAATCATACATCCTAATACTTGTTTATCATAATCGAGAGTGTCAATGTATATTTCCAATTCAATTAAATTGAATGTAATTTAATTCATGTATTATATCAAATTGTATTACAATATATTGCATCTAATTTGCACTACAATAAAACACACTGGATTTTATTGGGTTTTATGAGTTTTTATTTTTTATTATTACTTTATATTAAATATTTTATTTATATTATTATTAAATTTTATTTGGATTTTTTGGTGAAATTTTACAGGTGAATTTTTTAAAGTGGGTCTAACCCAATAAAACTTCGGTAGGTTTAAGTGTCTGTTAGAAGCGTCCCTGAATATACCGGAATTGAAATTTATCGTACATTTCTACCGTTGACTTCCGCTTATTAGATTTTATGATATCATATACATTTTACTTTCCATATTCCTGTAATGCCCGCACGCGGTACGCGGAGAAAAGCGGTCTAACGATGAAATCGCACGAGCTGTACGCACGATATCGCGTGATTAGCACTCCACTCTTTCCCGCTTGCTCTAACGCTTTCACTGATCCAACAATGCATCGGAATTTTGCGAGTAGCTTTCGCTCCATTTTTCCGCCTCGCGAGCGGATAACGTTGAGTCACGTCAATGATCGATTATGAAGGTAGTCTATTGTTTGACTGAACAGAACCGGGCGCAATAATAACGCAATTAACGAAAATTCACGAAAAGTAGCATTGTCGGAAAAAATGAATTCCAACTTTATGTGAGCGAGCAATTTTAACAAAGCTAAGAGCTATGAGTAAAATTTAGATAGGAACGAATAATTTAACGCAACATTTACAGGTTGTGCAATTATATATACGACAATGTGTCACATTGGACAAGTATAAGTATTAAAAGTACGAACGTTGTCATTAACTAATCATTATTTTGCTCAAAACGTAATAGTTTATTCATCGCTGTAAAAATGATTGTTATTTTATAGAGGAACAGATATTTTTTTGAATTATTTTTTATTATTTATGTATTATTTCTCTCCGCCAGTATGCCGCTTTTTCCATTGTGCTTTTTTCCATTCATGCATTTCGATATCTATAGACGCGGCCATTAGCACATCTTATGGAACTTTTCATAAAACGATTGAAATAGCGGGTTCGATGAGAATTTCCTGTATAATGAGACCCATTCAAACGGTTGAAATTCGGACGTTTGTACACGGCCTATTTCCATAATAATATTTGTAACGCCGGAGAATATCGATTTAATTAATGGATTAAGTGTTTTTTTATTATAGTTTTTAATTTTTTTTATTATTACTTTATATTGAATATTTTATTTATTATTACATTTTATTTGAATTTTTTGGTGAAATTTTACAGGTAGGTTTTTTAAAGTGGGTCCAACTCAATAAAACTCACCGGGTTTTATTTGGTTGGGCCCATTTCTCAAACCCTGCAAAATGTGGCAAATGTGGCAAAAAATGGTAATGAATAATGCGAAAATTAAGCTCTCATGAAATTGATACTTTTCATGGATTTGCGCGCGATTACGATTTTGGCGCATCACGAATTGCGAACCAAGTTTATAAGAAAAATATACACAATCCGTGACCGATATTGTATATACCGATATATATACAATGATCAACGCCACAAAAGTCATATTCAATTATTTTTCCGACTAGCGATGTTATTTATTTTGACCATTTCACCAAAAAATTATGGGATTTGTGTAGGATTATGTGGTTCAATATTCTATCAGATTGCAGTCGACCATTTTAGTCACTCTGTGATTTAATGTATTCTTTCTGTATGCCGCAGGAACATATTCAAAATGGATATTTTTTTCGTGTTTAAATATTCCGCGATCATTACTCGCGCGTCGATTCCCCGATCGCGCCATTAATCGTGGATTTGCATAATTTTAATTAAAAAGCATGCGTTTGCGAACGATCGAGAAACAAATTTCATTAAATTCTTCGCCAGTTGCCGATTAACTAGCTGCTCCCACTAGGCAGGATTTAACATTAACGACGGTGAACATCGTCGGGATTGTATTTATTTGAGGGTAAAATTCGTGCCTGACAGATTCGCGTCCTTGAAATGTTTCGATATTTATTCGAAATGTATTGGACATTTTGTAACGTTTAATGAACTGTACTCGATAATAAATCACGATAGTAAATTATTTTTATTGTTTTTACGTTCAACATGTAAGGAATACGGCTCTAAAATTGAAATAAAAAATGAATACTTTAAAAATTTTTAATGAATATTGTCTCTGACATGTAAGAAGTTTTCTTTTTTGCAAGTGACTAAGTGCCTTCCCAAAATTATTAAAAACAATCGCGCATGTTTTTAATTTAGCGAGTCACTTGTTATCGCGATTACTGATCTGTTTGATCTTGTTAAATAAATCAGTCGGTTCTAGATAGATTTCAGATAGCCTAAACTTTCATATAAAAGATGATCGAATAAACAGGATTTAAAAAAACCCGGGTTTTTTAAAACCTTGGTTTAAATTAAAGTTGACATTAATAATTTGCTAAAAATTGTTTAAAAAGCGGAGTTCATATATTTTTTTACGAAAAATATTAACCGTCGATCTGAAAATTACGCTTTATAATCGTTTGTACGTATAATTCTTTTCGTTCATTTTTCACCCGTTCTATACCCTAGTGAATACACCCTCTGTGAATAATGTAGAAAAGCCGCAACATATTGCACGAATAAACTCGGATACGCAGAGATGAAGCCATAGCGCGATACTCAAAGTAGATGGGGTACTATTGATATCAAGCCGAGTTTGGTCTACTACAGCGGCTTGAAAATTTGCGTTTACACATCTTCGATGTAGTCGCCGGGTAATTCTGCAGCTCAAAGGGGAAAGAGACTCTGTGGACTGAGTCGAAACTTTGGTTCCTGCCGTTTCAACTTAGTCTCCGATGTGTCTCGAATGCATTTCGTCTCTCGATCTTCTATCTCTCCAACGGTAACGTCTGATACAGTGATCGTCAACTTTTTCGATTATCGTACTCTAGAATTCACTTTGAGCCGTCGACGCGAAGTCCTGGAAAATTCAAAGCTCACCGTTGGAAAGATCCGTCGACGTCACCTACGTGTTTCGCACATCAAACCATTTGCTGCAATTTGCTTTATTTTGTATTAATGCGCTATCTATACTTTAGCACTCGTGAATATAGCGATTTTAATTAACTTCGTTAAACTTTATTATTAAGTTCAACCGTTGGAGTTGATAAAATTATCGTTTTATTTATACTGCCTACGTTTGCAAGTTTATTGCGAAAACGCCGTCGCGCAAAGTAAACGCGCGCTGGCTGTTATTTCTTCCACGAAGATGGGAATTCCACGATCGGCTAACGATCGTTCTGCAACTAATGCGGTCGGGCTATAATGTCGCCCGTGAAATTAGATCGCTCGCAATAAATTAAATCGTAGCGCGGACGACGGAAGGTGCAAAATGGAGACGGAGAGAGAGCGGAAAGCGACGTAGAGCGCGACGCCGCGCCGGTAAAGTTCTTAACTGCGGCTCCGTAACTAAGTTGCCACCGGGCTCGTTTGGAACTTAACCGATGAATAACTGCAAAATAATCAGCTTAAATATTCATGCTCCGCGTTTGCCGTTGCTATACCTCGTCTCTCTTGATATCGCCAAACGATTGCTTCTCTTTTTCCACCGGTCCCCTTTCCGAGATACGACAGAAATGCGCGTCCGATATATTCATATATACAGGGTAACCCACATCTTAATCTATAAATAGACGTATTTCAGGAGGTACTTTGAATTGAAAAGAAGATATACGAGGTTAAAGGATGTATTGAATAAAATTTTTAAGCCACATAGAGCGACTGTCGCTACAATTCGCTCTTTTTGGGAATTTTATTGGTTTGGGCCCATCTTGTCAAACCCTGATTTAAACGTTTCGTTCCCTATAAACATCGGGTCGGACCACTATTCGCATTCCGCAAATGCGATGAAAATGGCTCGCGCACCGCCATCCGTCCATATATATATATATATACCGGGCGAGTATCGCGCGTCGGCCTTACATTCACCTCGATGCAGCAAATGCATAACGATCTGTGTCCGCCCCCGCATCACCTCGCCACTCCATTTTCACACGTAACGTTGTTATTGCTACGCGCGACGATGGCATACCGGGGGCGTAATTCTCCCCTTCGATCTTCGCTGTTATATTCCGACGCATTTCAAGATACATTACACCTGCGGAATCCGAATGTATTCAAAACGCGCGATGCATCCGCGCAAATACCTTATCTACATATTATCTCTTTTTCCGTCTCCGTTATTTGAATTGGACTTGAAACTATAAAAACAAATTAGAACATGTGCACCTCCGACCGCACATTCTTTCGAGGGCTTTCGTAGTTTCGTGTCACATGGATCTTAACTGGAATCGATAACGTGAAGAACGTTCACGTTATTATTCCTGCTGATTGTCTGTAAGCTAAAAGCGAGTAAACCCTAACGCGCGCGACACGCTTAGTAAAAGTAATCTTGCAATTATAGCGAGAATTATAAAAATTAGCTAAAGCGGATAAGTGATTAGTAATCACTGCGATACCACATATGTTTTGTATTTAATCAATATAGATAACAGAGATAAAAAAAAAGAAATTATATCTGAACTATTTGTTAAATTTAGCAAGAAAATTTCTCTATGATGTTTAATCAATCCAGACTCCAATCATATTTGGTTATGAGACCTATATTTTCTTGCATATATTCTTTGAATATTGTTGCTATAAATTCTACGTATGACAGACAATTTTTTAGCAGATACAAAAAACAGCGATATAATTTAAGTGTAATATTTATAATTCCAGGTGGAACAGCGAAATTTCCCTGAGTGTACCGAATCTGCCCTGAAAATCCGACCGGAGCCAAAGCGGTAGGCCGCATTTCTTGCTGCGAAGTCCAGTAGAACGCGTGGTTCCGCGCAACAAAAACAACTTCGAATCACGCTCGGTGAGCCTGAGATTTATGTGAGTTACTTTATCTATATGTCCCTACAAACATTCAGCCCGTCAGTTAATACCGATCGTTCCTGCAATTCCACCCTTGCTGAACTGATAAACATATAAAGTATCGTTTGACACGTTGTATACGCGTGTTCGGATAAATAACGTTGTAAAATACTCGCGAGAGCTCGCGAGGTACGAATTAATTTGAAAAGGTGGAAAGAACAATGTAATTCGCGGATTTTACATTCTATTATGTACAAGCTGTATAGTAGATATAAATTAGCGTCGTTAACAGTTATTGTTTTTGCACTCGATACTACGAGTAATAATAGGTCGATAATACGCGTGCATTTTTCATATCAAGGCAAATATTTTAACCGTAATAATCGCGATAATGTTAATATGGTATGCTATGATACAATTATCCCTGCATAAAATATTATTAAAGAGGATGGATAAATGCTTTGATATATTACACTCAGTCCAAAGTGACTGCTTTACGAGACACACGTAATACCAGGAAAAAGTTCTCGTTAGCTTCATGAGCTTGCAAGATGTGTTTCCATAATATTCGTGACAAAAGGAAGTTTATCCGTATATAAAAGAGCTTAAACTTAATGACTGTTATGGAGATAAGGGTTTTCTATTACGCTAATGTACCGCCTACGGATTTCATACGGCGCGCTTTATTTTCATTCATTACATAGCAAAAGTTCGGCTATGCGGGCCCTAACAACATCGGAAGTTATCACGGTTGCATAACTTTCCATTACAATTGCACGCTAAGAACTTTTTCGCAAGACAATACATACAGGGTGCTTCAAATATACTTCAGAGTTCTAAAAAACCCGGGTTTTTTTTAAGCTTGAAACTAAAATATAAAATACGTCAATTCAATTTCATTATGTATTCTATTTCTTTGCCAATTTTAATATATATCTTAATAACATTAAATTATATTTATTCATATTATTTTATATTAAACATTTTATTTGGATTTTTGGACCCCATAAAACCCGGTTTTTTTTGGTTGGACCCATTTTGTCAAATATACACACCCGGTGTTTATACACGCACATATAGTCTACATGTCGATATATTACATCAAAGAAATGTAGAAACCGATTTTTTTCATGTTTGTTCCTCGCTTAGAATTGCGGTGGATAGTTTACGTGTGCAACAAAGAAACGTTTTTGGAAACGAATCAAGTAGGGGAGATAGGTCTAAACGTAAAATCAATCGAGCATAATCTTCGAGGCAGCGTACTGCCCATTGCCAAGGGATATCCACGAAGTTTCCAGATGCAATCGCCGGAGGTTGCTTTCACGGCTATTAATCCGGTCTAATCTCGGGTAATCCTATCGATGTGTATATATATGTTGACAAAGATGCCAGAAGATACGAGAAAGAGGAAAGGGCTACTTGCCTCCGCTGGCGGTTTTCCGGCGCTGCTTATACATTCGATCACCAGCTCCCGATCTTCGGTGGTGACGAGGAAGTCGCCCTGCAGGATCTTCGGCTTTTGCGGTGGCACCAGCACGCTCAGCTTGGCAAATCTCGATCGTAAAGCCGGCTGTCCGTCGTTTGTCGGCGAAGCCTGACATTGATACGTGCCGTCGTCCTCGAGTTCCACCGGATATATGTGCAGCGAAAAATCGCCTGAATACAGAAAAAAAGATACGATCAATAAATATTGAACTCTAATATTCTGCGTTAAGAAATCTATAAATAAGTTAAGAAAAACGTAGTGGATCTGAAATGTTCTGTGTTAAATTTATGTTTTAACTGCCTCGCACATCTAAGGGTCGTTTCCCATAAAAATTACTTAGAATTAACCGAGATTTAATCAATTTCGCTATCTCTTTCTAGTTTTGTCTCTAGAGAGGAACGGAGAATGAATTAAAGCTCAGTTAATTTTCACTAACGTTTATGGGAGCGGACCCTAAGCCAGGCGCGCGAGTTACGGTTTCTCACGGAAGATTAAATGAAATGTCGATAAACCGCTTACTTACACGGAAAATAGTTATGCGCGGTCGACTTGCTGATCTTTCAAGTCTCAGGTCTATGTATATAATTTCATTAGAGGTGACGTTCGTGTTTTCCCCCCCTTTTTTTTATCAAGTCCATTTTCATTATCTCGGCGTTAGACGCGACATCTGCTGAATAAGAATTCGCGATATCCTCGCCAGAAATAGGCGTGGGCGGAGGTTTGCGATTTAAATTACGTCGGGGCCCGAAGTGTGTATCCGGCAGAATATAATATCTGGCCTCGCGCGAGTGTGGTGGTAGTAGAAGAAAAATACACCGCGGGAACCGGTAAGGTCGATTAATCGGCCGCAGTTGCAACGGCAGGAGCGGCTCCGGATCCGGTCGAGCAGGTTGGGGTGCCCCCGATATTGCTGCCATTGCTTGCCCGCCGCTGCCGCTGCTTCTGCAAGCGATCCTTAAAATTCCGTACGCTCGTACGTATAGAGAACGAATATCGCCGGAATTACGTTGTGTGCTTATAATTGCGTCAATTAATATCAGGTAGCCTGTGCGCCGGCGATATCCGGCGCTAATTATCAGGGTGGAAGGCTCTCTGATCCAAGATAAATTTACACGAGTTGGCTTAAATCTTTTGACAGATTTCGGGATGAACAAACGTTAGAATTTAGGGCTATTTTATGTAATTGCTTCAGGAATTGTGTCATTTTTTTAAGCAATAAGATACAAGTGTGCAAACTTAAGATAGATATGCAATCTTGTTCTCTCAACAGAAATTTTCGAATATATACGTCAATACTTAAAAACAAATGTATTTCAAATTTAATATAACTTTGAATTTACTTCCATTCTTTCTTGACGTGCCGCATTATTTGTCACGTACTCAGTATATATTTATAACACGAATAAAAAATTATGATGGTGAAATTGCTCTTTATAAGTTAAAAGCAAGTTGCAAGTAGGACGCTACTTTTTGTTACCTCCGTTTATCGACGATTAATTGACTAGACAACAGTCGGATAAGATCTGGTCGAGCAAGTCACCTCGCGCTGACTCTGCAAATTTCTTGGAAAATTTTTACCGCGGATAGGGATAGGGGGATAATAACATTTTGCCGAATACTTAAGATTTTCGAATTAAGTGTACTTTAACGAGCTGCTTTGCGTAATGTGTTCATCGTCGGATCGAAAATGCTTTAAGGCCGAAGTTTCTTGATTGTACATAGTGCAGCTTTATAAAATTTTCTTCGGGTTTCCCTTCAGGCTCCCTTGAAAGCTACCGCGATAAAGCCGGTATCGAGCGATTACCGTTATTTCTACGATAACGAGCTAATTGTTAAGAGCATAATTAAGTTAGAAGTTTTGAAATATACAAAATTTTTACTAAACAATTATGCTCATTAAGAAAGAAAAAAAGGTACAAGCAACTTCCTTGTAAAAAAAAAGAGAAAATAGAACGCGTACACACTATATTTCCGATCAAAATCTTTGATATTATTATCTCGTTAAAGCTGGGTCAGTTTTGCTTTGGGCGTGATCGCTTCATCGATTAAAATCTATTTAAGCGTATGCTTACGCGAATAACATCCGCCCGGGGTGGAAAGATATGAAATCGATAATATCCGCAGAGTAAGTGTGGAGAGAGCGCCGCCGATTGCCTCCGTTCCGGCAACGCATCCTTCTCCTCCTCCTCCTCCTCCTCGAGTCGCCTGTTATCGTAATAAATTCGTCCGCGAACGATAAGCTATTTCTAATACCGACCATCGCGCACACACCTCCCCGAGCCCTTAATCGCACGTATCCTCGGCTCCCTTAAAGACATATCGCGTTACACGCGGCGGCGGGTGCCGTAACAAGGTCGAGCGCGTCCGTTGCCACGCAGGCGCGCCTCTTATCGAAGGTGGAAATTATGACTTCGTGTACGTTTTTCCTTTCCCGTGAGAGCTCGCGAGAAACAGGTATATATCGAGCACGTAACAGAAGCGACTGGCGCGACGCGACGGCGGGGGTATCCGGTCAAGCGGCTGCGGCGCGTTTCGCAGCTGGATGCCCCGCGGCGAGGCGCGACAACGCAACGCAACGGCAGTGCAGCGCAGCGCAGCGCAGTGCAATGCAATGCAATGCAGCGCACTCGCGTTGCAATTCGCTCTGCAACTGGTCTCGTCGCATCGTCACTGCCGCCGCCGCCGCTGCCGTTGCCGCAGCTGCAGCTGCAGCCGCCGCCGCCGCCGCCGCCGCCGCCGCCACCGATCTTATTGATCTATGGTAGAACCATTAACCATCAGAGCGTGCACCGAATGTTTCGGAACTAATTTAAACTTAGCCGCTTCTCCGCCCGCGGCATACACGACGTCGAATTAAAGACTTCACTCTATCGCTACACTATCGTGTGTACATTGATATGTGCCGAGCCTTCGCCGATTAAAACGACCGCGACATGTTGTGATTCCGTTTGCGGCATCTGCCCCCGTCGGGTGTTTGCTCGGATATTGATGTATTTTAAGGTGCATCTCTCTCGCCCTCGCTCTCTCTCTTAATAAATAACGCTTTCTCTCTCTCTCTCTGCTTACCTTCCAATACGTAACTCTCGAGGTGTGTTGGTCTTAAAATAACTCTACAGATTGAAATTAATTAAATCACACGTAAATTGAAACAAATGTCGTAAAGTAACAAAGGTTTTACGGAAAAAATAAATTTGCGGATTATTCCTGAATTCAGAGCATTCCCATATCGATCTTATTCCGATTAGGAATTCTTAATCGGAATAAGATCAATATGGGAGGTCATCCTTTATCGCAGTATTTCTATTCTTGTTATTTGATTTTTTTTTTGGATTCAGTAAATAAATTTTTGTGTGAAAAAAATGTATCCGTTTTGTAACATCGCGCTAAGTGAGTGATATAGAAACTGACACATTGTTTAGTAAGATTGATCTCGATGCGTCTGCAACGTGGTCATACGAGATAAAGCTTGAAAATGTCGAGTTTTCTTGATCCCCTTTTATACTCGAATTAAATGATGAAAACGTTAATTAAACGGTTTTTCCGATAGTTAATCACAACCTCGCCACCGGCAACGAACACTCACACTACGTTCTGCACTAATTAACTTTCGGATGCATACATCTAATTTTTTTTCCCCTGCACTTTCGATTAATTTTTTTTCTGCTGGCGGATAATTTTCAGACCGACCTTAATCTACCTTTTCCATGGAGAATTTTTTTTTTGGTGTTGAAAATAGGGAATAGAGAATTTTGCTTTTATTTTACTCGCTCCGGGTCTTCATTATGAAACCATATAGCCTAGGGTTAGGAAAGGTGGCGCCTCCAAAATATAACAACATTGCGATATAAGCTGTAGGGAGCTTGGCATACTAAACCCGGCAATAATTTTATGGAAATCAAGCGTTGCTACCGCGGGTATACGTGCCGTACAGACGATGGGACGCGCTTATACGGCAGGAGAGGAACGAAAGCTTTCTCACGTAATGGCGCGCGAGACGCAGAGGCAGCGAACTGGTTTATTTGATCCGTTTGTATCTCTTTCAACACGTAGATTGTCTTTCGACGCGCGCGCGCGTGCACGCGTATCTTTCCGTGTGTTCGCTGCATTCGTCATTTAATTCCACAAAAATCAGCGCGCCGAAAGCGAAACGATCCAACGTTTATTCAATCAAAATTTGTAACGTGTTTCGCGAAGCTGTCCTGGCTCGTGCGCGCCGGCATATTGGAACGCGAACAGTATATGCGAACGCGGCGTTTATTTTTTTATTTCTATTCGTTTTTCGGTTACGGTATTTGCCGGGTGCAGGATTAGTCGCCGGGCTTGCCGAAGATAGAGTGATCCCACGATATCGTATCGTTCCATGCCGATATTCCATTTCCTGCATTCACAATATGTTAAAAAATATTACATTGTTCGACAATATTTTCTAGTCCGGGGGAAAAAACAGATATCGCATTACGTTTATTTGGCTAATAAAATTGTCACTGATAAGCTACTCCATTTCCAAATATTTTCGTTATTTGTAATGAAAATTATTTTCACGTCAAATTCCGTCTCTATCTTTCTATGGCTGTATCATTTTTTCCACACGAGTTTGGAATATAATTTTTCACGCGCGAATATTTTCAATACAAATATTCAAATGTCTCTTAGCGCAATTATCTGAGAATAATTGAGCATAATTTTTTTTCCAAGGAATTATTGCGTTATGGAAAAAGTTTCTTTTACAGAGAGATCTTCTCTCGTGAAACTCGACGACACGTCAGTCAAAAGTAGGATTAGGTACAGGTGGCACTATATCCTTAAGCTGAACGCCGCGTATGTGCCTTCCCCGGGTGCGTATATACGCGCGGACTTCCCCAACAATCACAGTGTGCTGGGACGATAACGCTCGCGCGAGTTTGAAATCCAGTTTAAGCCGAGAAACCATAATATACTTGTACTATATGCCGTTGCACGATGCCTTGGTCCGCGTTCATTTTATTGCGATACGCGTGATTAGATCGTACATTAGATCGTTCCGTTTGTAGCATTAATGGAATTGGAACAACTTTACGGATTCTCGTTACAATTCGATTTTTACTTTGTTATGCTTGTGCCGTTTTTTTCCCTCTCCCTTTTATTCACTTGCTCGCTTGCTCATCCGTTTGCTTTGTCACGTCGAAATCGAACGTGATAACGATCTCCGATTAATCGGCAGCTAGTTTTCACATCTCGTCTGTCCAATATAAAGCTTAAAGTGAAAATTTTTTTTGTTTTGTATAGATTTGAAAGAACATTTTGCGCTAATTGGAAAATTCAAAAAACACACTGGGCTGGGCTTTTTTAAAAAAATCCGTATTTGTATATTACTTCTACGTGTCATGTCGCAAAAATTATGCTGCAGTCAGGGACCGGAATTGAAAGTCAATTTCATTTAAGTTTCGGTTTCGTTTTCAAAATCTTCTTAATTTCGGTATTCAGTTTGTGTTTTGGTCACTAAATTTTTTTATTTCGGTTTTCGATTACGTTTTCGCTTCGGTTTCTGTCCCTGATCGCAGTACATTCTGCCATTAATTTTTTCATCCGTCTCTGTCATTGTTATTACCGCGATTTGCCGTCCGCATTAAGAATATTTCATTCGCGTGTGCTTTGTTATTTGCGTTTGTGTTCTCCCGAGTTTATTCGCGAGCGACGCTAACATCATCAGCATGCTCGCTGCCTGAGTCCAGAGATGTGAACCGTGAAGGTCTTTATTTGAACATCACCCTTTCATTTGCCGACACAATTTACTGATTGGACGAAATTCTCTATCCCCTCGTTGCCTTTGCCATTACGTTTTGAATTAATTTACCCGCGAGTATACATGCCGTTTCATATTAAAAATTCTCTGCAATGAAGAACCGACGTCTCAAGCGCCGTGTTGCATCCCGGCGACTGTTTTGTATACCATGGAAACGTTTACACGTGTAAAATACTTCTATACCAGCAAGTGTTGGGCGGCATTTTTTAGTAACTCGTTAGGAAACTAATTTAACTTCGCAGTAGCTTTTAATGCGAACTGCATCGGCTTTATGCGACGTAGTCGACACTAGAGTAGCGCGAGGTCCATCTTTGTTTTAAAGCGTGATGGCTAACAAAAGAGAACCTCTTCCGGAAGTGCTATACAGAGTGAGGCGGAAATGATGGTACAACTGAAAAGGAGGTCATTCCTCGCACAAAAAGACGCTTGACAGTGTAAAATAAATTTTTTTTTGAAGCCGTGTCGACAGCGTCAAGATATAAATAAAAAAATATTTTTTTTGTAAAAAAAGAAATAAAATTTATTTTAGATTTTTCTCCAATTATATATACAACTTTTTATAGTAACTTAAATTCTTTTAAACTGATTTACTTTGAATAAAAGTTTAATAACTATTCTGATTTGACAACATGTTTATGTACTCATAACAACACTTAATTTAACATTAAATTTCTAAATTGTCAAAGAAAATTTGATTTGAGATCCTAAGAGATACGGTTACTTGACATTTGATATGACATATCTCAATTAAATGGAATTTTCGTTAACAAAAACCTGAAATTCACTTAAAATTTGATAAGATTTTTATCGATCATTTTGTATTTTATATTTAGAATTGGTATTTGTAGTTACAAATCATTTTACGTGCTTTAGTTTCGCTATCTATAGAATTTAAATTATGTTTTAAATATTGTACTAAAGTGTTCACACAATATGCACAAATTCAATCTTTGAATTTGTGCATATTGTGCATATACGTAACGGCTATGTGCAAGTGCGTTCAAATAATACACATCATCTTTTATGAAATTACATGATCAATGATTGAAATATTAAATTATTGCTATTAAATAATGATTACACGTTCCATTGGCGTCAAATATTAATAACATGTATTCAAATTTAGTTCAATCGTAGTTTCTTGAGCTTTTATGTACTCGCAAGATATTTACATTTAAATAGCTATTGC
Source organism: Wasmannia auropunctata (assembly GCF_000956235.1). Classification (NCBI taxonomy): domain Eukaryota; kingdom Metazoa; phylum Arthropoda; class Insecta; order Hymenoptera; family Formicidae; genus Wasmannia; species Wasmannia auropunctata. The sequence continues at coordinate 651,178 of NW_012026891.1, forward strand.
AAATTAATCAACTAGGAATTGAATTTCTCTAGTCTTGATAAGATTAAAAGGATTAAATTTTTATTTCGACTAAAACAAAAACATTTGATCGTTTCTAGAAGAGATATACATGCATGTATTAAATGCGTTTATAATTAAAGGCAAAAATGAAAGTTTTTAATTATGCTTGCACATTAATTGTGTAAATTGCGAAAACGCTATAAATTTAACTGATTTCTTTTTGCTCCCGATACCAATCATTGTTCTGTGATTTAATCATCAGATTCATCGCGTACGAATACGTAAATCAATTAAACATTTCATATATAAAATAATTGATTAACAGAGTCCGACATTAGAAAAGTGAAATAATCGAATTCTCATAAATAATATGACAACTACTAATGCGGGCTCGAATTCACGAGAATATCGTTGAACGTATTACTTCGTTACAAATCAACACCGTCATCGGTGCCAAAATAATAGCGAGAACGAGCATATGATACTGAAATTTTAGCGAATTCCGAACCACAACGAGAAACCACGATACGCCGGTTGGTTTACGAAATCAATACGATCGCCGGTGTGGTGGCCAATAGGGTCGATTGAACCTCGTTGTACAGTAAAAGCTGAGTATAATTTCGAGACCTGTCGCTCTGTACTATCATTGCGGTAATCATCATATATCGTCCATCTTCCTTCTATTTGCTAACTACCCGGTGACCATATCGCGGCAATAATTGGCCTGAATAATGCTGCATCATTGTAAATATTAGACCGGCGTTTTAAACAGGGTTTGAAAAATACCGGATTTTTTTAAAAAAGCCCAGCCCAGTGTGTTTTTTGAATTTTTATATTTTACAGTTTACTAATGATTAATAAAATTCATTATTGATAATAAATTTAAGGATTTCATTGGATTTTATTGGTGAAATTTTACAGGTTGATTTTTTAAAATCATCCATCTTGTCAAACCCTGGTTTTAAAGCTCGCTTGTTGAGTGTAGCGTAACACTTCCAAATGCCGTAGAAAAATTAGCGGAACGCCCTCTCTAAAGATAAATGCGTATTTACATAACTATACGTCGCTCCATCGACTCTTTTTTAAAGCAAACTTAATTTAACGTCCGATTGGAATTTTTCAAATCAGTCACACTTTTTTGTTTGATGAACATTATCGATTAATGTAAAAGTATTTAAAAAAATGAAAAGGACTTTTCTAATGCTTAAATATATGGCAAATCGCATGCGGTCGGCATGTTTTACCGGCGGCATGAAAAATTCAACCGCATTTCCGGTGCTGAGCTTTAAAGCACTTTTACCGAAATCTTGCCTTATCCATATGGTAATGTTCGACTCTACGACGAGGTAGCAAATTCGGAGTTGCATTTCCAGCTTCGCACATGCGCGAATAGAGGTCCGTGTTAGCACCAATCAGATATCCAGATGCGCTTAATTGGCAATTGCTGCGACCTTAGGACGTACGGTTGGTTTGTCGATTAAAGGATAACTATCTGTAATGATGCATTAGCCCATGCCAGGTGGCCGGCGCGTTGAGGAAAATGCGACAAATATTTGCCTCTGGTATAGTCAAACCATGAGCCTGATATAGTAGGTACATACATAAATAGACACAGGATGTACACAAGATTAATTCAGATTAAGGAAATTAAAAGATTCGAAATATAGACAGATCCCTATTTCAGATCAAATCCCCGCGTTTATAATCCTGCGCTATAGAAAGATCTTCAATTAACGTCCGAGATGGAAAGTGGAAGACCTCGTAGAGGATCTCGTACAGAAAGTCGATATAAAAATCTGACTCGAAATAAATAGTTGTCCTCGCTTTCTTGCTCAGGGCTGATTTATGGAGTAAAATTAACTGGATGTTTTATGTCTATCTGAGTGGAGCATAATCCCTTGAATTTCTCGACTTTCCTTTTGGAATCGATCCGCGTAGAAGAATTACGTCACGACAGAGAATAATCAGAATCAACAGCGGGATGGTGTTGTCGGCGGCAGCCGTCGCGCCGCTTCGCGAGTATCGATTTTCTTCGATGATCGAATTCGCTCGGCCGGACGAACGGCTAATGCCGTTTGTTCGCATCGCACCACGTCCTCTTCCTCCTCCCTCCCCTCAACCCTCCGCCGCCCGACGAAGCTCACCATGAGTTTCCAAGTGCGCAGCAATGCCCGGCCGTGCTTTCGTGAAATTTACAGACGCGATTAATGTCACGACTGGCTCGTCCGGCAGGCGTCCGCTTGCCTAGCGGCCGTTTGTAGGCCTAACCGTTACTAATTTCGGAGGGAATTATGGCCTCGCTATTACATACCCGACCTAACCGGGTCTAGCGCACCGTCCCCCTCCCCCTCCCGCGTGAACCGCTCGTCCGTGTGCTGCCGCGTGTTAACGTGCATGGCATCCGGACGTCTTACGCGAAAGGCCCGGCCGTATTATTGACGGAGCGCTGATTTATCGTCGCGATAAAGACTCGCGTACCAACCCTCCGTTGCGTCCTGCAAACGATGTCCGTAGGATGTTATCGTTTGCCCGTTTGTGGCTCTCTTTCGCTCCCCCTCTCTCTCTCTCTCTCTCTCTCGACTCGGACACACCGAATCTACTACCAACGACCGACCAAATGCCGATATGCCAGAGTAGATAAAGCTGCGCCCGCTGATTACGCGATTACTTCGTGTCGGGAGACCAAATCCGCGCGCAACCACGTCGACAGTAAACACACAAGCTTTTACGAGGCTCGTTCGTGGCCGGCGTTCTCGCGAACGTATATCAGGGAGGTTTCGGGGAAACCCCCGTCGGATTACGTTTTCGATATTTTCGCAGCTTTCGCGCGCACCGAGTCCGAGTTATCGAACGCTCTTTTTTTTCACGTTTTGCTCTCTCCTCCTGCTCCGCCTGCACCTGGTTTTTCGCGGCGCAAAGCGCGAGCGACCGGGCACCGTAGCGAAGAACGAAATTTGCAACGTAATCGCATCGCGTGTAAAGACAATCCACCGTTAGTTAGGCCGTGTGTGATTTACTACGTATTGCAATAAAGGCCGGTAACCGCGCGCGATGTTATCATCACGCCGTTTGTCTAGTTACAGAGCCAGCCGAGGAAGAGAGAGAGAAGGAGGAGGGGGAGAGTTTACCGAAACAACTAGCAGAACGTTTCTGGTTTAGAGGATTAATGGCCTTATGTTAAGGCTATCTTGATTATGACGCGATGTCCACGGTTTAATTAATTTATTCATTTTATTGATGCACGCGAGTCACGCTCCCAAGACAACACGTCGCTACAATTGGAACACAAAATCGAAAAAAAATAAAACGCTTATTTTTACGTTTATGTCGTTGAAAATTCATATCTACCGCGGAAGTATATCGCATCTTTTGAAAGCGTTTTGGTATTCAGACATATATTTCTTTCACGACATTCCTCAGGGAAAATCTGTTTGCCGTATTCTCCGCTTATTCTTAGCATAAGTTTCTCAGTCGCAATATACAGCGTTTATTTTTTTTTTTTAGTATTCGAGTTACAAATATTGCCGCATAACCTTCTCCCGAGATATATAACTGTGTCTCATGCGCGATTTTTCTAAAAAACGACAATCTCAACTTCGACATACAAAATTGACGTCAGAACACACGATGAGAATTTTTTAAACCGTCGCCATTTTTATGCTCTTTGAAGCATAAAATGTCCAAGTCTGGCAACGGAGAAAGCCGAGTACCCGCATAAATTATGCATCCAGAAGGGTGAAATTCTCTGCTGCGCAAACTTTGGGCTTGCTACGTTCCCGACGCCGAGATCGTATTTGTAAAATTCAACTGATATTAATGAGCAAAGCCGACCCCTGGTGCTTAAGAAGAATGTTCTTACGTTGCGATATTTCGCGTGGTAAAATCTAAACGATATGTCGTAGACGCCGGGTTTGTCACAATCGCGATATTACAGCAAATACACATTAAATATATATTATCCAGAAACATTAATTCCCTTTCTATTCCTCACGACTCGTCTTTTTCTTATTTGTTTACCTCGCATTATCGTCTCGCAAATAGCTGAATATTGATTTTCGCGATTTCCGAGTCGGTTAAAATGCCGTAGTATTACACTTCTTGTTAACTGCAACAAATTGTAATTAATCGCAACGGTTTATGATACAATGTTCGTTTCTTGACTCGTGTAATTAAAATTAATTATAGCTGCTTGTAGCGGAGCGGACAACGCAAGAGTTAATTAATTGCTCGCGATGTATTGTTCCACCGCATCGAGTAAGTCTTCACGACTCCTCTCGTGTACCTTTACTGCCAAAAGATCCTTTTTCCTTTGTCCGACTTTTGCGTAGGATCGGAAACGTTTCTCAAATTGTGGCACGAAGAACAGAATTCTAGCGCAGTATCAAACACAATTGTCGGCGCTGCGCTACCGCAATAAAACACAAAATTGGCAAGATATATTTCTCGGAAACTAATATACGCAGATAAGTTTATTGCGATTACGCATAATGGCATTCTATAATTACGAAAGTTTCGAGAGTTTTTCATCATTTTTTAATCGAATATCCGCGTGACGATTCATTATTCAAAAAATTCGGCGGGGAGTTTTAATATAATCAGAGTTCACTTCACTTCTGTCTGACGTCAAAGTTTTCTCTGGCATTATAATTTTTCACGCTTAATGCAACAAACTTTACTTGACGCGCAGGTGTGTAGTATTCGAGGATCTCCTTCCGTAAAACTTTCTAACCCGGTAACACCGACGTGCGTTAACATTTTGTAAATAAGAAGTTGTCACCATCACTCATCCGGTCGGCTATTCACCGAAACCCTCCATCTTCCGGATAATATTATTACAAAAAGTAATAAAGAAAATGGAAATGAAACGTACAATATAAACAGAGTTTGAAAAAATCCGGGTTTTTTTTTTAAAGCCCAGCCCAGTTGATTTTTTGGATTGGGCCCATCTTGTCAAATCCTGAATATAAAAGATTAAAGTTGCGCATATACGTAAATAAATTTGAAAGTAAGTGAAAATGTAACAGAAAAGACAAATAAATAATATAGATAAAAAAAAATTCTGTGACATTTTCGAGATATATCTCAGTTTATCAATAGCATTTCCCTCTCTTTTTCTGTCCCCATGTTATCGTTATATAATATTTCGCGGTATAATCTCGAGAGAACGTAAAACAACATAAAAAGAAGGTATTGAAAACGTTAGATTCATCGAGTTTGCGAAAAAGCCTGATTGAAAAACACTGCTCAACGATATTGCATTTGCACAACCAATGCAGTATCCTAGTGAACTCCACCAGTTTAAACATAAAATACTTATCGTTTATATAGAAACGTTTCGAAACAACTCTGAGTAAACTTAACATAGAAGAAAATTGTAAAATGTAGATCCTTTAAAGAGAAAGTTATTTTAGAAAGTCGTACGATACCGGCTGCGCAAACAATAGCATGCCAAAAGTTCGCGGCACGAAAATTACTAAGTTACGTTCGTCGGGAGTAAATTCAACTGATTATGAGGGCATTATAGATGATCGTCCTAACTGACGTCGCGATATATAACACTGACTATATCTAGCGAAAGTAATTATCGTAGTATTACAGAAGTCTACGGACGATGTGCTGTATGTCAAAGTTTCCAAAGTTTATTCAACGGGGATCCTGGGAGAAGCGTTAATTGTAGTTAGCAAGAAAATGTACGTTTCAATTGGCTTTTAACTTCCACGAATGTAGATGGATATAGGTGAATGCACTTTATCGCTCGGTTACGGTTTCCGCTATTCGGTTTACGCTAATTGGAAGGTATCATATAAAAATAAGTTAAACTGTGAAATTTGAAAAAAGCGAGCTGTGTAGCTGTGGGGTCGGCAGCGAATATAAAACTTTGCATTAAAAAAAAATAAATTAAAATTCAATATTGCACGCTATTCAGGAAAAATGGCTTAAAATATTTCTTCGAAATTTTAAACCTGATTTGCTCAGAACTGCTAGCTGATGGGTTAAATTACTTTTACATAATACCGTTCGATAAAGCCGTACGATTCGAAAGGATAAATCGATCATTGGCACATCGGTGGAAATAGCGAATGAATGAATATGCCTCTGCAGTCAAAATAAAATATAAAAAAAAGAAGCAAAAAAGCGCTTTATCATTTAATGCAGGGGCGCTCGTCAATTTTACTCGCGCGACCATCACGGACGAGTGACTCGGCGAAGCTTTTCGCGTCATCCCACACCGCACCACACAAAATTTCCCATGGAAATTATTTTCGATAACGCCCTGACGTTTAACGGCTGAAACGCGCGGTATTACGAGCGGCTCATACACGTTTCATCGGGCATAAGCCACCGTAGCTTTGGACAGAAACGCGACAATCAAGGGACATACTGTTCTAACAGAGAATAAATAAAAAAATCATTTACAGAGTTTTGTACTCTATAGTGCGGGCGTTTAATAGAATATTAAATTAAGTAATGAATTTTTCCTTGTATTGAAATTGCGGATAAAGAGACAGAGAGGAAGGAAGAAAGAGAGAAAGCGAGAAAGAAAAGAGAGAAGTAATAGTGTAACTATTTTATCTGTAACTTATTACAGACAAAACTGTAAGTTATTAATATGTTATATTTTACATAATTTCGCAATGCAAAATTGATTTTTTTAATTTACTGGAGAGCTCTATAATATCTTTGCTAAATGTAAAATTTCAATACAAATTTAATAACTTTAGATTATTTTCATCTTTGCGTGCGGTTTGTAATATTTTTTACTGGTTATAACATTTGCTACTTGTTTCAATCCTTAAAAAAGATATTAATAATTTCACGGAAATGAAATTATCGTCTCGGGATACATTTATCTACTTGCTTCATATTTTCTGTGGAATTTTATATTTCATATATAAGGGTAGTAAATTAGGGTTGACACCCAGGCGGAAAGTGCCCTTAGTGCGTCTCCGGTCGGACGCGCCGCGCCGCCGCCGTTGTCAGCCGGCTTTATCGCGAAGGTGCAATTTATTGTAGAAATTATTCCTCGTCGCACGCACGCACGGAGACTGACAATTACATTTTTCTACCGTCTGACCGTGAGCCGTCCGTCCCTTCAACTGCCGCGCCATATACGCGGAATGCGCTTCTTCGTCGTGCTCATTTTGCTCCGCTCGCGGATCCGAGAAGCGTGATGCTTGCAGGCATCAGAATGCATGCGTGACATCGTTCCGCGAGAAGGACCAAGGGAACGGTCGAACGGAGCGGCGAGAAAAAAATTCCCGATGTGCGAAAGAAGGAAACGGCACATACAGAAAGGGGGGTGGGGAGGGAAGGGATAAATTGTACAGGCGACGCGGATTTATTCGAGCGCGATACGTTACCGCGTGATACGTGTGATGCGACTTGGCGTGAATCGACGAGCTCGCGATACTTTTGAACGACGACGCCACTTTCCCTCGACAGACAATACGTATTCTCGCGATTTGACGAGGGAATCAGCGGCGGCGGCGGCGGCGGCGGCGGCAGCGGCGGCGGCGGCGGTGGCGGCGGTGGTGGTTGAAAATCACCGGGAAGAGAAAAGAAAGAGAGAGAAGAAGAATGGGAGGGGAGGAGCAGAGACAGACTCTTCCTCACAGTAGGATGAGCTCGCTCTAATTCGTCGATGGTAGTTATCAAGCTGGCTGGCTCCTGACAGTATACGTGAATACGCGACGAATTTAAAATAAAACCGCGCCGGCGATAAATTCCATATCTGCGTTTCGACGCGATGCCGTAAGCGACTGACATATTCCGCTGCAGTTGATATCGTTTTTTCGATCTCCTCCATTGTCTACAATTTCAGAGAGTATCCATATAATGTAGAGATTATTTCCACTTCGCATTGTACGTGACAGGATTCTTTACTCAATTTCGGATCGATTTTCTTCGGACGAAAATACGTATCCAGGGAGCGATCGTCGTTCCCCACAATCTTCCAATCTTCTCCATTATTTACTCATTTTTATGATAAAAACTCAAATTAAACTTGCGTTAAAGTAACGCCTACGTCAGTCTACATCAGTTGTAAGTTTTTAATTCCAGTGGAGGCTCATAAATAAAATGTGGTCATCCAACTTAAAAAAAAAAAAGATTTCAATATCCAGAACAAAATTTCTTATACACATAGTCACAGATAAAAAAATATACTCTGTACATTTTTAACTTTTTTTTTTCGATTTCCATCTGAGACATGTATGATTCACTATTTATGTACGGATGTCGCTTTTGTAAATTTACTATGCCTAAGTTTCCTCTTCGCGCATTATATGTCACCATGTGCGCGAATATATAGATCTCTAAGCGATGTGAAATATTTTTTCATGACGCGCAAGTCCTACGGGCAACCGGGCGAATGTGCGTACACTTTTTCGACACGGCAGAAAATCAATACCTTGCGGCCGGAAATTGAATTTGAACGAGTAAACAGGCCAGCGGCGTATTATAGTATATGTTGATATAGTGTATAGATTTTTAAATAATCCTTTACTTGATAAAGAGTACAGTTTCATCCGTAGGAAATTTAAACACGGTTAAGTTTTGCGTTCGAAAGGGAGAAAAGGAGCATATGTATTATATATGAAAAACACTAATATATAAAATATTTCACAATTAGTATTTGTTATTTCGAAGGTTAAAAAAAAATTGTCGTAGTTAATTATTCCCTGAACGGAGATTTCCCAATGTTTTCTCAGTCACGAAAATTTTAATCTTTATCTGAACAGCCTAAGACAGGAAGCCTCATATTACGATCGCAAATCGCACTGTACTTTGCATAATTGCCGTAATCTGCGAGCGTGTTGCGCGGCTGGCGAGGGAATCCATTTGAGCGTGAAAATAGAATTTCCGGAATTATCTTATCCACTGGATACTTGCCTTCTTCGTCGCTGCCGATCATGGCGTATCGCTCGTATCCGGTGAGATTCCTAACTGCTCCCAGGCCAAAGTCGTCCTTGGTCCATTGAATGGGCCCCTTCTGATCGAGAACTCGGCATGGAAGCGTCACCCGGCTGCCAATCACCGCGGTTTGATCCATCGGCTCGATAGCGAATCGCTGATAAACTACTTCCGTCGTTGTAAACGGCTTCAGCGTCGACACTACCACGGACGACGCGTTTGTCACGTTCGTAGCTGCCAATGTCTTCGCCTCCATTGTCATCAGCAGCGAGAGGCAAATTATTAACGGTACTGTTCTTCGCCCGACCTTTCTGCTCCCGTTCCTGCGCAATAGACGAGAAAGATTTATTAGATTGATATACTTGTAAGAATTGAATATGATTATGCAATATGAAACTAGTTTTCACTTTAATGCTATAGCGTGAAATAAAGATATGTGACGTGATACGTAACACTGATACATAATTTGATCGCACATCTTAAAATGTACTTTCAAATATTTTATCCTTTAACCAAGAACTGATTAAAAACTTATCGCTCTCTTTTCGTGAATTTCTATCTTTTTCTCTCCTTTATATCGTTTAACGATAGGCTGCCGTCGTTCCTCTTACTCATTTACTTCGTCGTCTTATCTAATTTATTTTTATAGTCCCATCGGATTCAAAAACGGAGTTGGAGAGCAAGGGGACCGGTGCCGTAAAAGAGGCGATAAAAGTATTGCCGGGTGCCGGCAATTTAGTATTGGAAGAGCAAGGCGAGGAGAAAGAGGGAGGGAGGAAGAAGGAGTGCAGTGCGTTCTATACACATATACACACACGTATACATGCGTATGTAGCTAAGAGCACATATGGACTCGCCATTATGAGGGAAGCTTTTTTTACGATGGTAATATAGTTTTGTCGTGAAAATATACTACGTCTTAACAATTATCGCGCGGAGCGTTTTATGGAGTATTAAAACGGGCGAGATCGTATCGGATAAGAAAAAAAAAAGCGGCAGTGATCTTTATTCGGTGCTAGATAATTCAGAGATAGCTTACGAGCTGTCAACTATCGTTTCTTTCCATTAGGAACGTTTCTTAGGAATCGACCGTTTGTTCCCCCCTCCCCCCCTTTTAACAAAATTCCTCTCGTTCCTCGAGCTCCTCATTCGGCGACAGTATAAGAAGATCAGGAATGCTAATTGGCCGTTTTACTTGGTGTCTTCCGAGACACAACGGTATTTCTTAATTTAAAGCTTACGCGATACGTGCATTCCGTTCGGCTTTTCATAAACTATAAATTAAGTCCGACAATAAAGTTATTTTGCAAGTTAATTTTAGCGAGCATTAAAAAATGCATCGAGAAACCTCGGAGATGAGAGCGCTTCTAATAGATTCAATGTTCAATTGTTGACTTTGAAAGCGTTCTAAAGTTGCGCGTTCTGCATTAATATTACTATTAATCCTTAATTATCATTTGGCAAAACAAACGGAAAGTGCGCCGGTCGCTCAGCCGGATCTCTCGATCGTCTCGTCGACCGCTAATTAATTCTCATCGTGTCATTTATATTCGTATCGGCTATCGTCCGTCATCTAATAACGGGAACAAGATGGTATACTCGGTTTCCACTCTCCTCTCCTCACTCTGCATCCCGCGTCTGTGTACGAGTCGCTCCTCTGTCATCTATCTACGTTTCCTCCGGTGCGCCGTTCTTATTCGTCGTCGGTGAAATGATCGATAGAACTGAAAATCGCTCGAGGAGAGATTCTTGAGAACGATGTATCGTTCTCGTATGTCTTGTCGGGACTCACGCGGTCTTCGCACAGACGTGGCGCCTCGGCGTCGCCCTGTGTTATCGTCGAAGCCGTTCGTTATACTGAAGTTGCGTCCCCCCTTTTCCTCTCTCTCTCTCTCTTTCTCCCTCTCTTGAGAAAGAGCGATCTCTCTTCCTCTCGCGGTGCCTCTCGGAGAGGCGAAGTTCTCCGGGGGTTCTCTGCGAGCTAAGCGTTTCTTGTTACACCGTGTTCCGTTGGTTAGCAGATAGAGGATGTCGTAAGACGATGGCTCATACGACATCGTACGCGGGCTGCTTCTTATGAGCTCAATAGGATAATAACCCCCGCGGCAGAGTCGCTGCCGCCGAATGTCCGCCCGAATGCTTTGAATGGAATATGCGAGTAACGAGCGTAATAATAATTGCGCTTGTGCCTCGTATTCGGGGCACCCCCTTCACGTTCCCTCCGACGACGTGCCGTAATCGTGCGGCGCGTTACAAGGCTTCGAACACAATTCATCTCTCTCTCTCTCTCTCTCTCTCTCTCTCTCTCTCGTTCGCAAGCGGTTCCCACAAAGCACGCTTCTTTTGACCCCCGTTAAAGCCATTCTTCTGTCTTTGATAAACGCGAACGATATCGCACGATTATTTGCCTTTGCGACGTCACCTAAAGATATTCGAACGATATCGCGTAACCGAGCTGCTGCTCAACGAACGACGAGATCGACGTTTTCATAGTGTGTGTGTGTGTGTGTGTGTGTGTGTCGTCAGGTTATCCTGACATCACTCTCGAATAGATTTCTATTTATTCTCCATATAATAATTTGCAAGGGAGTAAAAATAAATTTTGTATCGAATGCAATTTACTCATTTACTTGGAAAACATTTATCATATTCCGTGACGTCTATGACAAGGCACGCCACCGGCTTACGAAACAGAATTGGGTCATGTCGGAATTGGATGGGATACGTCCCAGGCGATTTTACTACCAGTGATTTTACATGTAAACGTATATCACGAAAATATCGCACGCGCGCGTTACGTCCAACGGCTTCTATCACGCCCATTGGCTTTTTATCATTTGCGAGAGTATCGGGAATTTTCGAATCGCCTCGAACAGGCGCGCTGTGGCGACGGCGTATGCACACGCGCGTAGGCGTATTCGTAGATTATGCCGCCGGCCCTGATAAAATAGAGCACCGCTGATAGGAGCGTAAAACAATCAATCGCGATGTCGTCCCAGCAATTACTAGCAAATGTTGCGATAATCACCGGCGTGTAGGCGAACGGGCGTGAACGTTTAAATTTAAATAAAGTCACTAATCGAGACGGAGTGTCGAATCGGTTTGCCTGTCGAACGTTACGTAGCGTTCGCCGGCTAGAAATTTTAACGCTCGAGAACATGCTTCTCTCTCTCTCTCTCTCTCTCTCCTCCCTCTCTCTCTCTCTCCCTCTGTAAATGCATTTCGGTCGGCACGCCGCGTCGCGTCGAATCGATCGGTACCTCGATTTGACCTTCGAAATCAATTTTTCATATTGCTACCACGCGCATTATTCGATACCCTGTTTTGCGATATTCAATTTTTCTCCAATTACTACAATCCCTGTATTTACGCAAGAGCGGCAGGTTTCAAAAGTTTTTTATAAAAATGAATGTTGCAATAACACAGGCACTAGTAAAAAATATACGCTAACAGAAAAAGTACACGAGTCAATAGTGATATGCTACTCATTTATGATTATACATATATAATATATATATATATATATATAACATGTCGCTATTGATTCGTAAATACATATTCAGCGATTTTTAATCAGATAATCCAGAATTATACTCGCTAAATTCATTCACAAATCCAAGGAGCATAACTTGATAATCAATATACACGGAACTAAATACCAATACCGAGAACTAAAAAGTTTTTAAAAATATTTTTACGATTGCGGCTTAAACGTAAATTGAATTTACGTTTATTTTGGCGGAAATAAAATCAGATTTTAAATACTATTTGCCATTCGTATGAACGCCAAATATTTATTGCAAATATCATTTCCCTATAGGCTTATCGTATTTCATATAATGGTATCAGTTCTACATCTCTCAAATTTACCCAGCACAGCCTAGACGCGGATCTAGCGGATCTCACACCTAGGTGGTGGTATAATCCACCGCACCGTACATGTCCCTCGGAAGGATCTTCCTCGTTCGAGCGTGGAAGACTCATGCCGAAGCTCAACGGCGTAACGTCACCGATCAATTTGTCATGGGATGACCCAGTATCAAAGATACGAGTCCCTTGGGTCAGTGTAACGTGTTTCTGGGAACGTTGATACATGCACACGGATACACGCGGCCGACGCGACTCGACGCGACGGCGATGTGTACACATATGCAAACACCACGATGTGGCATACGCTGCAATATGTGTATGCAACGCCATGCCACGTCTGTGCCCGTGCGTGTTGTGTGCGCGCTTGTTCGCCGGTCGCACAACTATCTAAATATAACCCTACGACCGTGTACACACGTATATGGGATGTATTCAATGGTTATCGCGATTTTCGATACTCCCCGACAAAGTCGGAAAATATTTCGTCATGCCGCTGCAGCTGACACTGCACCGGATAAGAGTGATGAGGGTGCCGTAGAATCAAGAATGCAGGAATCAATTTTCCGCATCCGCTCCGTTTATCCGCGCTATATCTCAAGAGCTCGCATCTTTTTTTTCTTTAAACGAATCCAATTTACAATAATAAATCTAATTTATAATAAAAAAATTTCTTTAACAAAAAATTTGAGTTATCATTCCGTTAACTTGGCATCGAAGAACCCTTTAGAAAGATAGGGCCCGGGGGCTACAGCTCCCTTAGTCCCCCCCTCCCTTAAACCGGTACTGATATTGCGTATGAAACATACAATTCTAAACAATATTTCATGCTTTTTGGCTTATGCCAATCGGCATCGCAACAATAATAAATTTCGTGAAATGCGAATCGACTTTACACGCGCGCACTTTTTTATTATATATTTAAAAATAGGTCAACATTACAAACATCTTCATCATGTGAGACAAATGTGAGGATTTTTATACAAGGCATTTAATTTTTTAAAAAAAGATAATTCAATAAGAGATGATATGACAGGCGTTAATATTTGATTCAATCTCTATACTTGGTGCGCCTTTTATGATGGAATATTTCTGAAACAATTATGCAATTTCAAAAATTTCTAAAATTCTCGGGATTCGAACAAATATAATGTAATTGTTACATAATTTAGTAGTTGAAGTATTAAACTCGAAAAATATTTAAATAGATGTGTAAGGTAATTAAAATAAAATAATTGTTTATTTTTAATAATTATTAATCATTGTAGACAACTGAAATAACAAAGATTATGAATGATTTTGATAGCCAAGAATCTATGTATTAAATTTTACGCCAATAAAATTTCTTGCATCAATCTCAAATTGAAAAATATTTTTAAAACATCTTATTAGTTTTATACTGGTGGTATAATCATTAATATTTTCAAATGAAGAAAAGAAACATAATTGTGAAAATTAAATGTAAATTAAATTTAATTGTAAATTTTGAAATTTTGTTAATCTCTATCCGTGTTTCTTCAACATTCGGGTGACAGTCGCGGGAAATGTTACAGTCTTCTAAATTGTTAAGTTTACTTTTATATTCTGATGTTGCATGCGATGTGCGATTTCTTCACACATGAACGGCGTCTATACATTCCGGAGTGGAGGGCGAACGGATTGCGATCCACGTCGTCGTGATACAACAATGCGGTATATAATTCCCATTCCGCTCATATCAACATAGCTATCGTAGCCCTGTCTCGCGTTATGCGCGATACAGAATTGCTTGCGATCTTAAAGTTCGAGTTTAAACTTAATTTTCCTTTCCGTTCTCTCTCTCTCTCTCTCTCCTCCCTCCCGCGCTTCTCTTCTCATTCGCCTCGGCAAAATGTTGTGGCTCTTCCCCGAAATAGGTTGTATCGATATATAGGGTATAGGGGACGGGGGACGCGAGTACATACGTAAAGCCTTAGTACCGGAGACCATTTTCTCGCTGGCCCCGTCTATACGTCTAAGCTCCCTATGATACTGTATATGCGCATATGACAATTTAAGCATCTGGGTCAGATAGGCACACACGCGGGTTCCCTCCTCTTCGGTATGATCATTCCATCACGGTGCAAATATTGAATTTGCATGGTCCTCTCGTTTCTGCAATGCAGATGTATCCGTCCCGAAAGTGTGTGCGCGAGCGCGCGAGCGCGCGTGTGTGCCGGCCGGCCGGCCGCTCGTACGTATATACGCGTCATGTACGACGACGTGGCGACACCGTTTATTGCTCTTTGCAATGGGTTCGTACAACCTATTGTATCAACTCCCCGTCTAATGAAATCTGATTCGCGAAAACGAATTTCCTCTCTCGCAGCGTAGAAAATATTATCCGCGGAGCGATTCGAAGCGCCGTAACCACCCCCCGACTTGCAGATAGCGTTATTGATATCGATACTGTCCGACGCTATCTACAGCTAAATATCGATGTTACAAATCTGGATTTGTGAAATATGATACCGGCGTCGTCGGTTTAACACACTTGCATCATAGATTATAGATCAACGTCGTTAAAATAACCTAACCTCTCTGCATTTTTTATGCTTCGCAGAATTAAATACCTTTGTCCTTTGACACCGTTAAACGTATTCGAATTGGATGCGAATGATGTTGAATAAGATGTAATACGCCGCGCCCTCAGAGAGATAAAATGTGCAGAGGAACTAGACGCGTAACGCGCGCTATGTTCTTGACACACATATCCCTGTCTTTGAAAATATATTTTCATATTACGACAAAAATATGAGACTTTCAAGGATTGCCGACGCGCAAGTACATCCCTGTGACACGCACACGCGCGTCCGTGCAGTCCCCTTTGAATAGGAATTTTTATATCATAACGAGAATACCCTCTCCGCGCGCGCTCCTGAAAACGCCGCCGCGCCGTCTGAACGAAATTGTGGCATTGCTCGTCCGCGTACACAGATATTTGCTTTCGCAAGCATCCCGGGATTACGACGATTGTGCGGTGCGTAGCTGCATTACGCCCCGGCGAAATCGACGGGTGGAATGCGAAAACGACGTATTTCGATATTCGTGGCCACGTGGCGAGATATATGACGTAAGAATTTCTTCATATATGAAGTTCTCGCGGCGTACACGAGGACGCGCAATAAAACGATTTCCCAGATATGCGTGAATATTTGAACGTCGCTCTACAAACATTACGGTTCTAAAATATTCCAACAATTTCGGACAATTCGGAGTAAGTTGAAATCAGATAATGGCATCGAATAATTCAGATATTTACGACATATGATATATACTCACGCGCGTATAATAATCGTTATGGAGAAAGGGAGGAGAATGCCCACATATGTGGGCAATTGCGATTTTATCTTAACATTCATGCAGCGTCGACAAAAAAAATCGAACATTACGAATTGATCGTACGTCCATTATCTCGTCGCGTGAGAGAAATAGATTGTACCACGATGCAATAAGAGCTGACCGAATTGGATCAACGGTATCGAGCATTTTCCGAAGCGATAACACGGCAGGATTTTCTCATAAAATAAACAGAAATCGATGCGCCACTTCACGTCGGTCCCATTAGTCAATTAATCCCAAAAGGGAGCGTATCCGTTACGAGCGATTTCACATTTTGCCCTATTTTGATCGACGAGAAGAGTTTGTTGCATCTTGTGAATTTTCGCATCATGGGACGCGGAGGAGTGGGGGGATGTATCGTTGCTTGCCACGCATCAGGAATGCACACTGCACGGGCAGTATATACAGCATTATACACTTGTACATGCAACGGTGCACATAGGCAATGTTGATTGTTGCGTGAGTATACAATGCGGCGCGTTACAACAGTTGGTTGTGTCCTGGAAAGGGGAACGTTTGACAGTCTTCGACATCCCGTGAATACTGATACGAGAGCAAACGGGACCGCCAAATAGATTTCGCGATAATAATCCGATTTTCTCGAAGAATGCACACCGCGGCGGGGCGAAGCGCGGGTGGCGGCGAGACGGGTGGCGGAGGGGCGCAAACGCGCGACGGTTTACCTTTAGAGGTCGAGGATTGTTTGCTAACGTGTCGCAAGAAGGCTACAAGAGAACCTCTGCGCAGCTTGCTGCTTGCGCGAGGACAAAACCGTCCTGGAGCCCGAGCTGTCAGCCCAGTTAAACGCCGCAGATAATCCTAAAATTCCTAAAGGCCGAGGTAATTTCTGCGAAATCGCGGGCCTTTACGAACCCGGTATTGTGCCCGGGCTTGTAATAAATTGAGTCACGATAAGCGTAAATGGACGAAATTCGCGTCTCCAACTTGAACTTCATTACGCAAGACTAATGCGCTCTCGTAACTTCACGTCACTTTCGCACGTCGCGCCCTGTTTTTACGTGACAAATATTCGTTCTCCATTCCGTGATGACGATGGGTCGATTTCTCGTCGTGTGACTTCGGATGTGTTGGCACAGCCGCTCTGCGCGGAGTTAAGGAACTACTAATGGCTTCGTTAATACCGGCCGCTGAATCGGCGATGGAATAAGGCTTAAATTCGAACCCCGCACCATCGGACGATGGGAGGGAGGGGGGCTCCCTGCGGTATAATCTCGACCTTCTCTCCGTGGATCGAAGGTTAAGCCTCTCCTCCACTCCATCCCTAGAGCCAATCAAAAATTAGGTTGCATCTATCCATATGACCTGCGCGCTGCAAGCGCGAAGGTTGCACTATCCGCGTTAAAATATACAGATCGTCCCAACAGAGTTCAGCACACATTTCGAGAATTACTCGATTTTTCTCGCCTTTCCCGACCTAATATTTTTATTCTTTTTTTACCTTGACTTTAACGAATCACGATTATAATTTTAAAAATTAAGGGTGAAAAAATAATAATAAGTCTAACTTATTTATCAAGATTTAAATGCTCGGTTGTTAAATTTTCCAATACATTTGAAGAAGACTTTAACAGGAATTTAAAAAATTTTAAATTTATTTCTCATCGGAAAAAATTTTTGAAAAAATCCGGGTTTTTTTTAAAAAGCCCAGCCCAGTGGGTTTTTTGAGGTTTTATGAGTCAAAGTAGAATAATGCTATAGAACAGAAACAAACAAAACATTAATTTCGAAGAATCAAATTATCGTACATTATGAATTAAAATGCTTTTATAATAATATAATTTCTATAACAAGTAATAAAACATAAAATGATTATAAAATAATATTGTGACAATTACATGTCATAAGGTAAAGTTTGTAGTAATTATAATTTTAATAAAACAGGTTACATTTGTTTTGGCATTGTTTCTACTGTAGTATTAATTAATAATCCCATTCTTCATAAATATGCTATTAAATAGAAGTATAAAATGTTCAATCATTATTTTATACACAAACGGAAATATTGCAGATAATACCTTCAATAACAACATATATTTATCGTGATTAAATATAAAAATTTACTAATGCTAATACTTCGGCTCAACGAATATTTTAATGAAAGAGTATTAAGTAAACCGATATAAATTGCTTTAAGTAATAATATGTCGATATGTCTAAACGTTTAGCTTGTTTTACCTTGTCATAGAGATAACAGATAATCATCGCGTTTCGTATTGATTGAAACATCTATGACGTGAAGAGAAGAAATATGTCAATTGTACGTCGATACGTTTATTAGATATCGTATTAGAATGATATTCTATGTGTATATTTTTAATTTTGAAAAAACCCGGGTTTAAAAAAAAAAAGTCTAGACCGGTGGATTTTATTGGGTTGGGCCCATCTTGTTAAATCCTGAATTATTTTGGCGTGTATTAATAATCGCTCTATAAGACCGATACACGTCAAAGACTTCAAAATTCTACGCAGAATTATGTCGATATCAGGAGGCAAGTCGTCAGACGCGGGCTTCCTCCGCTTCCTCCTGAAGCATCGCACAGCGCACGGCATGCACCGGCAATATGTGCGGCGTACCAAATCTGGGCGTACGAACTTTCGTCGGTGCAGATTCACCGTAGTAGTTGAACGCTTCCTATTTGAAAGTTATGACGTTTTAGAATCAGGAGTTTCGTCTCCGAATCAGGAATTTGACATTAAAAAGTTATGAGGTTGAAACATCCATATTTACATGTCCATATATATGTAGATGTATCATGTGTACGTGTCAAATGCCTGTGAAATTTTAATATCTTTATAAATTTCCAAGTATCGTGTGGCGTAGCCTGGTATTAAAATTAAGTCAACGAGAAAAAGTATCAAGTCGCTTAATTATCTTAATATAGCAGTCGCCGTGAACTTTTTATCTTATTTTCTACCGTCGGGATTCGATAAAATATTCAAGGTATTTGGGACATACATATGGATATGGATGTTAATCTTCGACTGATACGTCAAATAGAATTTAAATATGTTGCAAAAGATACGATAATGTTACCGAACTATTCTCTATGAATTCATCGCTCTGCATATTCAAGTTTGATCAAGTACGCGACTCGTTGCACATCGCCGAATTCTATAGTGCATCGCGAAACCCCGGTGTTTCTCGTTTGGGGCGCATATTCATGCGGCCACATTGCTCGGTATAATCGACACGGCATCCGCCACGTTCGACAAGCGACGACCCCTTCTCGGTGACCTTTTCACGCCGCGGATCGATTCGTGGAACGATATTTCCTCGTTACCGCCGCACGTCGCGTCGGCGCGGCACGAGTAAATCTGATTTAAAAAGATCAGACGACGACGGGAAGACGATAGCGAGCCGCGATTCGTTCGTCATCGTTTGATCAGTCTTCGAATCGTCAAGTTTAAAAATTAAGTTTCGAGGGAATGATAGTGAAAGAGAAGAGAGAGAGAGAGAGAGAGAGAGAGAGAGAGAGAGAGAGAGAGAGAGAGAGAGAGAGAGAGAGAGAG